>NC_087216.1:20956068-21006068 GCF_015104395.2 Macrobrachium nipponense | reverse complement strand
AGGAGAGAGAGAGAGAGAGAGAGAGAGAGAGAGAGAGAGAGAGAGAGAGAGAGAGAGAGAGAGATTTACCATTAAGGAAAAATTAAATCTTCCTTTATTTAATCGTCCTTCTCATAAGCGGTTTATAAGAAACGCCTCCTTAGTTACTATATAATCCATCCCCTTAATGATGGAACAAAGTAATCAGTAGAGACGTTGCCGCTTTTCCTTAATCCCATTCAGTGGCCGCCAGTTAACGTCGTTAAGATCTGGAGATGTGGCAGAGATTTTTATTATTATTTTTTTTTTTTTTATGAACGCAGCTATATTTTCAGGGAGAGCACGCTAAATATAAATGAATGAAAGTAAAGAGGTAAGAGGGAAGTAGGACTAGGAGAGAGAGAGAGAGAGAGAGAGAGAGAGAGAGAGAGAGAGGACAATGTAGATGACCATCGCTATTGTGACACCAGTTCGCATAAATAATTCAATTATTGGGTCTTTCAGACGTGTCTTTTCGTATCCAGTCTGAGATACTGCTTAAAGTTCCCCTCTACGGTAGGGCGGGGGGTGTGGGGTGGGGGTGATGTTAGGTGGGGCAACCCATCAGATTTTGAAGTTATGAATCTGTTCTGACTTAAGTCGAAATCATTATTATTCAAGTTTCCTTTAAACCAGTTCAAAATAATCAAAGCTGAGTTTAGATAGTTCACCTAGGTTAAGTTAAGGACGAAGGCAACGCCAATTACCTACAGCTCTGGGAAGGAGTAGTTGATTGTTTTTGTTTGTTTGTATGGTGTTTTTACGTTGCATGGAACCAATGGTTACTCAGCAACGGGACCAACGGCTTTACGTGACTTCCGAACCACGCCGAGAGCGAACTTCTATCACCAGAAATACACATCTCTAACCCCTCAGTGGAATGCCTGAGAATCGAACTCGTGGCCACCGAGGTGACAGACCAAGATAATACCGATCAGTGACGCCGAAGGTATTGCTTAAAATTTGGAAATACCTGACTGAAAACTCAGCTACCTGTAATCAAAGGAAAGGAAAGGTATGGTAATGACAGATAATCTCGAAAACGTACCCTAGATGTCGTGGATAGTGTTGGAAAAAACGAGGATAGTGACTCATTCTTCAGGAGTATTAAGAACGAGAAGTTTTTTTTTTTCTTTTTCTTCATACAGCCAGTCTGGAAGGTTTCCATAAGAAGGAGGAAAGTTTATCGGCTGAAATTTGCAAGATGATAGAACATTAAACAAACAAAAGTTAATTCACACAATACGAAGTTTCGCGATCAGCATATTTTTCGCGGAAATCAAATGGCCTCCATTGTCGAGAAGACGGGATAATCTGGGCATCTTTCTGGTCCAAATTCCAAAACTTCTTTCAGCAATTCCGAGAAAGTTTCCCCCTTTCGCAACTTCTATAGATCTAGTCGAAATGACGAGGCAACGGGATTGACTGCCGTGGATTGTGTAGCCTTTAATGACCTAGCAGCGGTCAAGGGAGACTATATTTTATTAGCCGAAGAACGTCTGGCTCTTTGTTAAAGTTACGAGAATATATCGCCCATTGTTTGCAATGAACGACCCCATTGGAAGAGTTCTTCTTCTTCTCTAGAAGTCAATTTATGGCGCAACTTCCTCTGTCCTTTGCGGTTATCTGTCAGGGCGGAAAGAAAATTCACGTCTTGCCAGCGGTTTCTTGGATTTTTGTGGAAGTTTTTCCTTATTTGGGGGGCATCTTGCATTTTGTTGATCATTCCTTTGCTATGGGAAGAATGGCAATTCATTTGGTACCAGTTGGTGGTATTTACTTTGAGTTTTCTTGAATGCTTTCTCGAATTTATTCTGTACACTTTAGTCTCATAGAAGAGGACGAATACAGATGCATGAATGAATAAATAAGCACTGGGCCACTTACAGCCACTCAGCTCTCAAGACAATGAGAAGGATTTGCAGCAAGATATAGAAGAGCCAGAAAGTAAAGTAAATGAAATGCAAAGATCTACGAGTAAATGTAGAACTGAAAAAAACTCTACAGTTGCACTAAGAAGTAGCAGTTAGAAGCGTTGGAGAGCAAGACTGAAGAAAGGAGACAGAAATGGAGGTAAAGTAAAAGGCTAAAGATTGATGGGGCTTTAGTGCATATCATTTGCATAAATGTAACAGTCACACTCAACCACACACGTATATATATATAGATATATATATATATTATATATAATATAATATATATATATATTATAAAAACGCTCCGTGTATTTATATGTATGTACTGTAATATAATTAACTGCTTAGGTCAACATGGACACGAGAGATTTTTCACAGAACGGCCGTAAGTCATATCCTCTGCATATGAAATTACACTTCATAATTGCAGTAGAAACGTTTAATCAAAGTTAGTAAAACTGTTATGAGTCATATATTCTCAGAACTAATTACTCCTATTATTACTATGCTGTTGACTAATAGCTATGACTGTCACCATTTGCTACGTACTATTAGGCCTATCCTGCCATTAACATTTAGGCGAGGCATTTTGAGTAAAAATAGAACGAAAAGCTCATTCTGAGGGTCAAAATGCATTTGGTATCCTGCTAGATTCTAAATACAAAAATTTCAATGTCAAATGACGTGAAAAATACTAAATCTAGCATTAAAAATGCTATTTAGGCACACTGGGGTCGCCGTTACTGTGGATGGATTAGACCCGTTGGGTACGACAGTTGCAACATGAAAAATGGCAAATACCAAGTGAGTATTGGCGTGTGACTTTACACGATTAAAGGGCAGAGGATGGGATTTTCACACAAGTACATATATGCAAGGTTAAATCTAGGTTCAGCAAATAAGAATGACTTAATCGCAGTTTGGCCGGCAGGTAGCACATGAAATTGGAGGGAACGCGCATGATTTTAGTGCTAACCTCATGATTTTGGCGCCAATAAAAAAGTTACTTAGTTTTGATGCAGGTAAGATATCAAAGTACACAAAAGAAAGTGAGAATTACTTAAAATTACCCCACTATTAATAAACTCTAATTAAGTGGCACATACACTGTCTGTTAAGAGATTCAATTGGTGCAAAAAAACTAGTTCCTAAATGCATGTACAGTAGTAATCATAATTTCTTCCGCATCACCACTTTAAGTAAAGGAAATAATTTTTTTTTTATCTAAGAATTGATTCTAAAAGAGGTAAAACAAAAACAAAACTGTATTTAAAATGGTTCACGTGAAGTGAATAGCCAGCAACTCTTCGTTACCCGTATTACTACGCCGTGTGTGCTCTGCTAGACTGCTATATGCAAAGTGCACACCAGTGTTGCCAAAGTGCGGAGAAACGACCAAAAGTGCGGAGAAGATTCGAGGGGGAGTGACGCAGAGCTGAGGTCTGCACTCCTCACGTATGCGGCGCTGTAGGTCCGCATATATATTTATGCTTTTAAAACTTTTTTTCCATCAATGAAAAATGATTGAAATTATATGATATTTTTGAAAGTACTAATATTTTTGAAAAATTAACCATTTTCACTAGTCTCGAGTGTTCACGCGCCAATATCAAATACGATCATGCGATTGTCAATTAAGAACTGATTTTGACAACAGCATATGACGTAACCCAAACGTGATGTTTTAAAATGCATTCATTCTTTAGGTCCTAGCAATCTTCAATTTGCGTTTGTAATTTCATATATATATATATATATATATATATATATATATATATATATATATATAAACATACATATATAGTTTAGTAAAATTTAATTAATTTGTGAATTAATCTCAGGGCGTGAAGGCTGACTTCCATTATTGTAAACTTAGTCATGTAAATGAGTTTTTATTTTATTTATTTATTTATTTATTTTGAGAAAACAACGGCAAATATGCATTAGCCAATTGCATTAGTTGAAGTGATTTAACTGATAATAACCGAATAAGTTTCGAAATAAGTATGCTAGGAAGTGGAAATTAACACTACACATCCCGCTGCGGAGCTATAATTTCTCGGTGATGTGCGGACTTTGCGGTAACCCTGGTCCGGCATCGCATTACAGACGACAGGCCCCACTGGCCATGTCCGGTGCTGCACCCAGACGCGATTGCAGTTGGCCATTGCCTTCAATACGTGTCTTCACACTATGCGATTGTTTCCTGCATATAAGTGCGACAGCAGTAGACTTCCACAGTTCCACTGCTTCTGGTGATGGGGTGCATTGGGTATTGAAAACATTTGAGGGATATAAATAGTGTTATTCCCGTTGCTGAATAACCACTTGTTCCATGCAACGAAAAAACACCATACAATAATAATAACAATAGTGTTATTCGTAAATAAGAAAGAACTACAGGTATGGATTGCTTAAGTATAAACTACTGAGAAATGATTTACTAAATGATTTGCTGTTTTTTTCATTAAGGTTACATTTACGTTTTGATACTGAAATTATTAGAAGGTTATCGGCAGATTATTGATATAAAAGAGGACTAAAAGCTTTTGATTTCGATATATATGATTTTTTTAGAAGTTTTTATAGTTAACACTTACGTTTTACTTACATTAATTAATGAAACAGAGATATGGATTTTTTTTTATATCAAAGTAAAAGATTTGTTTTTATATAGATATATCAGTTTATACTTTTGATAAATAGAGATGTTTCAGCTAACACTAGTTGTTTTCATTTCTCCTTTTTAATTTCTATATGGAAAAGCAAATTTACAAGGAAAGGTCCATATTATTTCCTCTTACTTGATGGAAACTGCAGTTGTTGTGCTGGCGAAATATCATCTTGAATGTCGTATTTCTTTTAGCGACTGGTCATGCAGATGTGACAAGAGTTCCTCAAAGGTTTTGTTTTAGACAGTTCTGAAGTAATTGCAAAATTTATCATTATCTCTCTTCAGCTCCTCGAAAATTGTGACAAATGCACCGTACAAGTGCCTTTGTGTATTCAAAGGGTGTACCGAGTGAATTCTAGGTTTTCTCTTCTTTTTTCTCAAATGTAATAAATAAAGACAATTTTCTCTCCTGTATACGTAGTCACCACCACAGGCTGAGAGCAGACTGCAAGCGCTTGTCAAAAATTGGGTCACTTTGTGCGGCAGTCGGACAAATGTACGATTTGCGCAATATTGTGTCGCATTTAGATCCGGCACCGCAATCGTATCTTGGTGCGACTAGAATCGCATAGTGTGAAAGGGCCCGATTCAGCAGCAGAGGGAACGAACTATTGTGCGCGACAGTACCATGTATGGCTTATCTAATCCATGGAGATGGGTAGAGATGTTTAGTGCCGGAACTACTAAAAACAATTTTAGCTGCTCCATTTATTGATGAACTGTGCTGATTGCTCGTGAAAATATTCTTGAAAAGTCTGTTGTTATTGTTAGATTGAACGTACGACGACTGCCTGTACTTTATGCACATTTTCAAAGTAATATAAAGTAATTTACAATTTACACTAAAGACAAGTTAAAGTTCGGTAAAGAGACTTCGTTTCTGGGAAATTGCTTTCTCGTTGTAACAGCCTATTAACGAACGAATAATGAGACCACAGGAGCTCGAAATGATTTTGTTTGAATTAGTATTTCTTATTAGGCTTCCATCATGCAGACGATCTAAAAAGTCACATTTGAAGTTATTTTACATGGTGTTTTGTATACTTCGTTCATTGTTTACCTTGGCGCGTTCGTTTCAACTTTGTGTGTTCATTCTGATTGGGCCATCGCCCGCCCGTCCCGGGGAGCCAGGCGGGCCCCGTCGGGGGTGCCCCGCCCCCGTCCCGGGACGGCCAGGCGGGCCCGTCCGCGCGCCGTCCGGGAGCCTGGCGGGCCCGTCGCGCCCGCCCGGGACGGCCACGGGCCGTCGCCCGCCGTCCTGGACCCCTCGGGCCCGTCCCGGGTGACGCCTGCCGTCCCCGGACGCCAGGGGGGCCCGTCCGACCCGGGAGCCCGGGCCCGTCCGCGCGTACAGGCGCCGTCGCCCGCCCCCGTCCCCGGGGGGCCAGGCGGGCCGTCGCCCGCCCGTCCCGGGACGCCAGGCGGCCTCGCCCGCGCCGTCCCGGGACCCAGGCGGGCCGTCGCCCGCCTCCGTCCCGGGACCGCCAGGCGGGCCGTCGCCCGCCCGTCCCGGGACGCCAGGCGGGCCTCGCCCGCCCGCCGGGGACGCCCAGGCGGGCCCCGTCGCCCCGCCCTTCCCGGGACGCCAGGCGGGCCCGTCGCCCAGGCCCCGGGACCCGGGACCAGCCCAGGGCGGGCCGTCCGCCCGCCCGTCCCGGGACGCCAGGCGGGCCCCGTCCGCCCGGCCCGCCCCCGGGGGGGGCGCCAGGCGGGCCGTCGCCCGCCCGCCCGGGACGCCAGGGCGGGCCCGTCGCCCGCCCGTCCCCGGGACGCCAGGCGGGCCGTCGCCCGCCCTCCCCGGACGCCAGGGGCGGGCCGTCCCACCCGCCCGTCCCGGGACCACCAGGCGGGCCCTCCCCGCCCACCCGTCCCGGGACGCCAGGCGGGCCGTTCGCCCCGCCCGTTCCCGGGACGCCAAGGCGGGCCCGCGCCCGCCCCGTCCCGGGACGCCTGGCGGGCCTTCCCCGCCCGTTCCCGGGAGCCGGCCGGGCCGGGCCGTTCCCGGGACCCCGGACCCGTCCGCCCGGGCCCGCCCAGGCCGGGCACCGTCGCCCTCGGCCCTTCCCGGGACGCCAGGCGGGCCGTCGCCCGCCCGTCCCGTGGACGCCCAGGCGGGGGCCGTCGCCCGCCCGTCCCGGACACCAGGCGGGCCCTTCGCCCGCCCCTTCCCGGGACGCCAGGAGGCCGTCCCGCCCGGCCCGTCCCGGGAACGCCAGGCGGGCCCGTAGCCCGCCCCTTCCCCGGGAAGCCAGGCGGGCCTTGCCCGCCCGGGCCTGTCCCGGGGTTACGCCAGGCGGCCGTCGCCCGCCCCGCCCCGGGACCCCGGCGGGCCGTAGCCCGCCCCCGTCCCGGTAACAGGCCGGGCCCGTTCCCGGGACGCCCAGCGGGCCGTCGCCCGACCGTCCCGGGACGACCAGGCGGGCCGTCGCCCGCCCGTCCCGGGACGGGCCAGGGCGGCCGTCGCCGCAAGGGGGCCGTTCCCGGGAACGCCAGGCGGGCGCCCGTCGCCCGCCCGTTCCCGGGATGCCAGGCACCGTCGGCCCGGGCACCGGTCCCGACCCGCCTTTTGGCGGCCGTTTTTCGTTTCCCGCGCCGTTCCCGGGGAACGCCCTGGCGGGCCGTCGCCCGCCCGTCTGGGACGCCAGGGCCGTCGCCCTGCCGGGCCCGTCCCGGGACGCGCCCCTGGCGGGCCGTCGCCATGCCCGTCCCGTGGATGCCTGGCGGGCCCGTCGGCCCGCCCCGGTCACCGGGACGCCAGGCGGGTGCGGCCTGGGGGCGGGGGGCCGTCGCCCGCCCCCGTCCCGGGACGCCAGGCGGGCCGTCGCCCGCCCGTACCCGGGACGCCATGGCGGGCCGGTCGCACCCGCCCAGTCCCGGGACGCCAGGCGTGGGCCGTCGCTCCGCCCGTCCCCGGGGACGCCAGGCGGGCCGTCCCCCGGCCCACCCCGTCCCGGGACGCCTGGCGGGGGCCGGTCGCCACCGCCCAGGTCCCGGGACAGACCCTGGCGGGCCGTCGCCCCGCCCGCCCGGGACGCCTGGCGGGCCGTCGCCCGACCCGTCCCAGGACGCCCCTGTCGGGCCGGTCGCCCGCCCGTCCCGGGACCTGCCTGGCGGGCCCGTCGCCCGCCCGTGCCCGGGACGCCCTGGCCGGGAGGTCGCCCCTGCCCGTCCCGGGACGGCCCTGGCGAGGGCCGTCGCCCGCCCGTCCCGGGGACTGCCCTGGCGGGCCGTCGCCCGCCGCCCCGTCCCAGGGACGGCCTGGCGGGCCCGTACCGCCCCCTGGCCCAGGCCCGGCCCGGGACCGCCTGGCGGGCCGTCGCCCGGCCCGTCCCCGGGACGCCTGGCGGGCCGTCGCCCGCACCCGTCCACCGGGAACCCCGGGGGGCCGGGGGGCCTCGCCCGCCCGTCCCAGGGACCGCCTGGCGGGCAGGGACTGTCGCTTTGACGCCCGTCCCGTCCCTTGAGAACGCCGGAGGGGGGCCTCGCCCGCCCGTTCCCGGGGGACGCCGGCCCGGGCGGGGCGATGGCCCGCCGTTGCCCTCCGGGGACGCCTGGAGGGTCCCGTCGCCCGTCCCCGTCCCGGGAAGGACCTGGCCTGGGCCGGGTCCGTCCCGCAACCGCCCGTCCGGGACGCCTGTCGGGCCGTCGCTTCCGCCGTCAAAACCCTGGGACGCCAGGCGGGCCGTACGCCCCCGCCCCGTACCCCGGGACAGCCAGGCGGGCCGGTCGCCCACCTTGCCCGTCCCCGGGACGACCAGGGCGGGCCGTCGCCCTCCGCCTGTCCCGGGACGCCAGGCGGGCCGTAGCCGCCCGCCCGTCCCGGGACGCCTGGAGGTGCCGTCGCCCGCCACCGTCCCGGGACGCCTGGCGGGGGCCGTCGCACCCGCCCCGTCCCGGGACGCCTGTCGGAGGGCCGTCGCTTCCCTGCCCGCCCGTGCCCGGGACGTCCTGTCGGCCTGTCGCCCGCACCTGTCCCGGGGGAACGCCTGGCGTGGGCCGTCCGCCCGCCCGTCCCCGGGACCGGGAGCCTGGCGGGCCGTCGCCCCGCCCGTCCCGGGACGACCTGGCGGGCCGTCGCCCGCCCTGTCCCGGGTACGCCCTGGGCGGGGCCGTCACCCCGCCCGTGTGGGGTGGACCCGGGACGCCTGGCGGGGCCAGTCGCCCACGCCCGTCCCAGGGACGCCGGGGGGGCCGTCGCCGCCCGTCCCGCGCCTGGCGGGCCCTGTCCCGGGGCCCACGGACCGTCCGGGACGGGCCTGGCGGGCCGTCGCCCGGCTCCCATCCCGGGACCGCCTAGGCGGGGCCGACGCCCGCCCATCCCGTGGGACGGCCTTAGCGGGCCGTCGCCCGCCCGACCCGCCCGGGACGCCTGGCGGGCCGCGCCCGCCCGTCCCGGGACGCCCGCTACCTGTCGCCCGCCCGTCCGGGACGCCTGGCGGGTCCGTCGCCCGCCCGTCCCGGACCGCCTGCGGCCCCTCCGCCCGGCCGTCCGTCCCGGAAGGGACCGCCCGTCCCGGGGACGCCTGGCGGGCCTCGCGCCCGTCCCGAGACCCGACCCAGGCGGGGGCCCTTCGCTGCCCGTTCCGGGCCCCACGCCAGGAGGGCCTCGCTCCGCCCGTCCGATATGCCAGGCGGGCCTCGCCCGCCCGTCCCGAGAATGCCAGGCGGCCTCCGGGGCCCGAGCCCCCCGTTATCCCGGGACCCGTGGCGAGCTTTGCCCGCCCTCCCTATTAGAGAGTAACAACCTCTGCTTAACCTTAGAACCAGATAATATGCCACTGAAGCCTTTTCATTCTCCCAGGGCCTTCTCTCAATCCTCTGCTTCTTCTTTAACGATGCCAGAATCTTCTCTTGAATCCTCTCCTTCTTATCCTTGCACTCCACAAATCTTCTCTGAAGTCTCTGCTTCTTCTTCTGACGCTCCCTGAATCTTCTCTTAATCCTCTGCTTCTCCTGGCACTCCACCAATCTTTTCTCAATGTTTCCCTTCTCCTGCCCCTCCCCCAATCTTCTCTCTATCCTCTGCTTCCAATCTTGCCACTCCACCATCCTTTCATTTTCCTTTCCCTTTCACCAATCAATAAAACTCTTACAAAAACGTTTTATACTTATTTCCAGATAACTCTTTCATACCTTCAACCATTAACAAACCAACAAATTATTACATATAAACATCAAATCTTCCATATAGTACACTTCAAAACTTTCATCAAATACAAGCCTTTACTTTTCTCAATCATAAAATCAAGTATTGCACTTCACTCTTAAAATCCATTCCAAACTAAAATCAATTCTAACACATGCATTTATCAAACAAGTCCTTTCAATTCCAGTTAAACTCCAATTATTATCTAAATAACAAAATTTGCTAAAAAAAATTCATTGTGTAAATGAAAATCGTACTTTCTAGATAAACTTTATTGATTTCAATAAAAAAAAAAAAAAACTTTCCATACAACAAACATCCTCCTCAAATTTTTCACATCTGATCCCTCTTCACAAGGCCAGCTTAGACTTGGTCGCTCCATTCCTTGAACATGGACAGCTGCTCCTTCATTTTCCACTTCTCCTTCTCCACGCATCTCTAATTCCCAGGCAGCTTCTTCACCTGGCAAACCAATTTCTCCTTCGCTCCTCGCACCTCTCCAACCTCATCTTCCAACTGGTCGTTCCGTTCGCCCTGAACACCGCTCTTCCTATCCAGCCACTTGAAGCCATGATTTCCTTCCTCTAGGAGGCACCTCAGCTCCTTTCTCTTCAGTTTTGCAACCTCAACTTCACAATGGAGTCCACACCTTTCCTTCCTAAGGTCTTCCACTTTCTTCTGCAGGAGCTCGAACCTGACCTCGGCGTCTTTCCTGTCCGATTAGCGCTTTTCGGTCGCGTCTTTTCGTTCCTGGACGAGCCTCGCCATCCGCGCCGCTTCTTCGCTCTATATCTGCAGGTCCTTCTCCTTCTGTCGTAGCAGTTTCTCTTGCCTCTCAACCTGCCAGTTTGCCTCTGGCAATTGCACTGTCGGTTCCCTTCATCCTCTCACATAGGGCATCTTTGTGTAATCCATCAACTGCTCATTTTCTTCTGTTGTCTTGACAATCTTGTCTTCCAGCTGCTGTTTTTCCATCTCACTTGATCCTTCTCCTTCACAAACAACGTCTCACCTTCGAATAAGTGGGCCCTTTCTTGCCAGGCCTGTTCTTGCAACACCTCCTCAGTTATCTGCATCACACGAGTGCTTTCTTCCTTTCCGCCCGCCGCCAGAATCTCTTCATTGTAGTTACAAGCCTCTTGTTGCACAGCTCAAAAATTATCCTGTCCAAGTTCACCTGCTGCTCTCTCTGGTACTGGATGGTGTCTCGCAAGGCCGAAATTCTCTCCTTCAATTCCATTTCCTTGGGCTCTTCACCTCCATCATCAGGAATTACGAGGACCTCACCAGTCAATAGGCAGCCTATAAACAACATCACTATCCTTGCGTCACACTTCTCTCCGTATTTCAAACAACATCTACACAACAACGTCACACAACAGCTGCTGCCAAGGCCAGGTAAGGCCACATTTTCTTCAAACTGGAATACCCCATTCATTATCCTCTCATCTATATCTCTTGCTTTTTCCTTGTTTTCAATATTTTACAAGAGATATTTCGATTTATCGAAATATAGCAAGAAACATTCTGATTTTTAATCATGCCTTGTAGGTTTTATAAATTGCTGCAATTTTTCTCTCTCTCTCTCTCTCTCTCTCTCTCTCTCTTCTCTCTCTCTCTCTCTCTCTCTCTATCTCTCTCTCTCTCTCCTCGATCGGGATACTTTCTTGCAGTAAAGTAGTTCTTTTTTGTTTGGTCTCTTATCGTCTTATCTATTAAAATATATTTAGGGATTTTCCTTTATTTACCTTTTTGTCTACAAGAACAACAATACTAACTACAGGCGGGCAATTGGAACTGAGCAAAAAATTACCATTTTTTTAAAGCTACTCGTTTTATTTTTATTGAATTTAACAAAATAACTAAAAGATATCATTCTAAATGAATTAGCTGAGACATCAAGAGAAATAATATATATTATATATAATAATCAACTTCTCAACCATAATGATTTCAAACACTATAGGTAAGTTTTAAGATTTTAAATTTATATCATATGGATACAAAGAAGAAGGTTAAAACGAAATTTAATTATACTCAATTTTGTCCTATATAAAAGTGAAAATCAGATATAAAGGAGTACAATTTTATTAGAGCATAACCTGATTCCTAAATTGAAATCCAATATAGAAATAAAGTAGAAGAAAATCCAAACAACCCTATTTCTATATAATGGCGAGGAAAACGCATTTGGTGTGAATGCATCCTTAGAACACAAATGTAATTAATACTGTTTAAAACGGATCATAATGACAACAACAATATACTGTGCCTCTCAATGATGTGTAACGAAGAAACTGTTGCAATTTAAAAACAATTACAGAATCAATAATGTCGTCAAATAATAAATACAACAATGAAAACGACATGACTTGTAAGGTTAAGAAAATGAATTGCAGAAGCGTGCTTGATAAAGAAAAAAATATCGTGCGTAAACACGTTCCAGGGAAATCAAATACATAACCCACACTTCTGTTACATCATATAAACTGTAGATTCCATACCTGATCGTCTGTGTGAGGTCACAGATGCAGATGGAGGTTGGACATCCTACTCATTGTATATTATCATACTAATAATAATGATAAAATATTGACACTAGCTCACGTGTTTTTTGTTATGTTCCTTTTACTTGATTACCAGTTAATGCAAATGTTTTGGAAGACCATGCATATTTCAAAGGTTTAAAGTGAAAAGTTAAAGTTTTACTTGATTACCAGTTAATGCAAATGTTTTGGAAGACCATGCATATTTCAAAGGTTTAAAGTGAAAAGTTAAATTTATATCTCAAAATTAAATGAAAAAAAAGTTATATTGGTTCAAAGTTATCTGACAGATTGTCGGAAAAATGTGATGTTTTTTTTAGTTTAACATTTAGTCAAACTGAAATAAGCCTTAAATTTTGAATATAGAAGGCTTTGTAAATATCACTACTTTTATTTTGTTATTTTGAAATAAAGGGAATTACAAAACGCGCTTCATTCCAAGAAAGAAGGAAAAACAGATTTAAGGTATAAAGTTGAGGACAGAATAAGAGCACAGCAGTTAAGAAACTAAGCCTGGAAGGAATATTAAAAGGGGGTCCAAAAGGTAGAAGAAATAAGCCCTGATAGAATTAGTGGAGCTAAAAGCTGCAGTCTACGAATGGCCATATACTAGGCAACTTAATTCGCCAATGTAAAGGTAGAAGCTAGTGATTCCTAACCCTCCCTAAGACAGGAAATGGTCAGGGAACGGCAAGGACCACGGCAGTTGACTTCACAGGAGAGAAAAGTTAAATTCCTACAATAACATATTAACTCTTTTACACATTAGAATTAGCTATAACTACATCGGCACTAGAAAACTTCTTTGGTTCTTGAAACACAGAAATTGAGTTAAGTTATTTTCTATTACAATGCATCTTGAAAACAAGGATGAAAATATCCTTACGAAAAAAAATATAGTAAAATTGATAAATAATGATATTTTGCAACTGATCTGGTGCTAGGAAGAAAATAAGAACACGAGGCTTCTTCACACCATAATCTAGAAAAGAACTTAATAAGTTATCTCTCTCTGTCTTTCTCTCTACTTATCGTTGTCTTGTTATATTCTGTGATTCTGTCTTTCTCTTTTCCACCAAATATGAACCTGTTATATTGGTGAAAGTATCCTAATATTTCATGTTGTTTTAGTTACTAACATTTAGTAAATAAAGAAAATTATATATAGCCGTAATTTTTTAGTGTTATTGCTCATATCGCCCGCCTTCTTTATGGAGGTTGGCCCAATCATGAATTGTATAAGTATATAGACATGTATCTGTGTGTATGGTTGCTACCTCAATAAAGTAGAAGTGAACTGAAAATTTTGCTAATTTGCTGATAGAGATGTTCTTATATATAATTTATATATATATATATATATATATATATATATGATAATATATATAGAATAACTTGATCACGAAGTATATAAAACGTGATGCTATGTATAAATAAAGGTTTTTTTGCCACAAAGGAAAAATGAAAAACCGAGATAGCCTGACCGAGTACTTTCGGTCCTATTCGGACCCATTTGCTCAGTAAAGGGTCCGAATAGGACCGAAAAGTACTCGGCTATCTCGCTTTTTCATTTTTTCCTTCGTGGCAAACCAAAAACCTATATATATATATATATATATACACACACATATATGTATATTATATATTATATATATATATATCTATATATATATATATATATATATATATATATTATATATATATAAGAACATCTCTATACATCTCTATCAGCAAATTAGCAAAATTTTCAGTTCACTTACCTTATTGAGGTATATATATATATATATATGTATATATATATATATATATATATATATATATATATATATATATATATGTGTGTGTGTGTGTGTGTGTGTGTGTGTTGTGTGTGTGTGTGTGTGTGTGTGGATATATAGATATATATATATTATATATATATATATATTATATATTATATATAAAGAGGTGGCTTGCTGCTTTACAGATCATCACTGTTAACACTGTTGGTGAAAGTTTTGTATCGATCTCGTGGACAGTCATGTCAGTATATAAGATTTAATGATCTATAGGAAATGCTATTTCATAAATACTGAGTTCCTAAGCACTTTTAGTCTCATATTTATTTCGCATATTTCCTTAAATGCACATTTTACACTCAAACCAGTTTCGTCAACAACAAAATGTTTACGACCACTCTCTTAATTAACGTTAATAGATTATGGATACTTTACTCTATGCTCAAGAAAAATACCTGCTGCCCACTCCTCCTTCCTTGGCCTGACGGCGCAACATCTATTGGATGTTCCGTTAGTTACTTGTTCAACTGCTTCAGGACCTTTCACACTGTCGTACGTAATGCGACACGATGTCGGACCAACATGCGACTAGCAGTGGACTATTATCTCTAATGTATGTACCTTTTCACACTATGTCGGTCCGGCACAGTGTTGCCAAAGTGCGGAGAAACGACCAAAAGTGCGGAGAATAATTCGAGGGGGAGTCATTGAATGCAGAGCTGAGGTCTGCACTCCTCACGTGTGCGGCGCTGTAGGTCCGCATATATATTTATGCTTTTAAAACTTTTTTTCCATCAATGAAAAATGATGATTGATTATGATATTTTTTGAAAGTACTAATATTTTTGAAAAATTAACCATTTTCACTAGTCTCGAGTGTTCACGCGCCAATATCAAATACGATCATGCGATTGTCAATTAAGAACTGATTTTGACAACAGCATATGACGTAACCCAAACGTGATGTTTTAAAATGCATTCATTCTTTAGGTCCAGCAATCTTCAATTTGCGTTTGTAATTTCATATATATATATATATATATATATAGATATATATATATATATATATATATATATATATATATATATACATACATATAGTTTAGTAAAATTTAATTAATTTGTGAATTAATCTCAGGGTGAAGGCTGACTTACATTATTGTAAACTTAGTCATGTTTAATGAGTTTTTATTTTATTTATTTATTTACTTATTTATTTTGAGAAAACAACTGCAAATATGCATTAGGCAATTGCATTAGTTGAAGTGATTTAACTGATTATAACCGAATAAGTTTCGATATAAGTATGCTAGGAAGTGGAAATTAATACTACACATCCCGGTGCGGAGCTATAATTTCTCGGTGATGTGCGGACTTTGCGGTAACCCTGGTGCACACCTTGACATTGTTCAGTAGCGTAATGTGTAGTTAGTTAGTGTGTACTCCTGTGATTTTCGCGGTGTAATCGTGATATTGCAACGTTCCGGAGCTCTTCACGTCGTCTTCGAACACCAATAGGCTTCCCCGTTCGTCGCTGTTCCCGAAAAGCGGAACCAGAGACCTGAGAAATGACACAGCCGAGAATTTGATGGGGTTGAACTGATACACAACAGGAGCCATTATGGTCGTTGGTTCACGGGGGAGAATAATGGAAAGTGATTTTTTTTTTAGGTAAGATCAGACTGATTATGTGTTCCTTGCAAAATTTTGCATTTTTTGTTTGTAATGGTTAGATTTAGAATTACCACTGTTGGAATGTGTCTTCGTTGGTAATTGCCTAGGTGATTTAATATGGAAGGCTACCACTATGCCTAGGCTACACGTCGAGCTTTTTTTTGTTTTTCCTGGATCATGTACTATTTAATCATCACCGTAGAACGTAAACACGCTGTATTGCAATGATCTTGCTTTAAATGTGTCATATACTGTAAAGTCTAGCTATGAAAATATTAGCATAATATTTCATATTTTTGGATAGTTAACCAGTAAACGGTGACCGTTTTCTATCCAGGTCTGTGCAATGGCGAGGGCGGGAAATTCCAAGGTAGAAAGACTACCGTGCAACATTCACCGTAGCAGAATGGTATGTAGGTATCCCTGGAACTTTGCTTTTTTTCAATTATTATCAGTGTTTTTGTAGTTGTTTTTCCTTTGGTAATAATAATTTTGCGCGCCTATTGTTGTGTCATGTTTTTGTACGTTACATTAGCCTAGGCCTATATGTACTGTACCATTAAGAACACGAAATTTACTCTTTAAATAGGCGTGAAATGATCGTTTTAAATTGTCATATGTTGTAAAGTCGATGAAAATAGCATGTTTTCTTGGTTTGGATTGTTAACCAATAAATAGTGATCTGTTTTCTATTCAGATTTGTGCAGTGGTGAGGGCGAGAGATTCCAAGGCAGAAAGACACTACCGAGCGACCAACGTTCACCGTAGCAGAATGGTAAGTACCCCTGGAACATTAATTTTTTTCAATTATTTTATGCATTTTCGGTGTTTTTTAGTTGTTTGTCCGTTTGTTATTGTAATTTTACACGCCTGTTGTTGAGTCATGTTTTTGTATGGTACATTAACCTAGGCCTATATGTATCAGGAACACGAAATTTACTCTTCTAATAGGCGTAGGCAGGTGGTTTCTAGGATTTTGTTGTAGCCTATACGGTTGATATGCGTCAGGAATTCTTGTGAAACATTCCATATGTAAGGGGATCGCCCAGTTAGCTCTCTTTAGGTCTAGGCAAAGCATATCGTTTGTCGGTATAGTATACTATAACTTTTTGGTATTATCCTCATTGACGGTGACGGTCAAATGAACATATACTGATTTTCCAAAAGAAAGGCTTTATATATAAACTTCGACTTTCTAAGTAGCAGTTAGTACGAGGGACCGGTTTTTATTTTTTTGGGGGGGCCGCCGGTGTGTAAGCAAAAATAGTTTTGTTAACGGTAACTGCGTTTGTAAGCAGAAGGATAGGCCTACGTATAAATATTCTAAGTGGAGGAATTTATTTAAAATCCGTATTGCGTCAGTGGTATGTCAAATAAGCTGTCAGTATTGTGCAGGCCTCGTAGATTGTGAAGAAAGTATTAAAAAAATTTTTCAGGCTCAGATTGGTCTAGCATTTTCGTTTTCTCTTAAGATTATCCCTGAATCAGTCTTTCTCGAGGAACCTGGCCATGCAAAGCTGCGCTAATCAGGACTTTCTTCTCTCCTGCTCCTATCGTAAACACAAACTTCCTCTTCAGTTCCTAATTGCTTTTAATGGAACCACTCAGGGCTATAATTTGCCCCACCAACTTCATTTTCTGTGTTGCTCTTCTCTTGGTTAACTGCTCGATATTTGCTGTCTTCTGCCTTGGTCATATAATGGAGAGGCTCTTCGAATTGGGAAGGTGCAATACTAATTTAGATAGCCGTGCACTGTTGACTTAGAACCCCGTAGTGAGATATTGTATATAATGGAGAACTAGAATCCTAAAGCTTTGCAGCTAAGCCCCCCTTCCCCCACTCCCCACCTGCATGCCAGTGATTGCTAGCTCTCCAAGGGGGAATCATGTCACACTATACTCTGTTTTTTTTTCATCTGTCCATCCGCCTGTGGTGTTTCTGTATGGTAACACTGCGTCCCGGGCTTTAGATTGTTACATTCAGCTTACATTCAACGATTATAATAATATCCTATTTCGAATAATAACGGTGTAATTCTCATACAGTAAATTATTAAAACTTTTCAGTTGCAAATGTACACCCAGATATCCTTTTATTTACCTAAAACTTACAAATAGCGTAACTATTTAAAGCCCGGAACGCAGTGTTACCATACAAAAACACCACAGGCGGATGGACAGATGAAAAAAAACAGAGTATAGTTAACAATCCAAATTATTAACCAGTAGGGTTTGACTCCGTTCGGTAATGTTGAGTTTCGTGCATGAATCATGACATCACAGATGTGAGTTCCCAGAGTTGTAAATGCGTATGTTTGCAGAATTTTAGACTACATAACTGTTCACCTGTATGCATGCGTTCATGCATATGTCCAAGCAGATGTAAAACCATGTGTACGGTGAAAAATGTGAATGCATATTATTTTGATTAAGTTGTCAATAAGTATTTTACTTAAAGAAAAGAGCGTAAAGTGTAACTGCAGTAGTTATTTAATAATATTGGATTCTTTCTATGAAAATTGAATTTCTTTGCATTTTTTGGGGAGTTTTCCGTTCGCATCGACCTGGGTTTTTCACGTGTAGATAAAGCATTTAAAACGAAAAGAAATTGTATAATGTGTATATTGAATCCCTGGTCTGTCGTCTCATTATCGAGAATTTGCCAATTTGATCAGCTAGAATTGGGGTAATGAAATGGTATAATATTAAGAAGTGATTGAGTATGTCACACAACTGCTTTTATGATCGTTTATGTATTCTAAACGGTTACTATTTTAGAATACGACTTGATTTAGTTCGATACATGGCTCTGTTTTTTATGATCGTTTCTATATTTTAATTTGTAACTAGCATGGGGTATGTCATAATTTTGTAATTGGTTCTGTAATTCCTAAGTACGTCAGTCCACGATTTATTTGTCGCACCCTTTAATCTAATATAATTAATGTAATATAATTTGGAAAAAAAAACTTTCAAAAGGTAGAGCCAAGTACCGAACTAAATTATGTTACATTTTAAGATAATTACAATTTAAAATGAATAAACGATAATGGAAAGCTATTCAGCAACGGTACCCAATAATTTAGAGGGAATTCTGAGAGGCGTGTCAGTATAAAATAGACTATTTGAGATAAAACAAATTTTGAACGTCCAGATTTCAGCAAATACCAGGTATAGAAAAATCAAAATTACATGCCAATAGGGAAGTCTTAGAGAATTAAAGGAAGATCATTTAAGAGGGCAGTGATCAAAGATTACCAAGACAGACCCTGAGAGAGAGAGAGAGAGAGAGAGAGAGAGAGAGAGAGAGAGAGAGAGAGAGAGAGAGAGAGAGAGAGAGAGAATCCGTAATAAGATTAAAAGAACAGGATGGAAATGAGAATGAGGTCATAAAAGAGGTGTAATGATAAAAAAGGAGGGGGAAGGGACTGGGAAAAGTAGGATATAAGGATACGGGAAAAGAGATAAGAAAAAGGAGGAGAAGAGGAGGAGGGAGGGTGGGGGGGGGGGGGGGGGGGGGGGGGGGGGGGGGGGGGGGGGGGGAGAATATAAAGATATCAAGGTATTGGCAGCTTGCCGTTCACGGCCTGACTGACGTCATTACTTCTCAGAGCATGACAGTCGCTCTCATGACATGGCAATTCACAAAAATATATAACTAGATATCATCAATAAAAAGGACAAGGGGAAGGAAATTAAAGACTCGCATAAATTCAAAGATGGAAGGAAAATAATGACAGAACACAACTGCTGCAGTTGTCACAAAATTGTTAATATTGAACCTTGGGTGTCATGTTCTTCGAGTATTGTTCAAGTTCCTTAGGGTAAGATGCACGTAGGTACTACTGTTTTCTGTACTTTTTCTAATTATATATACTATATATATATTAATTAGAAAAAGTGTATATATAATATATATATATATATATATATATATATATATATATATATATATACACACTTATATTATGAGTATATTGTGTGTGGGTATGGTATTAAGATCTCATTAACTTTAGTTGTTTCAGGCATTTTGGTTTAGTCTATAGTAATATAATAACAATAAAGTGGTTCTGGTTCTACTTCTGCATTGGACACGTAGCACCAACTAAAATGACATAAATTTATGTCTAATTCAGTGATGTGTTAAAATAAGAGGTCAGTTTGATCAAGGTATTGAATCAAGCAGAAATCAGTCACTGTTTGGTAAAGTAAAAGGAAAACAAATTTTAGACTAGGTTTGAAAGTCTTCGTTGAAAATAGATCTGAGTATTATGCCAGGTTGTTTGTTCCCCTTTAGCTGGGCTTGTTTGTTTCAGATTTTTTAAACAGTAATTTGTGATTATTTTTCCCATTAACGGAAATTTATTGAGACGAGACTCGCAAGAGGTCAGGTGATTGTTCATTTGCTTGTGTTTTCTTTGGGTGGGATTGGGAATTTATTCATTATTTTTTTAAGCAGTTTTTTTTTCTTTTTTTTCGTGTGTCTTGTCTGGTATTTATTTTTTTCAACCGATCAAATTTATAATGATACGAGGTGATGAGGTGAATGCCATTTCTAAGTTAGCTAGAAAGGTGACCCTGAAATTTACGACGAGGATTCGTTATATGTATTCGCTTTATTCTAGATAGTAATGTAAACATTTTTTTTCTTCTCTCAATTGGAGAAAATTTTTCGCTGGAAGGTTCTGAACTCTTCCTTGTCTTTTGGTCTTTCGTTTTCCAGAGGCGAGACTATTTTGTAGCCTGTGAAAAGGACGATTATTCACATCTTATACTTGAAGACAAATTGCATAATATTCGTAGCAGAGTTCTCCAGATGAACGGCTATTAATATGAATCTCATACTATTGTTTTGCCACAACAACTCTCGTTGACCTTGCTGCTTTCGTCTGTTTCGAAAATGCCTCCAAATTATATTAGCGCAAGCAGAGTCAACAAGACAATGTAAAGGAAAATAAGGTAAAGGAGTAAGTCGGATACAGTCAACAGAGAATGAGGCAAATGTTTCACAAATGGTGGAGGGAGAGGTTTGTATTTTATTTACTAAAACATTACGTCATTACGAAGGGTTCAAGTCTCAAATTTTATTTGGTAAATGGCAAGTGAGGTGTGCTTGCTGTGGGGTTGGGGGAGGGGGTGGGGATTGGGAATATTTTCCCGAGATTTGCAGTTTTTTTTTTTGGGGGGGGTGGGAGGGGGGCCCCGTTGGCTTGTCAACAATACTTTTCTCAACGAGCGAGTCTTATTTGGCATTCATGTGTCTGACGATGTCGAAAGATCACGTTTCTTTTTGTCTTTTCTTTTTAAACTGCAAAGTCCATCATTACTCGTGGACGTTTCCGTATTAACAAAAGAAAATAAACACTTCCGGAACCTAAAGTTTTCCATGAAAATGATCCCCTTTCTGTCACGAAAAATAAACGTCCGTGAGTTTCCTTCAGGGTAATGAATGCAAGGCGACTTTTCGAGAAAAAAGAAAACGGAATTACTATTTCTTCACTTTTGAAGAAAAAGAAAACGGAATTACTGACCGTTTCTTTAAAGGGCGAATTTTAAAACAAATTTAACTTTGCAACTGGCACGCAGCAACAAACTAATAATAGGACATTTTGGCTGGTCTCGAGCGTATTTTTGGAAAGAAGAAGAAAAACGAAGATGGAGGAGGAAGGAGAGAGAGACAGAGAGATAAAAAAAAAAGAATCCTTTGGCGATGATGGGAAACTGATGAATTTCCTCTACCGTAAATAATTAGCTAAAGGAGCCATTAATTATCCTGTCATAAGGGAAAGAGCCATTTTTAAGGAGGTCCTTTAGATATTCGTCCTTCCGTGAAAGAGCACTTCTTCGGGCAATTTCGGGTCTTGGTGAAATGGCAGACCTAATGATGAAACGAGGAACCATTACGCTCTAGAATATCGTTATGATTTTTATCACTGCTAACTTTGTGTGCTTGATAATGATTTATCTGAAGGGATTGCAATAAATTGCAATATAATTCTCATTGTGTGCTTGACTTAGAGGCATTGACAGACAGACTGAAGTAAACTAAAGCCATTCTCCTGACAGTGCCGGCGGGGAACTACAAAATTAGTAGTATAGTGACTTAAGTTTTTATTTTTTCAATGAAGGAATTATTACGTATTTCATTACAAGAACAATGCCATTGTTTTTCAGGTCACTTAGAGCTCTTAGACGGTGTGAGTTGTTTAGCCACATCACGAGATGATATCACATCACATCGGTTAATCTGTCAGTATCAGAATCCTGTTTTTACAACAGAGTTTATCATTCAGAGAAGAGTATTTTATTTAGAGTTCCATTTTCCACAAGTAATGAAGCAGGCATAACTTGAATTCCCCTACTGTCAGTTTAAACAACAATTGCTTTGGTAACAACCAAGTGATAACCAAACAAAGCTCAATTTTTTGTGTTTTCACTTGCCATTTTCAGTGCAGTAATAACTTAATGCAGTGCTTTAGATATACTAAGAGAGTGAGTGACAAGTACCACAAAAGCAGGTGATACATAACCCGTAATTTTTTTTGTTTTCGTTTGGGAAGCTGTTCGAATGTACGCGAAGACCTGTTCTATTTAAAAAAAATTCCTTGCAATAAAAAAAGGGTAGGGGTGGCTGGTGGGATATTGCAAGTGACGCGTGTTTTAGCAGAGTATCCTCTGCTTAGTATAGTTTGTTTAAACAACGCTAAACAGGCCAGTTTTCCTTAGCTCATGCATCTCTCTCCCGTTTCCTGATAGTCGCAGTCATCACCGCATTGAACTTATTTCAGAGCATAGAGACAGCACACATTCTCGCCGAGCGACCACGCCAAGCATCCCACTAGATCCATTCTGAAGAGAAAATTGGTTACTTTCATTACGATGCCAAATGCATATTCATACGGAGTCGTTCTGAAAAATCTGTCAGACAAATTTTATTTAGAAATATCAAGGGGATTACAACGCCAAGTATGCTGTAAAAAAATTTAGGTTATTAATACCAGGATTTTTCGAATGCAAAATGCTCTTTGCGTCGCCCGCTCCGAACGAAAAATTTCAATATATCCAGTCCAGACTTCTAATAACAAGAGAATGGAATGCGATGCGAATTCACTTTTATTTATTTATTTTTTTACCGGCCGTTTATTCAAAGAATTTGCAGGTTATTACAATTACATTACGAGTTGGAATGAGCGACCTAACCCCCTAATCACAGAATGTATCTGCAAAACCCTCGTAGTAGGAGGTTGTAGGGTGGGGGTTGGGGGGGCGGGGTTAGAGCCTTCTGTGCACTTCACGCGTTGCACTGTAGGCATTACTTAAGGTTCTTTACGCCTAGCTGCAACCCCTTTCATTCCTCTTAATCTACTTCCGTTCATAGTTTCTTTCTTCCGTCTTACTTTCCACCCTTTCCTACCAGTTGTTTCATAGTGCAACGGCGAGGTTCTCCACCTGTTATATCTTTAAAACCTTTACACTAACAATTTCACTTTCAGCGCGCTGAACAACCTCATAGCCCCCAGCGATTGGATTTTGGCCTAAATTCTATACTCTAGATCCTTCGGTTCCACGGTGTAGTTGCAATAACCCGCAAATTCATTGAATAAATGACGGATAGAAAATTGAAGCGAATGTGCGTCACATTCCACTAATTGATGTTATTAGAATTGGGAATGAACATATTGAAATTTTGCACTCGAAGCAGGCAGAGCATTTTGCAAAAGGGAAAATTGTGATATTAATAGCTTATATACCTTTTTACAGAATGATTTGCATTGCAGTCCCCTTGGAATCCCGCTGGCAGATTTTTTTTTTTTTTTTGTGCAACAAAATTGGTCTGACAGATTTTCGAACGACTCCGCTTGAATATGCCTGTGGAATTGCAATAAAAGTAATTGCAAACTTTGCACAACCAAGCGCCAATTTTTTATTTTCAAAATAGCTCTGGTGGGATAGTTTAGCGTGGTTGCCCAGTGAGGAAATGTATTATACTTATGTATAATAAACAAGTTGGGATACGTTGGAGCTACGGTTTGCAATACGTGGGAGGTGGTAGATAGTTTGGTTCGAAATACTTTTTTGTACTTAAGCCTGGGATTTTTTTTTCCAAATGCAGTGTCCACAATAAAAAGAAAAAAGGTATACTTTGATCACACCGTGGATCACCTTTTCAGTATTTGTCTTTTGTTAATCCGGGTTGCTGAATGACCGGGTGCGTAAATACATCCATATTTAAAGCTCATAATGTATTTATGTATGTATGTATGTATCTATTATTATTATTATTATTATTATTATTATTATTATTATTATTATTATTATTATTATTATTATTATCATCATCATTATTACTATTATCATTATTATTATTATTATTATTATTATTATTATTATTATTATTATTATTATTATTATTATTATTATTATTATTATTATTATTGGAAATTTGATAGTTTGCTCTTAGTTTAAAAATATAGTATTCTGATGCGCTTTATAAACCATAAGGACACTGAAAGCTATTTTCAGGTTTTTGAATCCTATCTCGAGTATAATATTAGGAATGAAACGCGACGTCAGTTCCTTGTGATAGAAAATGCAAAGGTCGGAATCTAATTTTTTAAAACGAAATCCGGTAGATTTTCGTAGGAGGCCCACCCGGAAATTGGAAATGTTCTCATCTGCCATTCGGCTGAGAGGTCCAGGCAGGAGTCAGGGTGTATTTCTGTTATGCTCTTGACACTAATCAGTGACTAAATTAAAGAGATAGAAACAATCAGTTATTGTAATGGACCTATGCTGTAGAGCTGATTCTATTTTTTCGAAGAAGCACAATTTTGTCGGTTACCTTTCAGAGCAAAGGTCACGGGAAAGGTGACCTCACTCCGACAGTCGATGCTTCAAGTGTTGAAAGAGATTTGGGGGTTTTGGTGATAGTGAAAATGGGACACAAGGAGGCTTGGTAAACCAGCTGAGTATAAGTGAAAAGTTAAGCTATATGCAAAGGTAATTTATCACCACAAAATACCTTTGGGAATTTCCAATAAAAGCGTGGTATATTATGTATGGGTGACAAGCGCATGATTTACGACCAAAGGGCCAGGAAGGTAATTCTGTTCTCCTGCTAAAGGCGGAGCCGGTATGGTACGTAAGTCATGGAAATAATGTTATTTATCGTGGTAGCATTCCGTTACGTCTTTCAAATGAACACCATATTCTTTGGAAGCTTCAATTTCAAGTTAAAGGCGTCTGTGGGCTTGTTCTACGTGAAAAAAGGGTAATCTTCTGAATAATAATAATAATTATGCACGTCAGCTGAATCCTGTAAGCATGGCGTGAATGCAAGAATAACGAATCCGCATGCATATATTTTTTGTGTATATCACACAATATGTGAATGTCCCTTTTTTCACTCCCGTGGGGCGGTAGTGCCGTCAGCGTACCTCACGCGGTATACTGCAGCCATTACTAAAGGTTATTTGCAGCGCCCCTTCGGCCCCTACCTGCAACAACTACCATTCGTTTTACTCTACCTCCATTTATATTCTCTTTCTTTAATCGTACTTTCCATCCTATCCCAACAATGATTTCATAGCGCAACTGCGAGGTTTTCCTCTTGTTACACCATTCAAACCTTTTTACTCTCAATGTCTCTTTCAACGCCGAATGATCTCGTGGGTCCTAGCGCTTTGCCTTTGGCCTAAATTGTATATTCCATTCCCCTTCTTTCACAATAGATTCTATAGAAGTTGTCTCGCACCTTTTCAGTGCCAATAAATTAGATTAATAGTGAATGTCGAAGGAAACGGGGAGCCAATACGACTCGTCAAGGGCCTCAAAAGAGGACTGGAAAGATCCTTCTTATGCCTCTAAAGAGTCTAACCCTTTCAGGCGCGACAATGGCATAACATCATCCAATTTGCCCCTCTCGGGATTCGGGACGCTTTGATGTACCCATCAGCGTGAATTATTGGCATTAAAGAGGGAATTGGCTCCCTGAAGGTCATTAGGGCAGTCAAAAGGAACTTTGGAAAAAAGGGGAAAGTGAAGATGTAATGCTTCTTCATAATATGATTGTGATTTGCTGAAGGAATTATTTTTCATTGGTGCAGAGATAGCGGTGGGCGTAGGCTGCTTATCTAATTTCTTCCCCCTCCAAAAAAAAAAGTTAGTGGGTTTCTTGAAAATAGGCTGGCTGCCTAAATAGTTGAGGAATTTCCATGAGTAATATTTAATGAGATATACAATTTGTAAACAGACACGGCTTCAATGGAAACGTCCTTTTCGTATATGGCTGGCTGTCAAATCCTAACATATGTTATTTAATATACATGCTAATTACAGTGACAATAAAATAGGAAAGTTTATCTGCAAGCTGAAAGCAATATACGTACAA
Source organism: Macrobrachium nipponense (assembly GCF_015104395.2). NCBI lineage: Eukaryota > Metazoa > Arthropoda > Malacostraca > Decapoda > Palaemonidae > Macrobrachium > Macrobrachium nipponense. The sequence continues at coordinate 20,979,926 of NC_087216.1, read as the reverse complement.
TAAGAAAAATGGTGTACATGCTAAACACAATAAGAAATTTTTCTGTATACGTACTAAATACAATAAAAATACCACAAGAAAATTTATGTACGTGCTAAATACAGTAGCAAAAATGCAATAAGAATATTTTTGAACATGCTACGTACAATAAAATACAATAAGAAAATTTTCGTCCTGCTCTTGCCAATACAAGACCCACCCCCCTGTGCACCTCAAAGGAAAAACTGTTTATTATTGGAAATGGATTTTTCTTCACAGATTATATTGGTAGTCGATTCTTTGACGTACGTGCCTCTGTACCAAGGATGGACGTAAAGAATTTGTCATAAGGTAAAGAGTATGTAAACATACGAACACTCATCCGAGCGCTTCAGTGGCGTTTTTGGTGTGGTCTTTGCCTGCCACCGGGGTGGCTGTGAGTTCGATTCTCGGGCATTCCATTGAAGGTTCAGAGATGCGTATTTCTGATGATAGACGTTCACTCTCGACGTAGTTCGGAAGTCACGTAAAGCCATTGGTCCCGTTGCTGAGTAATCACTGGTTCCAAGCAGCGTAAAAACACCATACAAACAAACAAAAACACTCATCCGTGAACAAACAATGCATTTGTATACTACTCCTAGGTCCATCTTGTACTTTGTGATATAAAAATAAATGAAAAATAAATTACATTATATATATATGTGTGTATATATATATATATATATATATATATCTATATATTATATATATATATATATACATATATATATATATATATATATATATATATAATATATAATATATATATATATATATAGTGCGAAGTCGTATTCCAAGATGATATTAGGGTTTCAGATCCAAACAGCGTAGTTGCATCATACTTTGTGTTCACAGCGATTGCCCGTATCAGCTTGAGGTAGATGTAGATATTTATCGGAATACGAGTATTGGAATAACGTCACTTTAGGTTTTGTCCAGAAATGTATTTTTGCCATTCGAACTTGAATTTATGGTTTGTCGTCATGCTTACCTTGCTGGCTATGTGGAATACGTAATTGGGTGAGAGAGTGAATCTTACCGAATCCTGTTTGATGATATATTTATAAATTTATATTCCGCTTTTCATATATTTTATAGTCAACTCTATGTCCCTCTGTGATTATTATTGAATTCTTTCTACTCTTGAATGCTTCAGCTCTAATTCCTCTTAATATCTTGAATTCACCGTCGCATCGCAGTACTCAGTAGATGTTCAGTATATTCCCTTTGAAAAACATTCCTTTTTTCAGTTATAAACTATTCCTTTTTTTTTTTTTTACTTTTATAAAACGTTTCGTTTTCCCTTTATTAAGCATTCATTTTATCCTTTTATAAGTAAAAATTTTTCCTTTTTAAACATTCCTTTTTTTCTTTATAAACCATTCCTTTTTTTATCTTTATAAACATTCCCCTTTTCCCTCATAAACCATTCCCTTTTCCCTTTATTAACAGTTCCTTTTTTTGCTTTATTAACAATTTTTTTTTTTTTCTTAAACCCTCTTTTCCTTTATGAACATTCCCCATTTCCTTTATAAACCATTCCTTTTTTCCTTTATTACCAATTCCTTTTTTCTTCATAAACCCCCATTTTTTTCTTTTATGAACATTCCCTATTTCCTTTATAAACTTCCCTTTTTCACCCAAAACTTTCCTTTTTTCCTATATTAACAATTCATTTTTCCTTTACGATCCATTTTTTTTTCTTTTATTAACAGTTCCTCTTTTCCTTCGTAAACCATTCCTTTTTTCACTTAAACCTCTCCTGTTTTCCTTTATTGGCAGTCCTTTTTTCCTTCACAAACACTCCACTTGTCCTCGATGAACCTTCACAGTCGACTAAAACCGATTCAGAACATTTTTTTTTTAAATTCATGGAAGGCGATCATGAGATGAAAAAAGCATCTCTTGTGTCATCACATCTCCGAGCGTCGTCAAAAGCGAAAAAAAAAAGACGGAAAAAAATGACCATCGAAAATCTTTAACCGAAGAGCCTTTCGTTGATTGCCTGAATAAGGACCTCCTCCCATATTGGCTGGATGATCAAACCCCATATAGGGTCCGTAGCATCGTTTGCCGGTAGATGATTGAAGTCTATATGGGTAAATATTTTTTTCCTTTTGGTCTATACGGAATGTGGAATGGGAATTGGAATGGATGGGCAATTACCTAAGTGGCTCTTCCGCAGTTGTGTAGTAAAGTGAATTAAATAAACCACACACACACACACACACACACACACACAAACTATTAATATTTTCGATTCTCGATTAAAGTATTTGTTGACATGATTTGACGTTTCCGGGAAAAACACGAATTACATTGAAGTTTAAAATCCTCTTTATTCTTTGATCAGCTTTTCGCTATCGGTTTTGTTTTGTTAAATGGGCCTTAGGTAGCAGAAATATATATTGCGATAAAAGTCATTTAATAGTACATTTCACTCTTCTTTATTCATTGCTGATTTCATTTTATTGTCTTTCGTGTTGGTTGTATGTCCTATCCATTATAAATATGGAATAACTATTGCGTTTGATTCCATTTGATAGAACTCTTGAACGTGAATCAGTATTTTCGAGATCATCTTATTGTTTTTTCAATCTGTGTTACGCAAGTCTTGCAGTATCTTTGATTTGGAATTCCATGACTATATTTTTGTAGTTGGTTCACACATCCAAATGGTCAGAACATATGTCCTGATTATGTTGATCAGCCCTGTTTACGTACCAGGAAGAGAAGAACCCCAGTCACATCACACAGATATTGCAGAAATTAAGTTCATTTTAATGGTCATTTTAAATAGGATGTATGTTTGTTATGTTAATAATATCAGAGGAAGGCATTTATTATTGTTTTTTTATACTCGATTCCTCTGGTTCCCTTATCGTCAAAAATAAAAACAATGCCGTGCCTCTATCAACAATGATTGAGACCTATTTCCAGTCTTTGAAAACAAAGATATTTTAATTGTATGCTATTTGTAGTCAGTAATCTTAGAGAAGTAATTTGTTTTGAATATTATAACTTTTTATACTGATTTTCTCTAGTTGCATTAGTGCACCAAATAAAAAAATATCTTTCATCCATCAACAAAGATAGACCAATTCCAAATCTCTTAAAATCAAGAGGATTTTTCATCCCAGTTAAGAGAACCATTCCAATCACCCCAGGAAGGGATATTCCAGACTGTTACCGAGGAGGGGTCAGACAATTAACACTTAACGGTGCTTCTTAATCTAATCATAAACTGACGAATTCTGTGAGGGACAAGTTGCTATGTAGGATATTCTAAAAAGCGAGTCATACGACCATGGCAACAGGCAAGGTACATGATTATATCACCCAAGCAAGGGTATAAGAAAAGTAGTGAGCGCAGGGCATCACGCCTTTTATGACGTCCTTGTGGGCGAGGTTCATAGTTACAACCGCTTCCTCTTTCATATATATAGAGATAAATGACGAAGTTGAAAAATGTTAGTAATAGGAGTCATTATGAAATCAAATAGCCCATATATTTTTTCCCTCAAACGCCAATAAATTAATTTAAAATTTTTTTCACCAGCTTGGACTTACTTAAAAGCTTTTTACCAGATACCAATCATATATAATATATATATATATATATATATATAGTATATATATATATATATATATATATATATACATATATTTATATGATATATATATATATATATATATATTATATATATATATATGTATATATATATATATATATATATATGATATATATATATATATATATATATATATATATAAATGTGTGTGTAACCTGTTTGTATATATTTGTATATAAATGAAATAAAAATACTTCCTGCATTAGGTGTTTTTAAAGGAAAATAAATTTTCCGTATATTTTTCGAATGTTAGTTCATGAAAAATGATCTCCTGATCATAAATAGGCTTATAAGGATAAAAGCTAACTGAAAACTGCCTCTCATTACATCATTTTAAATCTCGTGCGCTAATTAGAGGTTGAATACTTTGCACTAAATTTTTGTTAAATTAATGTGGGGTACTAAAATGTCGAGTAAATATGTAGTATACCATTCTCATGCATTCTCATACAAGTTTCGCAAATAAATATGGTATGCGGAAATGAATGAACACATGGCGTACTGTTACCTTAAGAGTGCGCTTGTATTTAAAAAAATGATAAAAAAACCTAACCTTGCCTATTAAATCTGTAGCTAACCACATGACCCACTAATGGTTAAAGAAACGGTAACTTCTTTCTCAGTAGTTACTATTCCGATTTTTATTTCACAATTCGGGATTATTCATACCTTGAGATCTATCCCTCGAGAGATGGATAGAGAAACAGTTAATTCTTTCGCCTTCGTTAATATTAAGATTTTTATTTTACGGTTCAGGAAAATCTATAACCTGTTAAGTCTCTCTCGAAGTATTTTTCATCTTGGACCTTGTATTTAATTTTAATTTTTCTTTTTTTACGGCTATGTGTATCTTCGAGATGTTATATATAGCTTTTGTGTACTTAAGTTTTCACGGTTCAGGAAAATTTATATCCAGTTTACTTCGGAGTATTTTTCATCTTGGACCTTTTATTTTTAAATTTTTGTTATTGTTACGGATGTGCGTATCTTCGGGTTGTTACATAAAGCTTTTATGTACTTGGTTTTTTTGTTCTTATCCGGACACCTTCTGGTTGTATCTGGCGGGTAGGTTCGTTCGTTAGTTCTAGATTTGGTCCACCCCTTTCAAGGGATTGGGATCGTATAGCTTCCCAAAATTCCAGATGTCATTGTTATGTCTAGATTAAGCTGGCCTTGCGCAAACCAACACGGGCTCTTGCTTCATAACAAGTTGGAAACGACGCTTCTCGATCAAGGGATTTATCTTACTTTTCATATCAGCAACACTTGCATTGAATAGGTTGGAGTTGCTTAACTTTCTTGGGTACAGGTGTCCATTACCACTGAAATAGAAGTTGTTGTACATTTGTTTCCAAACTTCTTGCGTTTCGCAATATTTACTCCCTTGAGACTTTGAAACGTTCTAATCATAAGCCAGAATGGTAAAACAAACGATAAATATATTTATCTGATTATTGGCTCATCTATTTATTGGTTAATGGCTTTACAGTTTTTTTAAAATCTGTCTTGCACAGATGTGCATTTTATTCTCTGGGACCTTGATTTGCAACCTTTTACCTTTCAGTCTTGTTCCAATAAAATGCTGCCCCACTTTGACAAATAATAGTAAAATAATAAGTTATTATCATTTAAAAATACAAATAGATAAAAAAATTCGTGGCCTCCTATTTTAGTATTTCATCTTTCTTCTCTTTCCTGACACCTCGTACATCTGTTTATCTGTATACGGAGTTAACGATGCCCTTTTCTCTGTGAAAACATTTTTCAAAGGCGAACACCTAAATGAAAATGCGAAGTTCTACACTGCCACTTCTGTTTTATATTCGAGTCACAGGCAGGACTCGGGAAAGGAGAAGAACCTTAGGAGACATGGAACAGCGCACTATATCTCTTCCATTCTACTGCAAAGGAAGGCGGCGGTGTCAGCGCTGAGACCTGTTGCTTACTCCGGGCGTAAATGTTTTATTGGATATGCCGAGGTATCTCCACTACGCATACGAAGTAGCTTCCCACCTTGTGAGCAAGCGGTAGTGTGGCTACCTCTCATAACAACACCCCCGATCTCTCTCCCCAGGCTGTCTTGTTTGTCTCTGTCTAAGGTATTAGGCATTTGCTATGTGATTGCTTTAATTTTGATGTATTCGTCATTACTGGAAGACACAAATATTTGCGGCATCCGAATGTCTGTCTAAATACTAGGCACTTATTAAATGATTAGTTTTAATTTTTATGTATTCATTAATACTGACAGCCCCCTCCCCCCAAAAAAAAGGAAATATCCGGGAACACCTGGTTCAGGGGACTCGAAAAAATTAACAAAATACTTGAAATTGGTGAAAAGGCTATATTAGAAGTGTCCTTTTTTAGTTTTTTCATATATTGCTATCCGTTCAATAACTGTTGGTATTAGCTTCTTCATCTTCATCTTGGTTTTGTAATGGGATAAAATATAAGCCTTTTAGGGGAAGCTGTTATTTTAATTATCAGATTTTATCGCCAGTATATCTGTTACTCTGCATCGTCATTTAACACGCTTGAGTATCAATATAAAAAAGTTGTAACATTACAAAATAACAAATAATGCCTGCAAAAACAGTAATACCTGCAAGAAATTAAAGATCACCCAATAGCAATATAATAAGTACAGAAAGTAATATTAAAACAGAGTGGTAATAGTTAAACAAAAAACGAAATCTGAAACTACGAGAAGGCCAAATTCAGAAGGCGACATGACTGTGATTGAGGAATCCCTTCAAACTGATACGACGAGAATTACAGCCAGAGCGTGATTGGAGAGAGAGAGAGAGAGAGAGAGAGAGAGAGAGAGAGAGAGAGAGGCGTCGTACGAATACTTGGAGACACGCCCGACCATGAAATTGGATGGATTTGTATCACATTTCTTATGATTTTGATTACGGCAGGATTGACGTTACCGTCGCTGGCTTTCGCCGCAGTTGATTCAGAGAAATGATTTCAATGAAGTGAATTACATGCAGATCATCGTCCTTGTCTAGCCAAGACCCGAGAGATAAAAAGTAGGTATTTTTTTATAGCGTAGAGTCTGGCAGGAGACATATCGCGTCGCAGACATAAGGAAGTCATGGGCGGGGAAACAAAGAGTAGCCCATTTTTATATTTTTCATGACGTCGGTTATGGGAGGAATGCTTTGCTATTGCGTTGCAGACACTGAAGACAGGATGAAAAGGGTTGGGAAACGGGGGGTTGGTGGTGGGGGTGGGGCTGTCTTTTCCGGAACAGATTTGAAATCTATTGCTGCCGGTCTAATGCGTTTATTAATGCCCCTTCCTCTTGTTTAAATAACCTACCATTAGGCAGAAAAGTTGGATAATATACATACGTACATACACACACACGCTATATAATTATATATATATATTATATATATATATTATTTATATATATATATATATATATTAATATATATATATATGTATATAATAAATATATATATATATATATATATATATATATATTATATATATAGATATATATATATATATATATATATAGTATTCTAAATTTATTTTGGTTCCTTCTGCTGTGGAGTTTTACCCCAGCTTTTTTTTTAATTATCTTATAAAATTTACGATTTAGTGTTCTGTCTAAGGTTAAATCTCACTCTTCCTGTTGCTCATATATCTTTCAACTTACGATAGGAAAAGCCACTTATTGTCTGTCATTTCGTCCATTTGAAAATAATTTTTCTAAATTTATGAAAATGTTGTCCTGTTGTATTAAAAAAAACATAGTATTCTTTTCGCTTTAGTAAAAAAATCACATCCATAAAAAACTACATTTTTTATCTATTTCCGCGTAAGTAAACTTGAACCGAATGAAAACAAAAATACAAAATCCCCTGAAGTCCGCATTTTTGTAGCGACCTGTTTTTTCACGACTGGCTCATCTGTTTTAGTTATATTTGGCCTCTGGAATTTCTGGTTGTATTCCAATCTCACGCCGACGTATCATGTCCAACGGTCATTTATTTAATGTAAAACTATGACGTTCCATTTAAGTAATTGAAACTGGGGCTAGGCATGGAAGAGGGAATGATGAGTTGATGTGCAAAATTATATTCTTTGCATGGTAACTATTTTGAAATTATCAAACAAATTTTATCTAGATTTTTTTATAAACGTTGCATGAAGAGACGCGGGACAATGAACTCATTAACCCTATTTTTTTATTATGAAATTCTAGTCTCCTTGTATTTTATGATTTTACTTACATTTTTATCCATTTATATGTTATTTTGTTAATTTATTTTTTCTTTTCTAATGACTGATCTCCAATTTATTTATTTCCTATTACGTTCTGTTACTTTCAAATGAGCACGATATTCTTTAGAGGTGAGTGGCCCCTGTGGGCTTGTTCCATATGAGCAGGGCTCATCTTCTGAATAATAATAATAGGGAAACAATACTCGCAGGAAAAGTTACATCGGAGTATTTTAATTAGAAATATAATGGTAAAGAATTTATTCTGAAATAAATAATCCGAAATATACTCGGACGAACAACTCAACCCTAACTGGTGTGGAATAGGATGGAAATAAATATATTTTTAATTTTGAATAACTGGAAAGGCTTTCTATGCAATAAGTAGTGATTCGCCTTTTCGCTTTGCGAACTGATTTTAGATGTACTCTCACTATTTTTGGGAATCCTTTTAGATTTGTGCTTAGCACCTGTGGGAACCCTTCCTTGAAAGTAGGAGAATTATATTGAAAGCTCTCGGTCGTCTGCTTTAGCCTTTAATGTATGATAATGTAAATTAAGCTGCATGTCAGTACAGATGTAAGGAAATTTATCAGATGACAATGAAATTCCGTTTGTAAAGTCTTCATTAATTAACACTTCTGACCAGAGCACTTCAGTAGAATGATATGGTAATTAATTTCCTTTATATGGCCCGTCCCGAAAAAAAAACCTAAAGTTCTAACTCTTTTGCCCCAGTGAATATTTTTATTTTTTTTTATGTTTGAAGACGTTAGTGGGATATTTTTTTGGTGCAGTGTAACAACGATAAAACATTCATTATCATCATCATCAGGACAAGTACTATAGCACCCTTAGTCCAGTATAGTTACGCGGCGTATTTGGTTTATCGAAAGCCCTCAAGACATTGAAGAACTTCCGATAGCTTGTGTAAAACATCAGCAGAGTAATACACCACAGTGACCAAGTCAATCCCAGCAAGAAAGACATTTTTGGAACCCGATCCAACAACTTGCAAAACCTCATTAAACTTCGGGGGCACTACCCAAAGCGTGCTGGAGAACTTGTCAACATCTCTGTACAACTCGATAATTTCATGCTGCTTTTCATCTCTCTTTATATCTAAGTAATTTCATGCTGCTATAAACATTTACGTACATCTAAATAGTTTCATGCAGCTTTTAATATCGCTGTAACTAAGGAATTTCATGCTGCTTTCAATATCTGTATAACTAAGTTATATCATGCTGCTTTTAACATTTTTGTATATCTAAATAATTTCATTCTACTTTTAATATCTGTATAACTAAGTAATTTCATGCTGCTTTTAATATCTCTATAAATAATTTCATGCTGCTTTTGATATTTCTCTAGCTAAATAATTTCATGCTGCCTTTAATATCTCTGTAACTAAACAATTTCTTGTTGCTTTTAACATTTCTGTGTATCTAAATACACAGGAGTAATAAATAGATTAGAACAAGTGATAGTTTGGCAGAGTATTTTAAGATGGTTTGACCTAGTGGAGAGAATGGAAGTCGATAGGCAGGTGAAAAGAGCGTACAGGACGGAGGAGGTGAAGACTTGGGAAGTGCAGGATAGATGGTAAGGCAGAAGTGTTTGAAAGGAGTGGCTTAGTATCCAGGAAGCTTTTGTGCAATATAGTAGAGGTTAGTGGCGCAGTGTAAGGGCGTTTAATTGCTTCACTTAAAGCCTCTTTTGTAGGTGTGTATGAGTCCTTGCTGTTGGCTTGTCTTTTCTTGGTAGCTGCCTCTATATTATAAATTAATTAAATATATATATATATTATATATATATATATATAATATATATTAGATATTGAATGCGCAATTACATGTATGTATTGTTGTATGTGTAATATATATATATATATAGATATATATATAATATATATAATATATGAATTCGAATACATGTACTGTATGTATGTATGTATATATAAATATATATATCTATATATATATATGAATGCCAATACATGTATGTATGTATGTATGTTATATATATATACATACACACACACACATATATATATATATATATATATATATATATATATATATATACACACACATACATACATACATACATACATATATGTATTGGCATTCATATTTTTAGTCTCCATTTTCAATTTTTTATGCGGGAATTCCGTCCTTCGTTGATTTAAGACCTACGGGAGAATATCAAACTGAACTGCAGATAAATTGATTTGATTACTTTACAACTTGAACAGCGACTTTTTCGTCTTAACTTTAGAACTCGTCAGAGAATCTGATCGAGGAAAGTTTAAAGTGTTCCGTTTTTATCACAACCTACGAACGTAAAAGTGTCTGTAATCTAAGATAAATGGGTGTAATCACCCCATTCTCCCTCATTTGGTGACCATCTCGAGAAGATTCAAGTTTTTATGGAAATTGGGTTTGAGATCGCTCCGTTCACTGGTGCACTTTCCTTAATTCTCTGTTGTTACATGTTTGCTTCGTGCTGAGAGTGCTCTTGTGACACGGAATAGAATGGAATATGAAATTCATACCAAAGGTCAATGGCTGGGATCTACGAGGTCATTCAGTCCTGAAAGGGAAATTGAGAGTAATAAGCTCTTAAAGTTGTAACAGGAGGAAAACCTGACAGTTGCACTATGAAACAATTGTTAGGAGGATGGTGGCCAGTAAGATGGAAGAAAGAGACTATGAACGGAAGTACAGTAAAAGGAATGAAAGGGGTTGTAGCTAAGGGCCGAAGAACTTCAAGTAATACAGTGCACCTCGTGAGGTGCACCGACGACATTACCTCCCGTATGGGGTATGGGTCCATTGCATGTTGTGCAGTAGCAGGTTGCATACAGATTATATATTTAGGCAAGATTAAGGAAGCAAGGAAGGAAGAGAGATACAAGTGAAGAAAAGCATAGAGAGAGATGAGAGAAGCCGACAGCTTCTTGATTTGGACCTATCAGTGCATTTGTTCTTAAGCCTGAAAGGATGGTTTACTAGTTCTTGCCCTTTGAAGTAGGAATTGTTTACTGGGCCTTGTGCCAGCAATGGGTATTAAAACTTCTAGAAGTCCACATGGTAATTTCGGGAAATTCAGACCTTCGATTTTTTGCCTATGGTTCAGTTGCAGTTGATTGATCGATGTTTATTTGCTCAGCTTATCATCATTTGAAGCAACATTCATCTCCGCACTTTACTGATAAATGATTTATCTTAAATCATGAAAATACATTTAATAAATTATTGAATGTAATTGTTTTCATGAAGAGGCAGGAAGTTATAGACAATTGCTGCGTTTTGACCTTACATATATTATAACAAGTTATTTTCGCCTTTCGGGCAATACTTGATGAGAAGAACGAGGAACACGTCAATGTCTAATTGCTCTTGGGACGTTATTTCTCTGCTCATTAATTGGCTGATTCCCGAGAAATTTCCTAATCACGGTCCATCAGTCACGTTCTTCTCGAAGGAATAAGTTCCTTATTGCAAGTTATTTATTTTTTATTTGCTCATTTATTTATTGATTTTCTGTCTTATTGCTAACGGATGTACTGATCACATTGTAATGTGTGTTTTGGAGATTTTGTTCCTTGGTTTATACTTTGAGATTTTTTGCTTTCGTAGTCAGATTTTTAATTTATTCATACCTTAATCCTAACCCTTTTCCTAATTAAGTTATTATTTATCTGGATAACAGATCAGTATCGAACTCTGAAAACTTAAAAAAAAAAAAGTCACACACACATACAGATTGGAGAATATAATGAGTTGTAGGGTTTTAGTGTCTTCACCCTGTCTGTCCGTTCGTCCGTCCGCCCTCAGATCTAAAAAAACTACTGAGGCTAGAGGGCTGCAAATTGGTATTTTTGATCATCCAGCTTCCAATCGTCTAACATACATTTATTGCAACCCAACCCACAAGCCTCATTATTTTTTATTTTATTCAAGTTTATTATAAAGTTAGCCATGGATCGTCCATCTGGCAGCGCTTTCCGGAGGCAAGGGACGCATCCTCACTCTACCGTATCTGGTGAGCAACTGAAGAGGTGTCGGTCATAGTTGATTGTTTTATACGTCGAGCAGAAAACTCATTTGTACCGAAGAAATTTCGGCGCATTCTTCACTTGTTTATCATTGGGTATAAGCTACAGATGAACGTTATATTTGCCTTATCTCTGACCGTTGCCTTAAAGAGAGAGAGAGAGAGAGAGAGAGAGAGAGAGAGAGAGAGAGAGAAGGGGGGTGGGAGATTTTAGCAATTAATTTTTTTTTAATCGCGAATGTTCTTGGTTTTAAAAGACCAGTGAGCTTAAAACTCTTCGTAGTACCTGTGGAGGCAGAGGCACGTTCTTGTGTTCTTCCAAAGGTAAGACTGGCTGGAGAATTAGCAGCATTGTTTGAAGGCCTGCTATTGTACCACTCTGTCCGGACGGAAGATGCGACAAGTTTTCATGGTGTTCCGTGGCATTTTTTTTTTAAAGGAAATTTCTCATCCAACTTCTCGTGTGTGATTACATATTTTGGCAGCATTGTAAGAAAATCATCCGTGCGCACGGGAGTTGTACAAATATAATTATGTATGGGTATTATCAGTACATAAAATTTACTTAGAGAGAGAGAGTTATTGGCTTGCCTCAGATTCAGAATACAGCTGCTTGTCTTCATGAGATACTAGAAAGTACTGCAATATGTAAGAGAGAGAGAGTCATCCTTTCTCTAATTAAAGAAACGGCAGCAATATGTAACACACAGGCACGGAGATATTATCTTCTCCCAAATTCAGGAAACAGCAGCTTGTCTACACGTGAGATAAAAGAATGTATTGCAAAATGCACTACATTGATTGACCTTATTAACCAGAAAACCACATCAATAATCACCGAAGATTGTTTATGTACTCGGATGAATAAGTTAACTGGTTAAGCAGATCAGTTTTCTCTGCTAAATGAAGAATCCCAATCGAGGAGTGATTCCAAGAAAGGCTGCACTGAAGAGTGGGGGAAGTTACCTGTTCCCGATGAGAAGGACCGTGCATTTAAAGGCCAGTTCACTCAAAGTAACAGGTGTCCGTTATAAGCAGGCCGTAGTACACTCGTTGCCATGTGATTTCGAGCCCCAGTTGGTTGCACTCTCGAAGGGCCAGGCGCTCATTACCGAGTGAGGAAAGGCGAAAGGAGAAACAAGAGACGATATTTATGCATGCGGAGTGGAAATCATACGGTTAATCCTTCCCCCATAAAAGGATGTGTGCATGGGAGGGCGCGTGCGCAGTGAGGCTCGGTGGGCGGCACGCTGTCTCTCACGCACCTGGCCGACGACGTGTTCGGCCTCACTGTCTCACTACCTACCGTGGAACGAATATTGCTCTCCATCCCCTCAACTCCCACTCTGTCACACACACACACTCACTCACACCACACTCTCAAACTCTCCCTCGCACCCCTCCTTGCCTGCCCGCCCGCGTCCGTTTGTCACCCTCCATTCTCTTTTTTTGGAAACGAAAAGAAAGAAAGAAATAAGAATCCATAGAGGAGAAGTTGGTGTCAGCAAGATAGCGCGGAAATGAAAAAGTTCTCGGCTGAAGACCAAACAAAAGTTTTCGGAATAAAATTAAGTTTTTGCAGGATGTGAGTTCTCCCACAAAGCTCTCGGGAAGTGTCCTTAGCACAAGGAGGAGGTTTTATTTTTCTTTAAAAAAAAAAGGAGCAAGGCAGAGAAAGAGAGAGGCAGAGAGAGAGAGAGAGATAGAGAGAGAAAATAAATTAAAACTGAGACCGCTCAAGAAAAAAAAAACCGCTAAACTTAATTGTGCTTTTCTAATCACTTTAAACCTTATCCAAGAGGAAACAACTTAACCAGCTACGGAAAACTTCGCTTACTTGCTCGTTAGATAAAAAATATATGGAAATATATCTGTTTACATATATATAGAAATATATCTCAAATATATAAATATAGAAATATATCTCGCATGTTGTGGTTTTTACGATAAGGAAGCGGCTACGTGTCCGCATGTTATCTCCATAATCCTGATCGCAATATCAAATGCATATCAAAAATCTTCTAATATATATAATATATTAAATATTTAAGCGCGATTGAATGTTCCAAAACCATGTCCCGACTCATCTCGGAAAGGAAGTGAGCGTCGTTTCCGAAGTGCGAGTGGAAATGATCAAGTGGAAATGATCCCTTGAAAGTGATGTATCCACTGAATAAAAGCTACTAATTGTTTCTGAATGTGATGCTGAGGTTACGCGTATAATTATTAGTGCGTCATTTATGAAGTGAAATGTCATCTTGAATATATATGAAATTGTGGTTAACTAACAGTGGCTCTCCGGTGGCGAATTCAGCATTTTCTTTGCATAACTTGCAAGCGATTAAAGGTAAGATGAATATTATTATGTTTTAAGTCGCGATAATATCATAAATGTCTTTCAGTCACAGTATTTTAGGGAAATGGTGAACGTTACATGATTGGAGTGAATTCGTTACTATAAAGGTATTTTCAAAGGTACTTAATTTAGTGGTGAGGTTATACTTATTATACAGGACACTAATTCTCTTATTATGACCAGTTATAGTATTACGACCACCACTAACTTTCATTCTAACAGTAATAACGATTTCCTCTCACGAAGCGAATTTTTATACAATAAATAAAAATGAAAAACAATCAAGACCTTCATACGTTTCGTGATCACGTACCAGGCAAGATCTGGTGGGAGACTTTGTTGGGGGTGAACGTTTTTACCCAAACCATTTTCGCGAACGTGAAATTCCCAATGCTTCAGCTTGATACTCCTGTTGAAATATTAACTGTTCAGGCCCAACCTGTTGAACTTAGTCGCAATGACTTTTGATGTATTTGTGCAATTTGTGAAGATGGGGGAGGTGGGAGAGCTACACTTTGCATCCAGAGTCGTTCGGTGACGCGAATAAGATCTTCGTTAAAAAAGCATTTTCAGCAGCTATGATCTGTATTGGGATTTTTTTGTGTGGGTTTGACGTTATAAAAACCACGACCAACCTCGCTGGAAATCGTGATTGTGTACAGCTGATATGATCTGTATTATGATCTTTGTTGATTTGATGTTACAAAAACCATTATCAACCACACTAGAAATGGTGATTTTACATTTTATGACACTCAAAATCATTTTTATGAACGAATTATATGTCATTACGTGAGGAAGTGTTTAGTTCAAATCTTGCCCGTCCAAGGTCTTGAACATTGTTTTCTGACTCTTGCTTATAAGCAGCAGCAAAAAAAAAAAAAACAAAAAAAAAAAAAAAAACATAAGGCCCAATATCTCACATATTAAGAATAAATAAAGTAAGATTTCATCAGGCTTTGAAAACAAGGAGATGAATAAATTAGTATCAAAGCTTTTAATTTCACATTTCATTTTGAGTCAAGAATGATAGATATCACTCTTAGCTCAAATATAATTTGAAATAAAAGATCATGGAAACTATTTATCTACATGTTTTAAAACACGGATAAAATTGTAACTTACTTGTTCTTACTCTGTGGGATATTGGCTATTCTAATGTTATTTTATTTGTTTATATAAGGCAAGTCATAACTTATATACAAACCTCCTTTATCCAGACTTTGCACCGGCAAGGCTCTCTGGAATCTCACGAAAGTTGGATATAAATTAATTCTCAAGTAATAACACAATGATTCTGCACACCACAAAGTACAAAATTATTATTTTTCTTTCAAATTAGCGCAACATTAATTGCATATGGTTAAGTCAAAGCAGACATTGTTTTGAATCTTACGCATGAGTGTTACTAAAGAAGTCTTGAGTACGACCCATAAGGAATTTCATCACTTAAGAAGTACGCTTTAATTTATGTCAATTTAATTATTTGTGATTATTAATGTATGCTGAATTGAGCCAATATTCGCATGGAACAAGCCTAAAAGGCTATAAATTAATTATTAATATACTTTAGCAGAGTAGAGTGTACGTTTCAGAGACAAGAGAAAACAGATAGAAGAAAATAATTTTTAAGAAGACAAGCTTTATGTATTTTATTTGTTTTTGAAATTTATTCCAACTTTCTGCCGGGTATTATTGAACGTTTTGTGAAAATTATTGTTTTATATGAATAAAAATAAAACAAATGTTTTTGAGTACCGGAGTGATTAGATATGACTCATTCTTTTGTTTGCAAGTAAATTGTTTTATATCAAAGTTTACATATCACTCGACTTTCAGATTTATTTGGTGAAACTTACCCCCCCAATTCCGGCAGTGGGTTAAAGCGGGAGTGAATGAGTGAACAGGCATCCGGTTGAAACCAGTTTAGCAAGGGATTGATCGAAAGAGTATTGTGTAAAGGGTAAATAAGAATAGTAGATGATTTTGCATGAGTTTTTTTACACGTTCTGAGGCACTATTTGTTCTTAGGTCATAGTACGTAGTTTGCAGAAAGGCGAATTTTATCAGCATCACAAGTAGAGAATATTATAGGTTTTGAATATTTAACACTGCAAATCGTTCACACCAGGAAGGAAGGGTTTACACAGCTTGATCGTTTTTTCCTTTCAGTTTTTGAATGTATTGATGCAGGTTTCGTGACTAGTAACAATTTTTTTTTCTATACCGTTACCGGTATTTCTTTTTGTCTCTACATATGTGCGAATGTGTGCGTGTAGAAACATAATTATTCATTCTTCTTTTTTTCCCCTCTCGCACTGTATCCGTACACACACACACACACACACACACACACACACACACACACACACACATATATATATATATATATATATATATATATATATATATATATATATATATATAAGACTGACGTACATACAAATTCATTTAATTGCTCCCATAGCCATTACCAATGCTTTACCTGTAACAACCATGTTCATAAATCCACACTGCACATTTTCCCCCAAATGTCGGAGTTTCAAGCTTTTGTCTTCAAACTATTTAAAATTGGTGGCAGTGTTTGGCCGAGTTACAAAGCCTCATTGAATTTAGTTTCTTTTAAAACTGAAGTTTGGAGACCGTGAATATTTTTTTAAAAAATTTAAAATATTATTATTATATTATTTTTGAAATGTTGGCTGAATTTAGAAACACGGTACGAAAAATTCATTCGTAATGATGCGTCTGTGTTTCTCTATTTTACTTAATGAGATAATGAATCTCAATAGGTAGATAGATAGATAAAATAGCTGTTTATTTATTAGACTGTTTACTTTCATTTCCTCACTGCTTTTATATTTTACTTGGGAGTCTATCTATGTTAAATCTTAATATTTGTACGCCAAGCATTTGCACCCGTCGTGTCTTATGTTTCTTAACACGGGCAGCGTTTAATTTTCAGCTTCCAGATATTTGATTTTAGCAGTCAAGAATCTGCCAGTGAGGATAGTATATAGTTGTCCCTTTATGCCTAGCGTCATTTTAACACACAAGAAGGTGGAGACGTCTTCCTTATTTTACGTAGACAAAGAAAATTATTAATTTAAAAAGTAAAAAATTGTGCTTTCTTGCTACGAGTTTTATTTTACGTGTACTACGTTCGTGATGTGCGTGTGTATGTGACACGTGATGTGTGTGTTTTTGTATGTGTATGTGAATGTAATAGGCTTTGTAGACATTCCAAATTGAAAAACGTTTTGAACACCGTGATCCGGATTAAATGATACAATGATTGCTATCGAGGTCTAAACTGAGATTTTATTATTTTTGTCCAATGGATAATGAAATCTCGAAGTCTAGATTAGGATTTTATTTCTTGTCAAATGCACAGAGTGAAATTATTACTAACCCCTACTTACTGACTTGTGAGACACACTGGTTTTCCCTCCGTCTGTCGGTCTGTCTTACCTTCAGTGAGTCTGTCACCCTTACTTTGTTTTAAATTAGGCTAACGTGACCACAAAGTAACAAATTCTTACACACATTCTTCATTCGAAGTGTGAGCAAAAGTTAAAGGAGACGGAGAGCTATGTGGAAAGAGTTGAAAGGAAAAAGTTAAAAAGCAGAGTTAAAAAATCATGTCAGCTGGGCGCCAAAGGGAAACCGCATAGAACCTTTCGCATTGCTTGCAGTGTGACACTCTTCATGCGGTACCACGTTTATATTTAATGCTAATCATGATTAAAGTTTCTTTTTTACTTTGGTAAAATCTTCAACTATACGAGGTACAAACTTAATATTTGGCATGTGTATCCGGCCAGTAAAATTGCTTTGCCGGTCGACTTCAAAGTCAAGGTCTTGGAGGTCAAGGTCAAATAGGTATATATCACTGGCGGCTACGTTGTGTTTCACAAACATTTGTTTTTAATGAGTCCGCATTCTGTGTGTCTTTCTAATCTAATTGTTTATTTGCGGAAGTGCCTGAAGGTTTCTTAATAACCGTCACCTCTCTCTCTCTCTCTCTCTCTCTCTCTCTCTCTCTCTCTCTCTCTCTCTCTCTCCAACTGTACATAGTGTAAGGAAGAATTGAAATATAAAGGAAGAGACCAGATGCAATGTATAACCAGTTAGTGTGATAAATACGTAGGGTGAAAATCTCATTTAGATTTGATGAGAAGCTGTCGTCATGTCATACGAAGTTGATAATCATCTCTGCTTATTAATATGAGAATTCTGCTCTACAGAATTCCCATATTAACTAGCAGTGATGAGAATTCGGTATTACAGTTCAGATTATAATATCTTGATGCGATGCTTTCTTCTGTAATAATAAAATCTGACTGGACTGTTTGTCCATCCCGGTTGGGGGCTGCGTAGGTAGAGGAGACATGACGCATCCACCCTCCCTTGCAAACCTGTTTATCCACCCCGGGAAGGGGCTGGGTAGGTAGGGGAGGCATGACACATCGACCCTCCTATGCAAACCTGTTTGTTTGCCCCGGATGGTGCGGGGTTGGTAGGGGATCGGGAAGGTAAGGGAGACATGATATTACCCTCCTCCTGCAAACATGTTTGTCCGCCCAGGGCAAAGACTGGGTAGGTAAGGGATCGGGTGGGTAGGGGAGATATGACGGGAAGCGCTGGGTTCCAGTTCAGCGTAACGTGCGTCATCATGTTTGTTACAAATATAAAGATTTTTTTCCTCATTACGCTTAATGGTGTGCACTTTTTGGTTCTCCAGGAGTCGATCCGCTATCAGACATTTCATGCAACGCATCTGGAAAATTGTTAGAATCTCTCTCTCTCTCTCTCTCTCTCTCTGTATATATATATTATATATATATATATATATATATATATATATATATATATATATATATATAATACCCATATATCTTAAAAAGAAAAAAAATTCAGTATTGCAGACCTCGCTGGACTTGATAGGCTAACACCATTATTATTATTATTATTATTATTATTATTATTATTATTATTATTATTATTATTATTATTCTCAAAACTAGACTTATAAGGGACCAGCCTAAAGTTCCATTAACCCATAAAGCTTTCGTTGCCAGAATAGACAAAGAGGCAAAAATAAAAAAAGTTAAGAAATAGAAAAATGATGTTCTTCAGAAAATTTATAAATTTCAAGAAACGAAATTTTCTTACTATGGTAGAGTGAAGGTTACTCTTAGTTGTAAAACAAGATAAGAACAAGTGAAATAATCTTCCAGTGCAGATGACTGCGTTGTGGAATTTATTTTCATTCCTTTACATGTAAGTCCACGAAATATTGAAAAAAAATATTAACTCCAAAACCTTTAATGTTTCCAAAATTAATGGTGGTGAGGATTGTTTTAGGGAAAATATGGAAGGGAAGATCTGAAATAAGTTGAATTCCGTGTTAGAGTAACAAATCGAGTATGAATTTTTGAAGCTTGGCCCAGAAATTAAACGCTGGATTGTTTACCTTAGGGAAGGAAAAGGGGATTTATTATTAAGGAACAATTTTTTTTAATCGATTATATGAAGTTCCCTTTTAATACTTGCAGAAATCAAGTAATGAAAAGGGGATTTGTTATTCATATGGAACAAATGCGTTTTTAATAATGTGGCAGAAATCAAGTAATGAAAAGGGGATTTATTATTCATAAGGAACACATGTTTTTTTATTTATTTATGTTATCGATTTATTGAAGTTCTCTTTTAATACTTGCAGAAATCAAGTAATGAAAAGGGGATTTATCATTCACATGGAACAAAATTTATTTTATCGATTATTTGGTGTTCTCTTTTAATACTTGCAGAAATCAAGTGACAATAATAATAATAATAATAATAATAATAATAATAATAATGTGGCGTCGTGGTAGAGTGGGTTAGGTCGTCAATTGACTGGTTAAGCAACATTTGGGCTGTTCAGTCGTTGGATGGGTGTCCGCTCCCCTCAGCATTGATTCCTTGGGAAATGATCTTTACCATAATTTCCTCAGTCTAAATAGCAAAACTCAGCAATGATGGAAAGAAATGAAGAATTAAACGAAAACGACGTAAATGGAACCTCTGGCAACATAGGAGCTTCGTCCGGCAGCCGGGTATTCAGCCCAAATGAAGGGGAATGCGGTCAGGTACTTGGAGGTCGTCATCCAGCAACTGACCACCACAACGACAGAAACCAAAAACCAGAGACTGGAGCTACAGAAGCAAACCAGATGAAGAAATGGACAAGAGAAGGAAATATGGAGATGCTGCATCAGAAGCAACCCGACGGAGAGAGGATATAGAAGGAGGTTGGTCAACATCTGGAATGAGAGGAATAACACGCCCCAAACAGAGCAGAGGCTGGGTACGAGCACCAACCTGAAGGCGTGATAGAAAACGATCAGGCAAAGATCCTCTGGGACCATGGTATCAGAACAGATAGGGTGATACGTGCAAATAGACCAGACGTGACGTTTATTGACAAAATCAAGAAGAAAATATCACTCATTGATGTTGCAATACCATGGAACACCAGAGTTGAAGAGAAAGAAAGGGGAAAAATTGATAAGTATCAAGACCTGAAAATAGAAATAAGATATGCCAGTGGAAATTGTACCCATAATCATAGGAACACTAGGCACGATCCCAAGATCCCTGAAAAGGAATCTGGATAAATTAGAGGCTGAAGTAGCTCCAGGACTCATGCAGAAGAGTGTGATCCTAAAAACGGCGCACATAGTAAGAAGAGTGATGGACTCCTAAGGAGACAGGATGCAACCCGGAACCCCACACTATAAATACCACCCAGTCGAATTGGAGGACTGATAAAAAAAAAAAAAATAAAGATATTTGACGCTGATTCATGACTGAAAGTCAAAGTACTTCGAGGAATCGATAATCCAGGAAATGTTTTGAGCTTCTGGGGAGAGAGAAACGTCGATTAATTCCGGGAACATATGTTTGGCCAACTGTAGATTAAGCAAAATTACGGATTTGTGTTGTGGCGAAATTTGACTTTCCGAAGTTGCAAAATGCTGGATTCTGAATTAATGGTATTTTGCAGGCAAATCTTTCAACTGAAGAAATATTGCAACTCTCTCTCTCTCTCTCTCTCTCTCTCTCTCTCTCTCTCTCTCTCTCTCTCTCTCGGTAGTGAGTAGTTTCGCAGATGACACAAGAATAAGTAGAGAAATTACTTGTGATGAAGATAGGAACGCTCTACAAAGAGACCTTAACAAAGTATATGATTGGGCAGAGGTAAATAGGATGGTATTTAACTCTGATAAATTTGAATCAATAAATTATGGAGACAGAGAAAGAAAGCTATATGCATATAGGGGACCTAATAATGAGACAATCACAAATAAGGAAGCAGTTAAAGACCTTGGTGTGATGATGAATAGGAACATGTTATGCAATGATCAAATAGCAATTCTGTTGCAAAATGTAAAGCAAAAATGGGAATGTTGTTACGGCACTTCTCAAAACAAGAAAGAAAACTGAACACATTTGATTATGCTTTATAAAACATATGTTCGTAGTCCACTTGAATATTGCAATATGATATGGTACCCACACTATCAAAAGGATATTGCACAAATAGAGAGTGTACAAAGGTCCTTTACAGCTAGAATAGAAGAAGTTAAAGACCTTGACTACTGGAAAGACTACAATCCTTAAAATTATATAGTCTAGAAAGGAGAAGAGAACGCTACATGATAATTCAGGCATGGAAACAGATAGAAGGAATAGCAGAAAACATCATGGAACTAAAAATATCAGAAAGAGCAAGCAGAGGTAGATTAATAGTGCCCAAAACTATACCAGGAAAAATAAGGAAAGCACACAGGACATTAATCCACTACGCACCAGCATCGATAATGCAGCGTCTATTCAATGCGTTGCCAGCTCATCTGAGGAATATATCAGGAGTGAGCGTAGATGTGTTTAAGAATAAGCTCGACAAATATCTAAACTGCATCCCAGACCATCCAAGATTGGAAGATGCAAAATATACCGGATGTACTAGCAACTCTCTGGTAGACATTAGAGGTGCCTCACACTGAGGGACCTGGGGCAACCCGAACGAACTGTAAGGTCTGTAAGGTAAGTTCTCTCTCTCTCTCTCTCTCTCTGTATTGCCCGACCTGAGCATTTTCATGTAGCTGTGGTTTTTATCATCTCTCTCCTCTCTCTCTCTCTCTCTCTCTCTCTCTCTCTCTCTCTCTCTCTCAGATTTGGCCTGACTTTTCATGCAGCAGTCGCTTTTCTCTCTCTCGGTTCTGCTTAACCTGAACATTTTCATTTAGCAATTGCTTTTACCCCCCCCCCCCCCCCCCCCCCTCTCTCTCTCTCTCTCTCTCTCCCCCCCCACAGCTGTTACCTGACCTGTACATTGTCATAAATCAGTCGCGTTCGCGGAAAAAAACAAGCATTTTTTTATCTATCTACATTGTTTCTTACTTATGATTACTTTATTTCCAGTAATTGCTGTTTTAGTCTTAGATCAATTTGCCTTATGCCTCCTGTTCCTCAGAGTCTGGGTCGCTAAATGAATTCAACAGACATCTGGCCGCTGACCTTATTAACAGTCTATCAATTTTGTGCCATTAATCACAGACGATCAAAGTTTCATCAACTAATACGTGGAGATGGTTTTTTTTTCGTTTTTTTGTGGAGTTAGTAATCGCTCCAAATTTCTTTCTTCTTCTAGGTGACTGGCAGGAACTTTGTGATCAGTGAGGCCTATGCGAAGGAATAGGGCAGAGAGGGATATAGGATCTGGGACTGTGGGGGAAGGGGAGGGGGGACACGTCGATTATTTTCTCGACGCTTCTCAAAGGCCTTAGGCCTAGGCAGCGCGTTCTTTTATTTATTTATATGTTTATATTATTATATATATATATATATATATATTTACTTTATTTAACTTTTTATTTATGTATTACGGAAAAATTTCGTCGCATGTGTTGGTGTAATACGAATGTTTTCTCTTGCCCCTTTGAAACGGATGGACTAAATTTATTTACCGTTTAAGAATTAACCAGTCATCTAATTTAACCTTATTTTGCGGTCCTGTTGACGTTTCCATGACCTGCTTATGTTATAGAAAACTGTACATGTACCTATATACACATATGTGTAATTGTTTATACATATATATGTGTGTCTACGTGTGTATGCCTAGGTGTCTGTACACACACACACGCTATCATTTGGCGATAGTTAGTGACTTCCCTTACGTATTCGTCACGAAAGACATTCTAAACTGGAATGATGTTGAGGACTGAATCCATACAAAAACCCTCCCCGAGGTCGAAATGGCCCGCATTTCATTCTGGGTAAATGAACATTATTTCCTCGCTGTAACTGGGTTTTCTAACGTACGCCCCTTTTCTCCTGTAATGCAAGGTAATTCCGAGTGCCACACCCTTCTTAATGGTATGCATGGATGTGGAATACACTTAGAGGGCATTAAAAGGGTATAACAACAAACTTGCTTCCGTTCATTTCGTATATTTATGTGTATGAATCTACGGGAATGCGTTTGTTTGACGATA
>NC_087216.1:20946068-20951068 GCF_015104395.2 Macrobrachium nipponense | reverse complement strand
AACACATATATATATATATATATATTATATAGTGTCTATTATATATATATATATTAAGATATATATATATATATATATGATATATATATATAATATATATATTTGTGTATGTGTAAAGGTAAAAGTATCCATATGAACTGCCAGCAGTTAATTTGAAGTTGATCCACGAAATCCTCTAAGTATACGTTCTTTTTTCAGAGTGAAGGACAGACTGAGCCCTTCCTTGACATCCAACATTGTTTATAAATATACCTGTCCCAGATGTAGTCTGGGAACCTACGTTGGATGTAACGAGGAGGCTTCTCAAGGTCCGTTTCTGCTCCCATCAAGGTGTCAGCTTTAGGACAGGATGCAGATTGTCCAATCCCGAATTATCTAATATTCGGAATCACTCTCAGATTTGTGGTGCCCGCTTGGACATCAAATGATTTTAAGATTATTGGATCAGCAAGTAGAGACGACGAGTTGATGGTGCTGGAGTCTTCTTATTAAGAACAATGTACAACACTAAAATACCCAATCGTCGTCCACACAACTGTTTTTAGCATAACTGCCTGTTTGTTTTACTCTCCACGTTCTGTTTAGTCATCTTCTTATGTTAATTTTTCTCTGCCTTTTTAGTCACTTTTTAACTCTTACCTTGGTAGGTGATCCTTTCAAGTTCTCGTTTAATTTGTATTTGTAAATGTCAAATATCTGTTGTGCTTTTTAAGATTTTTATGAGTGAGTGATGATTTTAGGTATTCTTAATATATGATTTCCAGCCTTGAGGATGCATCATGTGATGTGAAGACATGTAATAAACCGATATCTGGATATTATATATATATAATATATATATATATATATATATATATATATATATATAATATGCACACACACACACACACACACACACTATATATATATATATATATATATATATATATATATATATATATAGGGATAACCAATACAGGAAAATAATAGTCAGAAAGCCAAGCGCTTTCGTCTTTACTAAGACATTGTCAAGGAACTAATGAATCATTCATTAGCTCCTTGACAATGTCTTAGTAAAGACGAAAGCGCTTGGATTTCTGACTATCATTTTCCTGTGGTATTCGCTTATTTAATGAAGTCACGTGCAACTACTGTGATTTTTTAAAATATATATATATATATAAAATATATATATATATATATATATATATATATGTATATATATATATATATATATATATATATATATATATATATATAGTTTGTGTATGTGTATATGTTAAAGGTAAAAGTATCCATATGACTAAAAACGGCAGAATTTTTCTTATGTTACCCTATTTCTATAATCATACAAGAATATATATATATATATATATATATATATATATATATATATATATATATATATATATATATATATTTCCGAGCATATTCGACCATTCGACACTGGTTAAAATTAAATATAAAAACAAGCGACAACCCTCTTACCTATGGTTTCTGGCGCTCTCTGCAAAGGGTATCAAGCTAAGATATAAGCTGGGCTAATGAATCCTCCGTAGATACAAAAATATACTTTTTATTTCCCAAACTAGCTGAACATGATATGGAACAAAGTTATTAAATGACGTAATATTAAGAACTAAGTCTGACCCATAAAAAGGGCTGTAAACTGTCGTTCTACTCTCCTGAATTAGACTAAGTAATCACCCCTAAAACTCACAAAGTATTAGTTTTTACATTTAAATAGTCAAGTCTTTTAGAGAATCCCATACTCTTGTATGATGACATGAACCCATCTGAAACAAAGAGATATATCTTTTATATTCCCCAATACATAAATAAATGTTAAATAAATGTATACACATTACACTTCTCTCTTTTCAAAGGCAACTTTTCCTAAGTCCTTTTAAATGTGCCATTCCTTTTACGATGGGCTTTCCTGAACCTCAAGACCTCCAAAGCCGTCCTTTGTTTTATCACTATCAAAGGAGAGTGTCACCTTTTCTCTCCGATCTCGGGCAGTTTGGCCCATCATTACATGCACAAGCACATGCACACATCCGGACATGCCTTAAAAATGACATAGCAACCCAGGCTGTAAGGTCACTGGCCTTATATTGCGTGATCATCAATTCAAACAGTTCTTTCATTTCAGCAGCTTTCGAGGAATCCAGTGCTTTTCGCTAGGCCCTCTCTTGTCTCTAAGCGAAGAAAGCTGAGGTCTAACAATTCACCGAAATATTTGCTTTTTCTTTTAATAATATATATATATATATATATATATTTATATATATATATATATGTATATATATGTATATATATATATATATATATATATATATATATTTATATATATATATGTATATATATATATGTGTGTGTGTATATATATATATATATATATATATATATATATATATATATATATATATATATATATATATATATATATATATATATAAGTTATACACATACACTGCATCTCTTTACGCATTCATCCTACTTTCATTCCTTCCTCCTTGATGCAAAAGAAAAAAGAAAGAAAGAAAAAAACCTTTTCACCCCATTTATGCTCGAATTTTTTCCGAAAAAGATAATTGTTCAGCAAGAGACGGAAATAGAGTTCCGGGTTTTAGGATTCCATTGAAAGCGCGGCCCATTTATATTTTATCCAATTTAGGTTTTTACAGATAATGCTCGCAGGTACGGAATATTTCACAGGAGTTTTTGGGCTTTACTTACCTGTTGAACGTATCAATGGAAAGAATTTGCCCGTGTCGGTGTCTTAAAGGAATAGTTTCTGTATTTAATATCTTTCAGATAGGTTTACTTCTACTAATAATGATAGTAATATGTCTCGTTAAATCTGATGAATTAGATGAAATATAATACGTGTCCAAAATCAGACCTAAACATTAACGTTAGTGAAGCGTGAAACTGTATGTATATGTTACCATAAAGATAGGATTACTGATAATAGCAAAGCCTGATCCGACCTCCAGCTTACTGGGAACGTATGCAATAATTTCCCCTCAGGTAGAAGTTGTAAACATTATGTCCCAAACTTTCAACGTAAATTAAAACTTTACCTTACGGGGAAGCTGAATTAATTCATCACGAGATAGATATTTAAAAAATATATAAAAGATAATAATCTAAGGGGAAGCTTATTAATTCATTAAATGCATGTATATAGATAGTTAATAATACTCATAAATTTACTGACTATTGCTTGTTATTAGTCCCACATTTACAAAGTTGGGGACTGCACTTTTGCCTCCTGTTTGTCTCCCCGCCAGGAGAGTCTTTCACACGTCTACATTTTCATCACAACACCAGCACGCCCTGACCTTCGTACTAAGGTCAGTGTAGGAGTGACCTAACTTAGCGAAAACCTTCCACGGTGGTATCTAGGGGAATTATATTGCTTTAGCAGTGCTACTTGTTATCTTCACTTGACCGCATCTGGGGAGCAACTGAGCGCTGCCCGGTCGTGACTGAGGGTTACATAATGCAGCACATCGAGAGTTTCATACTGCATACGCTATACAGAAAACTCGATTGCGCCGCCGAAACCTCGGCGCATTTTGTACTTGTTTTGTTTTTGCATACGTACATATCTTAAAGATGGCCTTGAAATCGGACGAGTGGGTCCTGCAGCTTTAAAGATATTTGTTTGTTCGTGAAGGCGAATGAAGACATTTGACGCCCTTTTTTTCTTGGTCTCTCAGTTGCCTACTGATGATTTTTCTCTAAATGGGAGTATTTTTTTATCAAATTAAGAATTGCTGAATCCGAACTACATAGATTTAGCAGTGATAAGTCATTTGCATGATAAAGAGGATTTGGGTAAGTGAATTTTGCGGTAGTGAAATTTTATTGAAGAGCATTTTCGACAGTTAGCTTCGGAATGATTCTATGATATCTATTTCTATATTGCATTGTCATATGATGAAGTGTTAGATAGATAGATAGATAGATAGATTGACCACAAAATGCTCAAAATGTGAATATTTCTTGTGTTACTAGCTTAATTTATGCACATTTTATTTTCTATAACAATACTTATGTATCTCTTGAAATATCTGAATGCTGAACAAGTATTTACCTTGGTTGGTATTTGTTTATTTATTTATTTATAATATTCTGAGAAAACTTCCTTTTCATATATACGGGAAAAATGTTACCAAGGTAATGACACTCGCTTTCTTAAATCCACAATGTTGTTTGATCAGCAAACCTGATTTATCAAAGGAATTTGATAGTAGAACCAACAAGATATTTACATAGCATCGCGCTGTGAGTAATTCACAAAGAAGACTTCTGTGAATAATTCACAGCAGTCTTATTTCTTGTCTGACCTTGTTTTCTTGATTCCTTCTTTGTGGCGTTATTCCTCTGTGGTATTATTTGGCTACCGGTCAGTGGGTCATTGGTATTCGTTCTGGCACTGCAAGCTAGATGCAAAACGCGCCTATGCTTGGCATCCATTTAGCGTTATGGTAACATACAGATCTGCTCTAACAAAAAAAAAAATGATCTAATACCTTTTCGGGTTGTAAAGCTACGTTTGATTCTCGTTTAATATATAAAAAAGTTGGAAAATATGGGTGCTTTCCCTTTTCAAGCTACGAAAGGATCTCTTATTTAAAGTTCCTCTCTGAAATGAAAAAAACGGGGAAGATAAATGCGGGAGAATTTAAAAACTGATTTACAGCCTTCTAACCGCATTCGAAAAAATTCAGTTTTACTCAGGTGTGTGTGTATACATATATTATTATTGTTGTTGTTGTTGTTGTTATTATTATTATTTTTTTTTTTAAATTATTATTATTATTATGAGAATAAATGTAAAAGCCTTTCATTTGCTGTCCGAAAATTTCAGTCTAATATAAGGTAAATGTGCTCTCTCTCTCTCTCTCTGCTCTCTCTCTCTCTCTCTCTCTCTCTCTCTCTCTCTCTCTGCATATACATAAATTACATATACTATGTATATATATATATATATACATATAATTTTA
>NC_087216.1:20926068-20941068 GCF_015104395.2 Macrobrachium nipponense | reverse complement strand
TAATCCCCAGCCAAGACTTCAGTCGAAAAAAAAAATGTGGCAGAGAGATTAATTACCAGGCAAAAATGTGGCAGAGAGGTTAATTACAAGGCAAAAATGTGGCAGAGAAGTTAATCACCTGATAAAAATGTAAGACAGCTTAATCACTACACAAAAAAATGTGGAGCACAGGTTAGGGTAATCACCAAACAAAAAATGTGGCAGAGAAGCTAATCATCAGACAGTAAATGTGGCAGAGAAGCTAATCACCAGACTAAATGTGGCAGAGAAGCTATTCACCAGACAATAAATGTGGCAGAGAAGCTATTCACCAGACAATAAATGTGGCAGAGAAGCTAATCACCAGACTAAATGTGGCAGAGAAGATAATCACCAGACAAAAAATGTGGCAGAGAAGCTAATCACCAGACAATAAATGTGGCAGAGAAGCCAATCACCAGACAATAAATGTGGCAGAGAAGCTAATCACCAGACAATAAATGTGGCAGAGAAGCTATTCACCAGACAATAAATGTGGCAGAGAAGCTAATCACCAGACAATAAATGTGGCAGAGAGCTACCTCACCAGACAATAATGTGGCAGGAGAGCTAATTCACAGACAATAAATGTGGCAGAGAAGCTAATCACCAGACTAAATGTGGCAGAGAAGCTAATCACTAGACAAAAATTGTGGCAGAGAAGCTAATCACCAGACAATAAATGTGGCAGAGAAGCTAATCACCAGACAATAAATGTGGCAGAGAAGCTATTCACCAGACAATACATGTGGCAGAGAAGCCATTCACCAGACAATAAATGTGGCAGAGAAGCTAATCACCAGACAATAAATGTGGCACAGAAGCTAATCACTAGACAATAAATGTGGCACAGTAGCTAATCACCGGTAGACGATGGATAACGATTAATCTTTCTTAAAGTTGGATGGACAACACATTAACATACGAACGGAATTAGTGAGAAAATGATTGGGTACCTTGGCTGATTGAAATAACAATCGCGAATTAATGGGCCGAAGAGGCGATCAGTATTTCAGCATGTGGATATATATCAGTTCATTCCCGTTCTCGACCCAAAGGGTGGAAATTATGCAAACGATCCTTTGAAGAGCATGAATATTCTGTCCAAATCGGAAATTATCCGGGTACCTCAAAGGAAGCCGGAATTAATGCTAAGAATGATTACGGATCTGGGTAATAATCTATTGGCTGGAATTATGTCTATATATATATATATATATATATATATATATATATATATATATATAGATATATATATATATATATATGTATATATATATATTGTGACGAAGTGCCAAGTATCTGGTTACTACACTTACCACTCATTAATTGTTACCTCACAACAGCCAGACACCTGAACGTTCATCACAGGTACTAAACGACTGAATACTCTAAAGGCAACAGTGATCCCTTAAACAACTTACCAGTATTGCAGAAAATCAGATTAAGTTCATCAAAACAGGTGAGGTAATCTTATGCTTAATTAAATTAAAGGGCATCACTCCATCAACAACTTTAAAAGTCTAAGTATTTCCCTGATTTCAGAAGTCTAAGTACTTCCCTGGATCTAACTCACTTCAAGTAAATTGAAAGAAAACAGCTCAATTACCACTTTATGTTTCTACCTAACATAAATATAATCATACAAATACTGGTGAAAGAAAACACTTTTAAAAATTTAAAATACAAAAAATTTATTATTAAACTCAAAATTTATAAGTGAAGTTCACAATATCAGGGAAAACTACTGTTACTTGAAAACAAAGCAAAGTTTAATTAATTCTTGAATTAATTAAGTAAAATTAAATAAAAATTAATTTATCACAAAATTCAAGAAAATTAAGTCAGTCAAAATTCAAAAGTGTTAGGCAATAATTAAAATTTGGAAATTAATTCACAAGTGCTAAACAACAATGAAACAAAAAGAATTCTAAGTAAATGCAAATTATTTCACAAGCATTAAATTCAATTAAATGCGCAATGGTTAAGTAATGAAAATAACTAAGTTAATTAAATTGTGAATGCAAATGAAAATAGAAAAACGTGGAAAATACCAAAATTGTAGAAAGTATTAATCACACAGAATATAAAATAAAAACACACACTTCAATAAGAAAATGGAATCACTTCAAATGAAACAAACACAAAACACAAAAATTTGCAATGTGTAAAAATTTAAATCGTTCTTCAAACCACTGTAAATATTAGTTCTCTAAACCCTTGTAACTATTAGTTGCAACTAATAAACTTAAAATCAACACATTACCTTGGTACCAATTTCTTTCTGCTGCAGCTTGTTTCACAATTTCACCACAATTCACAATATTTCTGAAAAGAAAAGGTGCCGTTACACACTTGTACAATGTTCAGATTCCACAAAAAGCACTAGATAATACTAAATAACTCTAAGAAATATAAAATCTGAAGTTTATATGAGTAACCAACAATTACGTACACTAAAGTCTTTTCGTTAATATTAAATCAAAAGTGGCATGAGAGAGAGAGAGAGAGAGAGAGAGAGAGAGAGAGCTCTGAATGGCAGGGATCCAAAGTATAATGAAACGCTCCTCCTTACAGAAACTGGACAGTGGATATTATACAAAACTTTTTGGGCAAGCGAAAGATGATGCAATCCTTCTAGAAGCTTCTAATATGACGTAACTTTACAGAAAAATCGTGAAATCTGCACGTGGTTTCGGCAAAGACGTACGCATATGAAACCAGTATGCTCAACAAAGACATGTACTCGACGAAACAGACTCCTCGAGCAAGTATGATTGATATGTTTTGAAAACAACACGGAGACTGCGAGCTCCCTTAATCTAGAGGTGATGAAGATAATCAAAGCTATCTCTTATCTTTGAATGGACAAAGTTAATCTCTTTTCATACTACGTTATATACTTTTGAAATATATTATGTGAAATCTGAACACACATTTTGAGACATCCTATTACTCTAAGCTAGCTAAGGAATCTGAAAAATGTTGCAAAACTCTATTTTAACATTTCATACAGTCTAGGAGAAGATATATGCGTTTTGAAAGTAGCAACATATAATATACCTCACCTCAGAGGATTGGTTATCACGGTGTTGAATCCAACGATAAGTAATCAGCAACTACGTTGTTTTTGCCACTAATGTGCTGCACTCGTAAGTTATACTGTTGCAAGCACAAAGACCACCTAGTTAATCTTTGATTATGATTTTTCATTCTCTGGATAAATGATAGTGGATTGTGATCAGACAACGCTAAAATTTCTTCATTCCTTGGTCTGTTCACATACACTTCAAACTTTTTCAATGCTGTGATTAAGGCTAAAGTTTCTTCTTGATTGTTGAGTATACTTTCTGATGTTTTTTCCAGTTTTGAAGACATGAAACACACAGGATGGTAGATATTATTTTCATCTTCTTGAAGTAGAACAGCTCCAATGCCTCAGTCTGACACATCAATTTGTATCACAAATTTCTTGTTGAAGTCTGGAGCTTGAAGTACTGGTCTTGGAGTTGAAATAGCTTTTACCTTCTTAAAGGATTCTTGACACTCTGGAGTCCAAACAAACTTAGCTTTGGGACTAATGAAGTCTGTCAAGGGAGCTACTACGGCTGAGAAATTTGGGCAGAAACGACGATAGAATCCAGCCATTCCTAAAAATCTCTGTAGCTGTTTCCTGGTAGTAGGTGAGGTAGCCTTATGGATATTTTCTACATTAGCATTTACTGGAGCAAAAAGGTCTTTCCCAGCTTCAAACCCAAGATACTGCACAGTTGCCTTTCCAAACTCACTCTTCTCTTAAGTTGATTGTCAGTCCTGCTTCTCATAGTTTCTTGAAAACTTTCCTCAGAATCTTCAGATGTTCTTCCCATGTTGTATAGTAAATCACTATGTCATCCAGGTATACGCCTACTCCTATCGATCCTAGCAGTTGATCCATCACTCGTTGGAATGTTGCAGGTGTATTCATCAGACCAAACGGCAGAACAGTATACTGATACAGTCCAAAAGGAATAATAAAAGCTGACAGCAACTTAGCATTCTCATCTAAGGGAATTTGATAATATCCTTTCAACAAGTCTATCTTGGAAACAAACTTATCTTGCCCAATATTGTCAAGTAACTGATCTATAAGAGGCAAAGGATAATTGTCAGCCGCGCTGATGGAATTCAGTTTCCTATAATTAGTACACATCCTAAATGACTCATCTGGTTTCTTCACTAATACACATGGAGAACTGAAGTGACTTGAACTGAGTTCTGCTAATCCATGTTGCAGCAAATACTCAACTTCCTTCTTCAAAACATCTCGATGATATGGTGATAAGCGATAGGCTCTTTGCTTGAATGGTCTCCCATCTTCTTGAATCTTGATCTCATGCTTGGTGAGATCAGTACGCCTAGGCACATCTGCAAAAATGCAAAAATTTCTGGGAAACTTCTAATTACTTCACTTAAGTCTTCACCTTGTTCCGCAATCAGATGTTTCAATTTATCCTCCGAATTTTCCAAAATTGAAGAATCTTGCTTTCAGCTCCCAATTCTTAGCCATCATCGTCTTCTGTAGATGAAGTTGTTTGTGTTATTGACACAGTTTCAGTTTTAGTTTCTGAGAAATAAGGTTGCAAGAGGTTCACATGTATCTTCCTTTGTCTTCTTCTTTCTTGGGTTTCAATCACATAAGTTCTATCACTCAACTTCTGAATTATCTTGTAATCACCTTGAAATTGAGGGGAAATCTCTAGACAGGTAAGAACTCTAACACCTGTTGACCAACACTAAAACTTCTTAGCTTAGTCTTAGCATCATATCTCCTTTTCATTTTCTCTCGACTCACTTTCAAATTTTCTAAAGAGAATTTTCTAATCTCTTTAAACCTTTTCCTTAAGTTCTTCACATACTCTCCTTGGATTTCCTCTGGATTTTCTTCCCAATTTTCTGCGAGAATCTTCAACAGTCTTTTCACTTCTCTGCCAAAAATAATTTCATTAGGCAAACATCCCATACTTTCTTGATAAGCACTCCTAACTTCAAACATTAATGGTAAACCAACATCCCATTCTCTTCCTGACTCAGAACAATACTTTGTCAGCATACTTTTCAATGTCTGATGGAACCTTTCTAAGGCACCTTGAGTCTCTGGATGATAAGCAGTGGATAACTGTTGTTTCACTCTTCAAATTCATCACATCCTGGAATAACTTTGAAGTAAGTTTGTTCCTCTATCACTTTGTACTATTTCTGGTATACCAAACTTTGAGAAAAACTCCCCAAGTTTTTCAGCAACTATCTTGGAAGATATGTTTCTAACAGGGATCGCCTCTGGATATCTTGTCACAGGACACATTAATGTTAACAAATACTCATTTCCCTTCTTTGTCTTTGGCAGCGGTCCAACCATGTCTATAATCACTTTGCTAAAGGGTTCTCCTCTAACTTCTATAGGTTGTAGGGGGGCTTTCTGGATGGTTTCATTCAGTTTTCCAGCTATCTGGCAGGTATGACACTCACGACAAATGCTGCTAACATCTTTATGAAGTCCAGGCCAGAAAAAAATATTTCATGATCTTCACAGTCTTCCTGATTCCCATATGTCCAGACTCATGAGCTACTGCTACCACTTGCTTCCTCAATGGATATGGAATCAAAATTTGATGATATTCACCCCATACAGCATCTCCTGGTATATCTGTAGGTCTATACTTCCTCATCAGCAAACCTTCCTTCAGATAATAACAGGTAGGAGTCTGTTGCATCTCTGCTCGATCAACAACTCTAAGAACAAATCAGCTGACGGTGCATCCTTCTTCTGCAAGTCCATTAGCTTCTCTCTTGTCACTTGACCAACTTCAAGGGATGAATTCTTAAAATCTGCTAACTCAGCTACTGTAATTTCACTACTGTCTTCAGTAACACTTTGACTACTCGGAGTCTCTTCAGGAACAACAGGTTCTTCTTCTTCTTCGTCGTCGTCGCCATCTTCATCTTTTTGGGAAATCTCTTCTTGGTCAGCACTATGGGAAACATCACTTCCCTGTAACAATTCTTCTAAGCACAAAGATCTTTCACTTGATCCTTCTTGGGTGTGTAAATCCTCAGTTTCTTCACTTGTAGTCATAGTCCTCTACATACTTCTGGTATTTACACAACTAGGAAACAGGTGGGGGTTACTCTTCTCAACTCTACCATAGGACTAATCCTCAACAGTTTGTCTTTCACTACAGGACAAGAAATAAATGGCACACCACCAACTTCATTCCCTAACAGAACATGTACACCTTCCACAGCCAGTGAGTCCTTTACAGCAAAATCAACATTCCCTGTCACCAATTCACATGACAGGTGTAAGCGGCATATAGGAGTTACTCCCTCTCTTCCTATACCCTTCAAAATTACTGAATCTCCTGTGAGACTTCTGCAACTGAGGGTGAGAACCATGTACTACCACACTATGGTTACTCCTGGTATCACATAATATCTTGACTGGTACCTGGACACTTCCTCCTTGGATTGACAGCATACCATCATAGATATATGGCTTAAAAGCCTCCACACTGCTAAACCACTCACTGCTGGAGCTTACATTTCCACTGGTTGCTAAACATTCAGCTTGTTTAGTCTCAGCCTTCTCTGGAGTTTGATTCTTTCCCACACTGCTCTTCGTAGTTTGTTTCACCTGGTCACCTTTCACTGCTTGACCATCTGGCTTCGATAGCTGTTGATTCCGGTAACACTCTTGACTGAAGTGTCCTGCTCTTCCACACTTGAAACAGACAACATTAGGTTTTTGTAACTGTCTTGAAAAACTGGATGAGGATTTAACATTAGCTTGCTGAGTTGTATTACCTTGTGTACTCTTTGTAGCATCACTTGTAGGTTTACCATTAAATTTGTTCCTGTTATTTGGATAAGACTTAAAACCTGAGCGTTGTTGATTCTGATACTTGACATTGTAATTACGTTTGCTACTAATTATATTGTAATCTTCACTCAGTGTAGCAGCTTTGTCAAGTTTCTTAACCTCTCTCTCTCTTAAATAGGCTCTTATATGTTCAGGAATTCCCTTAAGATACTGTTCAAGAACAAGTAATTCTTCTAACTCATCAAAAGTTTTAACTTTAGCAGCTTCTAACCTTTCTGAATCTTTCATTGTAGTACTCTGGGGCCATCTGGTAAACTTGTAGCACACTGTTTTTAAGTACCTTGTAGTCTTTACACTGATCAGCTGTTAAGGCTAGATAAGCATTTCTCCCTTTACCAATTAAGACACTTTATAGCAAAATTAACCATTTATCTTCTGGCCATCCCATACCTGAAGCCACTTTCTCGAAGTGATAAAAAAACTCATCTGGAGCGTCTTCAGTAAACTTAGAGATTAATTTCTGTACTCTTACTACATCAAATACAGGGTCTTGATTACCTTGGTTAGGGTTAGATGGTGCCACAGGTATTGTGGATCTAGCTCTTATCAATTCCATCTCCCTTTCAAACCTTGCGATTTCTCTTTCCTCTTCTGCTGCTTTTTCTTCTTCTCTTTCTCTTCTTTCTCTTTTCTCTCTGTCTTCTCTTTCTCTTTCAGCTTGCATTTTCAGCTTAATCAAATTCCCTTCTGCTTCAATGTGTCTAAGCTCTAATTCTGCATCACTTCTTTCTTTATTTTCTGCTTGTTTATTCATAAGATCAGCACGTGCTACATTCAACAACTCTTGAGGCAATTCTAACTCATCTTCATCAGTTATTCTACCAGAATCTATCAATGATTTCATAGCAATACATCTTATTTGTGCCTTTACCATACTAGTAGGCACATAACCACCACATGCCACTGCTAAAGCGCTCCACTGTTCTTTAGTCAAAGTGGTTTTAGATAACACTTGCATGGAAGGGGCTGCTAAAAATTCCTGAACCTTGAACTGAGCCATTTTCTCCAAGTTATCAACTTACAATTCAATACAATAAATGCAAAACAAAAACTATATGGTCACTCTCCTAACAAAATATATCCTTAACACCACCAGTATAGACTAGGGTGATAATGCAATCTGTTTTCCCGGGTCTCTGGGCACCATTAATACTTGTGACGAAGTGCCAAGTATCTGGTTACTACACTTACCATTCATTAATTGTTTCCTCACAACAGCCAGACACCTGAACCTTCATCACAGGTACTAAACGACTGAATACTCTAAAGGCAACAGTGATCCCTTAAACAACTTACCAGTATTGCAGAAAATCAGACTAAATTAATCAAAACAGGTGTGAGGTAATCTTGTTTAATTAAATCAATTAAAAGGCATCACTCCATCAACAACTTTAAAAGTCTAAGTATTTCCCTGATTTCAGAAGTCTAAGTACTTCCCTGGTTCTAACTCACTTCAAGTAAATTGGAGGAAAACAGCTCAATTACCACTCTATGTTTCTACCTAACATAAATATGATCATACAAATACTGGTGAAAGAAAACACTTATAAAAATTTAAAATACAAAAAATCTATTATTAAACTCAAAATTTATAAGTGAAGTTCACAATATCAGGGAAAATTACTGTTACTTGAAAACAAAGCAAAGTTTAATTAATTCTTGAATTAATCAAGTAAAATTAAATCAAAATTAATTTATCACAAAATTCAAGAAAATTAAGTCAATCAAAATTCAGAAGTGTTAGGCAATAATTAAAA
Source organism: Macrobrachium nipponense (assembly GCF_015104395.2). Taxonomy (NCBI): domain Eukaryota; kingdom Metazoa; phylum Arthropoda; class Malacostraca; order Decapoda; family Palaemonidae; genus Macrobrachium; species Macrobrachium nipponense. The sequence goes on along the minus strand of NC_087216.1, from coordinate 20,932,374 downwards.
TTTGGAAATTAATTCACAAGTGCTAAACAACAATGAAACAAAAAGAATTCTAAGTAAATGCAAATTAATTCACAAGCGTTAAATTCAATGAAATGTGCAACGATTAAGTAATGAAAATAACTAAGTTAATTAAATTGTGAATGCAAATGAAAACACAGAAAAACGTGGAAAATACCAAAATTGTAGAAAGTATTAATCACAGAATACAAAATAAAAACACACTTTTCAATAAGAAAATGGAATCACTTCAAATGAAACAAACACAAAACAAAAATTTGCAATGTGTAAAAATTTAAATCGTTCTTCAAACCACTGTAAATATTAGTTCTCTAAACCCTTGTAACTATTAGTTGCAACTAATAAACTCAAAAACAGCACATTACCTTGGTACCAATTTCTTTCTGCTGCAGCTTGTTTCACAATTTCACCACAATTCACAATATTTCTGAAAAGAAAAGGTGCCGTTACACACTTGTACAATGTTTGTTCAGATTCCACAAAAAGCACTAAATAATACTAAATAACTCTTAAGAAATATCAAATCTGAAATTTATATGAGTGACCAGCAATTATGTACACTAAAGTCTTTATGTTAATATTAAATCAAAAGTGGCATGAGAGAGAGAGAGAGAGAGAGAGAGAGAGAGAGAGAGAGAGAGAGCGCTCTCTGAACACCAGGGATCCAAAGTCTATAATGAAACACTCTTCCTTACGGAAACTGGACAGTGGATATCATACAAAACGTTTTGGGCATGCGAAAGATGATGCAATCCTTCTAGAAGCTTCTAATATGACGTAACTTTACAGAAAAATCGTGAAATCTGCACATGGTTTCGGCAAAGACGTAAGCATATGAAACCAGTATGCTCAACAAAGACATGTACTCGACGAAACAGACTCCTCGAGCAAGTATGATTGATATGTTTTGAAAACAACTCGGGGACTGCGAGCTCCCTTAATCTAGAGGCATTGAAAAGTAATCAAAAGAATCTCTATCTTGGAATGGACAAAGTTAATCTCTCTCTCTTTTCATACTGTGTTATATACTTTTAAATTATGTTATGCGAAATCTGAACACACATTTTGAGACATCCTATTACTCTAAGCTAGCTAAGGAATCTGAAAAATGTTGCAAAACTCCATTCTAACATTTCATACAGTCTAGAAGATATATGCGTTTTGAAAGTAGGCAACATATAATGTTAATTAATATATATATATATATATATATATATATATATATATATATATATTATATATATATATATATAAACACACACACACACACATATATATATATATATATATATATATATATATATATATATATATATATATATATATATATGCAAAAACAATAATTCCCCTGTATAGTGCTATATACTGTATATTCTTCGTCAGTCATAGGGCTAATTCCGTTCTTCCTTTGAGCTAACTGGACAGGCTGAATAGGGTAAACAATCACGGACGATCCACCATCATCATGCTGGCCGGGTCTTATTCACTCGATATTTAATTGGGGAAACAAGAATACAGTTACAACTCTAAGCATACCATTCAAAAGATTGAAGTTTCGTCAACATAATGTGATGTATGAAAGCCCCATACGAACTAAAATTTGTTTTCAAGGCAGTTTTGAAATCCAATATGGCGGCGATCGTGTGGCTGGACGGGTCTAGTCACGGATGGACACCATCTTTCCCAGCCTTCCCAGCACTCATTTGATCAATGTTAGCGTATATATGTAACGTTTATTGATCTTACTCAAGATTGCAATTGTAATCAGCACAATAAAACAACATTTTGTTGCCTATATTAGTGAAAGTATGAAACTTGTTATTCCCGGGGTCATGGTTTGAACTGAATTCATTTTTACCTTGTAATCGGTGGTTTTATCCTTACTGCCATCACAACTGAAACTCCACAGTGCTTATTTGATTGTTATTATATACATTTCGGTCTTAATTCACTCCACATTGCACTTGAACCACGTTGCTGTTCCTGGTTCCTAAGCGCTCACTCCACAAACAGTTACGAGCAGCAGACGACAACGCTGCAAAATTTTATTCCCTTAATTGTTTACTTTACTCATTATTTAGTTCAACTTTACCTTGTTATTCAAAATGTTTATTTAATTCGTGTCTATTACCCCTTTTTTGCAACCAAATTACCCCGAAAAATTACAGATATTTCTAAAGCAGATACAATCCAATGTTTCTAACCTTGTCGTACATCTGGCTGCCGAAAACCATAGCGGAACAGACGACGGATGTTTTTTTTTTTTTTTTTTTTTTTTTTTTTTTTGGCTAGCACTTTTCATTGATTTAAGTCTATATTAGTATTTTGATTTTTTAATAACTGTATGCCAGAAATAAATGTAACCTTTAATGTTTGCATGCTAAGAATGGCAAAATCATCGTTGCCACATTAGTGGAGCTTCACACATACGCCGATTCATTATTATAAACTGTTTCCATGAATTCTAGTTGTCATAGTAATGCAATAATGATTAAATTTCTTTAATATTTATGTATATATACTTTCAATACATAGGCTAATTTCACCAATTTCCACGTTTTGTGTAAGTCTTATACCCAGTTTGGAGGGTGAACACATACCAATTGGCAACAGAGAGAGAGAGAAAGGAAGGCGAAGGAAAGAAGAAGGACAGGGGTTGCGGTGGAGGGGAGCGGGGAAAGGGTAGGTGGAGCTTTTTACGCGTGTTCGTATCCATTTCTGGATAATGGAGTTTTTGTCTCTTGGTACAAGGACAAGTGTCGTTATTCTTTACGATTAGTGATTCACGATACCCTTATAAATTACGGCACTGGGTGTAATGCACTATAGCAAAATCTCGTTCTGATAAGAGTGTTCGTTACAGAAATATTGCCAAAAAACGTGCTTGCACTGTCTCTGAAACACATAGTAGGTATGCTGCTTAGTTGTCAATAAAGTTTTTTGTAATCAAGTATTTTTTACAAGCTTGCTATTGTATAAATTTGTATTTTTCTCAGTCAAAACATATGCCCCTTAATGCTAAATTTCCTCTTTTAACGACTTTCTGGTCATTGCAAAATCGGCCCCATTAATTTCTTATGGTGCGAAAACAGACAGAGGCCCAGGGACCGAAAGCGATTGCGGCAGTAATCCGGCAGTAAAACATCTTCATATATGCAAAAAGTAAATAATAAAGATATATATGCGCATTACGATTATGACAATTACATGAATAGCTGATAACAATTGTATGAAGAACTGGTAAACTGTTCTGCAAGAAAGTTGAGTATAGCAATTCATCTACAATAGGTACGAAAGTCAAGATATCGTGACGTCATAATACAGGACTTAAAAGAACGTTTTAATTCCGAAAAATAATTACTTAAATTTGAGTCAGAATCGAGTTACTTTTTCAATAACGAATATTTTCAAATTAATCATGATACATATGTAAAATATTGATGTTTTACTATTTATTTAAATAATTATCTAGTGCACGCTTCGTCGTCTTCTTCTACCAAAACAGTTGTTTACTGAAAAACGTCGTGCCCAGTGACCGTGTTCCGATTGTTGTGATGAAAGTGCCCCAGCATCTATGGGTACAAAGTGGCGTGCGGAATTATCACAGGAAATGGGAAGTTTGTTGACACAAGCGACTCCACAAACATCGAGATGGCGTCAATCTTCTAAGATATTTAAGCGTAAGTAAAAATTTCGAAAGCGTTTTGGTGAGATTTGCACTGCGTTGGCCACCCTTTTCACTACCCTCTGTTTAATGCTTTAAATTTGGACTTAATTTCTAACTTTGGAGAAAATACTTACTTCGAAAGGAGAGTAGAGGTCTTTAGCTCCGTCTCTCACCAACAACAAGTCGCGACTGATGCCCATCTCCGGTGTCAGGACGCGCTATAAGTACTTTTTCGGAGTGGGTCCAGCCGTGACCGTCGGGTTGAGCCAGTCCATGCGGTTGTTAACCCTATTACCATTTGGAAATCAAGTAGATTGATATTGAATACGAAAATAACAATATATATGCTTATGACGATGTTTGTTGCTATACGGACATTACCGTTAGAAGCAATTGTTCAGTGTTTGTGTTTGTGTTGCTGTACTGATGAGTTTTTAAAAATTGTTTTTAAATCAATGGGTTCTCTTTCTTTAAAATATATATATATATATATATACAGTCAAAGGATAACTGTATGTGAGGAGTGGTTTTTGCAAGTTAACTAATGAAGCAGCCTAAGGACTCACAACGTTAAAATGTTGGAATTCTGTGAATTATTTCGGTTCCTTGAGAAGAGTTTTTCACGAAACTAAACCTGGGTTTTTTTTATTGATGAAATGCTGGAAGATGGTTTTAGGGATTATCCCCCAGGGGACGGTTGATTTCATTCATAATTCGGGCGGTTGATTTAATTCACAATTCCCATCTGGGATAATCCCCTCATGAGGTTGTAGATTTAATTTATAATTCCCACCTGAAAATGTTTCTGGGATAATCCCCTCAGGGGACGGTTTATTTAATTCACCATTCCCCCCTGAAAATGTTTCTGGGGGGGGAACGGTTGATTAAATTCACAATTCCCCTAGAAAATGTTTCTGTGATCTCTCTCTCTCTCTCTCTCTCTCTCTCTCTCTCTCTCTCATTAGACGGTTAATTTGATTCACAAATCCCTTAGGGAAATGCTAATGCGTTTAACATTTGTGCATTTTAGTTTCTGGCGGTTGGTAATTTTTTTGTAATTATCAACATGACAGTTTTAGGAATAAAAGGTTTTACTTTGATGTAAAATGTGACTAACTCAAATGATTAATTTTAATGCCTGTTTTTTTACAGCAGTATATAAAAAGTAATGGAGGAATGAGTGCATGTTGTTAAATTCAGCAGACCGTATAAAATAGTAAAATTTATAGGTAATTATAAACTGTCAGAGATGTGCCATATCATATGAAGTTCTGGTAGGTTTATATAGCATTGGTGGAAAAAGCGATGTCATTAGAGGCGAGTTTTGGAATATAATGTGGAAGTGGGTTGATTGGTCGAATGTGCTTTACGGAAATGGTCTAAAGTTTTCTTATGGACGATCGTGGAAGTTTCTGAAAATTAAGAAATACTGGAGAGGTGTGAAGTTTAGAACTGTAAAAATGGTGTAAAATAGAAGACATAGGAGAAAACATTGGCTTGTATATTTTCTCGTGCATGCGTGGAGAGAGAGAGAGAGAGAGAGAGAGAGAGAGAGAGAGAGAGAGAGAGAGAGAGAGAGAGAGAGAGATATTAGTTCTAGATGTTGTTTTCGGATCAAAGTGGTGTAGGTGACCAGGATTATTTTACTTTTGATAGTGGTCGTGATTAAAGGAGTCAGTGAAAAAGGGGCATTTTATTTAGGAACCACGAAATTCCAGTCTTGATTGACAAGGAGAATTGCATTAAGTTTTGCAGCCTGAACTGGCGAGACTTGTGTGTATTTGAAGTGCGTGTGAGTGTGTGTGTGTGTTTTATTTTTATTTTATTTCTCAGTCTGAATGGTTAGATTCTCTGTGAAACCTACTGATATAAAAAGGAATTTACCAAAAACTGTATTAGTATTACTGACATTGTTCGTCATGATTATGTCGATAAACACCCGTTAGTTTAGAAATGGATGTAGAGTAAGAAATTCGGGGAAAAGTTCGCATAACAGCTGAATTTAATTAAGCGCCCGGAAGAACGTCAATATTAAAAAAGGAGTTGAAAGCATAGACAATATGGCAAAGGAAGGAGTCGAAAGAATATGCATTTGAATATACATAAATATCACGGAAATGACGCGGAGATGTAGAGGAAGTAAGTAAAGGGCGAGAGGGGAGTAATAGAGAAAAAGAGGTATATGGAATTAATGATGGAATAACTAAACAAAAGGAATGGAAAGAGAGATCAAAGGAGGTAGATAGACGTGAAGCAAAAGAAGGAATCAACGAAAGGTAAGGCGTTGAATAAAATTGCGAGAGAACGACCAGAATTCACTTTTGATCAGACCCCTTGATGGCGAAGTATAATATAATTCACCCTCTTTTATAGGTGTTCTGATACATATGTACACGTATATACGTAGCATTGGCGTGATGTGTACAGTCCCATACCTTGTATTAGCATTGGGAAAACTTGACAAGGAATATGCCCTATACCTTGTATCACTATTGGCAAAAACCAGAAATGAAATTGGATACTAGGTATCGGGATCTGAATGTGTGTGAACATGATACAGACTAGCTAGAAGAAATGTATTCATGACATGATTTGTTCGAGGAAATGGTGGATGTGTTATC
>NC_087216.1:20871068-20921068 GCF_015104395.2 Macrobrachium nipponense | reverse complement strand
TGTTATACATACATCCATACATACATACATATATAAAGTACTTAGAAGTCATAGCCTCTAAGAGAAGTTATGTATGTGCATATGAATATATACGTCTATTCATATGTGTATGCGTGTATGTATGTATTTATAGTATTTATATGTGCAACACACGCATAAACACATTTCATTTGTGCTTATTGCATAGTATGGAAATAAACATATATGTTATAAGCAAGAATAAACATCATTCGTTTGCGATATGTCATCTTCCCGTGACAACTGGCAAATTGATGTATCGGGTGTCTTGCAATATTAATGCTTTACCATTATTACTGAGGGGAATTTCCAGCGTCATTATTCTGCATTTGCTGGAATATTCGAACGGAGAGTATTTATCTATCCGCCGGGGTATTTGAACATTGAGTGTTTATCTGTCCAATTGTGAGTTTTGTGAAAGTAGTTTTTCAATGAATATGTAGAGAGAAGATTAAAGTAAGTCAGTCATTAGCATTATTTTTTGAGATTTGAAAGACCTACCTGAAGGTGTTAGTAAATACAGACAGAAGAGATCAGTTATTATGAAATAAAGATTGAATAACAAAATTAATAAATAGGTAAAAATGTAAGTGAATTGTTAAGATATGTAGGTCGAAATGTATTCAGTGTTGAAAAATACTATGTACGTATATGGTGGAGAGAATTTGATGAATTTTATACAGCATATCGTAAGGGGATAATAGATGAATGTTTTTGACGATAAGTAACCAGACGAATAACTTTTTGTTTATTAATCAGTGATGTTGTTTTGAAGAAATGAAATGGCAAATCGACAAATTAAGTGGCTTATAAATAAATCAAGTGGTTTTTCAACAAATTAAAGGGCTTAGTAACAAATTAAGTGGGTCTTCAACCAATTAAATGACATTTCATCAAATTAAATGACTTATCAATAAATTAAAGGATTTGTCAACAAATTAAGTGTTTTTTCAACAAATTAAAAGACTTAGCTGCAAGTAGAATGACTTATAACAAATTAAATGGCCCATCAACAAACTGAGTAACAGCTTCTCTTGGTAATGAAGAAAATTAAGAAAATAAATTGGAAAGTTATCTATTTACCTTTATCTGGACTAAAATAGTGATAAAATATTTGAACAATGAACTGCCATTATAACATAAAAATCCATCTCTGTGACTAATTCACAAACTAAAGCAAACAAAAAAGGGAAATTTATTTATTTACGGTCTTTGTCACGTAAATAAATCCTGTTTTAAGTGACTGCACAAAAACACCCCCAAAAGAATAGAATAAAAACAGTTGTTTGTCTTTAATAGAAGTTATACAGAAGCTTTTGGCCAGAGCGTTTTTGATGTCATCAGATATACATAATGTGAACACGACAGCAGTCTTTCTGGAAAAAAAAAACCTGGTCAGAAAAATAACCAGGTTCATTCTCATCACGAATTGTATTGATTTTCATAAACGCTGAGGTTATTCAAAGCCGGAGCTTATGACAATAATATTTTTTCATTATTATTAATGGGAATGAAAGGTTATTCGGGCTTTCATGTTCATGAGGGCGCGTTTAAAAGTGGAATTACTCACTGCTTAATTATGGTGATATAAAATTTTTGTAATTTGATGGCATTGTTGTGTCGTAAAATCGATTAACCCTGCGTGTGCATGTTTATTGCATTTTGGGGGCGTTCTGGGTGGCGGGATTTGAATATTCCCGAGAACTGTCTATTCCTGGCACGGATTGAAGGTCTGGAATAACGAGATTCCGTAGATTATTATCATTATTTTTTCTATCAAAGTCATCCTATTCGACTGGGTAGTTTTTATAGTGTGGGATTCCGGGTTGCATCTTGTCTCCTTAGGAGTCCATCACTTTTCTCACTATGTGCGCTGTTTCTAGTAGCACACTCTTCTGAGTGACTCCTCGGGCTACTTCGACATCTAGTTTTTGTAGGTTCCTTTTCAGGTATCTTGGGATCGTGCCTGTGTTCCTGTGATTACGGGTACAATATCCGCTGACATTTCCCATATCCTTCTTATTTCTACTCTCAGGTCTTGATACTTATCGTTTTTTTTAATTTCTTTCTCATCTACCCTGGTGTCCCATGGTATTGCGACATCAATGCGTGATACGTTCTTCTTGGTTTTGTCAATCAACGTCACGTCTGGTCTATTGGCACGTATCACACTATCTGTTTTGATATTATTATTATTTATTATTATTATTATTATTATTATTATTATTATTACAGTACTGATTGGATTACCCTTAAATGCTTTATATTTGCCACATTATTCCCCATACATAACATCATCGCATACAGTTACAAAACAGAGAATAGATATTTTCAAAATGTCTGCTCGTGGTCATTGAAAAATTTGGTCAATGTTTATATGTAGATAACTTTACTCAACGGTATTAAGAGTATTATTATTATTATTATTATTATTAATATTATTATTATTATTATTATTATTAGCTTTACAATTCTGATACTATTACCTTCAAATGCTCAAATTTACTGCTTAAACGTATCACAGCCATAAATAAAGCTAGTTCTTCTACCAAAGTATCGTAGGCAATTCTAAGAAACAGACGCATAAATGTACTACCATTATCTGTGCAATCATTTTTATAGATAACTTCACTCAGTGTCACCGACTTAATTATCGACCTGTTTACTTAATTCGGAAGATAACTCGACCAGAATATATCTCATTCAGTTCCTTTCTGCAGCTCAGGCGCTCACCGGGTCGATTTGCATACCTTACGAAGGTTCCAATTTAATGAATTATTCCGGGTATTCGGGTAACAAAGGCCAAAGACACACACTCTCTCTCTCTCTCTCTCTCTCTCTCTCTCTCTCTCAGTTTCATGCCCTGATTAGAAGACTTTCAAAGGGACCTGAGAGAAGAGTCTCGTGTAAAAACAAAAGGACATCCGCAAAACAGATTTCTCAGTGAAAGGCAGGCGTTAGTCGACTGGTGAATGATCAAGTGGTTAAAAGAATTCTTTTGAATGCATTGAAAAAGGGTAAAAAAAATTTATAGTCGTCGATGATTTTGTTATTCACTCCGTGGAAATGGACTCACACACGTACAAATATATGTTAATTTTTAGAAATATTTTTCATCTTCGATGTGAATCAACAGTCTCTCTCTCTCTCTCTCTCTCTCTCTCTCTCTCTCTCTCTCTGAGAGGTGTGTGTGTGTGTGTGGGGGGGGGGGGGGTTGTTCGTGCTTTACATTTTCCCGCGTCTGATGCAAGTTTTGGTGTGTGAGTATGAAACACTAATGAAATAGAGGCGGCAAACAGCTCAGTTCTTGGGCTAGAGAAGCAACTAAGAAGAAGAAGAAGAGAGTGATGATGTTAATATTGCTTTCCGCAAAGCAATAACTTGATCCTTATGTCGAAATCAGTGAAGTCTGATTCATTGTTTTCTTACTCTCTCATTCTCTGTTTTCGTTCCAAAATTCCAATCTACCTTCATAAATGATTTTCCTCTGTCAGTGTTCACATGGGTAGCTGGGAAATAACGAGGAAAATCGCGTATGGAAGACCTGTGACTGAGAGTACATCGTCATGAATGTCATGTTTATCTTAGGTACTTTGGCACATGCCTCACTTTGGGATGGCTCCTCGCTGTAATAAGGGTGACATTCCCTGAGGAAGTAAAATGCTGCTGTGGCCAGTTCTTGAAAGAAACTCTCGAGAAGAAAGCATTGTTACGGGGAAGTAGAAGGTAAACACTAAAAAAAATTGGTTAACCTGAAATAATTTATTTTAATTCGCAAAAAAGAAATATTTTGAATATATATTGCGTGATAGATCCAGAGCTGTCGAGAATTGCATGTGCTGAATTGTATCTTGACACACCACTGCACTCACACGAATACGTTGAAAACAATACCGCTTTTGCTAGCAACCTTTGCCAGTTTGTTTTACTATTTATTTATTTATTCATCCATTGGTTTATTCATTTATTATTTTGTGAGTGGTCCATCCCTCTCAGCTTTGTGACATCTTCTTTACCCAATTTCAGTTGTATTAGCAGACAGATTTTCATGAATTTATAATTTCGGAAAGAGACAACAATGCTTTTTCATCCCGGATACATAATTTTCTCATAAAGTCGATTGATCAGATATTCAAAACATGCTTGAAGGCATAATAGCATTGTATGTGTTTATAAGGAAAATGCCATAAGAAAGTTAATCTCCATTAAGGCACATTGTGTTAAGATATAGCAAAATTGAAAATATTGGTTGTTTAAGAAAAATGACGTTGAAAGTTACTTGTTTATCAGCGCACACCATAAGAAAGTTAATCTCCATTAAGACACACTGTGTTCTGAAATAAATGAAAATGGAAAATACTGGTTAATGGTTCAAAAGCTGAAGGGGGATAAAATGAAGAAAAGCGTCATTTCAAAACTACCCGAAGTGACTTTTCAAGATTACGAAGAAGAATTTCTTTTCGAGCTCTTGAAAGTTCGCGATGTAAATCCAGCAGAGGAAACTGTTACTCTCTTTCCCCTTGTTCTCTTGACGCGGAGAAGAAAGAAACGGAAACGACGAAGCCGTGAAACGGGAGTGTAAATATCAGTTAGCAACGGATGTACTACAAAAAGGGTTGGGAACGTTGCAGCGAAATTGAGAAAGAGTGCCATAGAAAAATAAAAGGACAGTAACAGCTATCAAAGGGTTCTTGGAGGCGGTTCAGAGAACGGAGAAGAACTTGGAAGTTTGAAGCAGTTGATTATTTTTTATTTATTTATCTTATTTTTTTATTTTTTTTTTTTTGGGTGGGGGGGGATTTGTGGTGCTTTTAAGTACGTGCTATCTCAATCTATGAAATAGAGGAATATTATCCATTTCTTATAAATTAAAGATAACGGTTAGATTGTTCGTAAATAGAGATAGCTTCAATGAATGAAAAGCATAGGATGCCATTGAATCGCTGAGTTACGAGTTCACGAATTAAATTTCCATAGCAAACGAACGAGGTTTACAAATATATTCGTCCGTAAACAGAGATAATTTTAATGAATTAAATGCATAGGATTACGAGAATCTAAGGGTTACGAATTCACGAGTCAAATTCCTCCTGCAAACGAACGACGAATGGAGAAAGAAAGTCAATCTTGGTCGAGGGAGGAAAATGATTTTCCAGTCGTCGATCCCGGCGCCCTCGTGAGCGCCAAAGCAGTTTACTGACTTTCCTTCAGTTACTTACTTTTCTTACCTTTCCTCGTTCTGTCATCAGAGGGATTTGTGATCCCGGCATTTTCTCAGCTGATTGGTTGTCTTTCATCTGTTAACGACGAGAGGTCTTACAATTACTAAGAGAGATTTCTTTTTTTCTTGGGTCATGTCTGGGTACATGCAGCTTTGGTTTAGGTTAGCGTATGTCATTAAATTGTTTTATGCATGTAGTGTTTTCATGACTGTAGAATTACATCGCTCTTATTCATTAAAACATTTTTGTAATTGTGTGAAAAATGCATTAATATATTATAAGAATATTATTTAACTGGATGGCAATGACATTCAGTGATCTCGCTCTTATATATATATATTAAAACATTTTTTTGTGATAGTATGGGGGAAGCAAGTGCTAAATGCACCCATACATAGAAGCATTTTATCTGACGGGATGCCAATGCCATTAAAACTGTCATTACTGTGATGTTCCATTCTGACTCTGTAGCAATCGGCTCATAAAAGTAACATGTTCCTATGATGATTCCTCAAAACAAAGTTCTTAGAAGATCTTGTAGCCATTCCCAAAAGCCATTGGGTTTTGACCTTGTTTCTCGATCTCCCTTTCGGAAACTTCAGTGGAAATGAATGAGTCATTTTCAAATTTTTCTTCTACCTGCAGTGCGCCTTGAACGGGAGCACTGTAGGGAAAACTAGTCATCCTACTTAACTTTCCAACTTGGGATGTTTTAATCAAGTTTTCCCTTCATATCTCAGCGACGCCCATGAGACAGTGGGTTAGTGAGCGAGAATTTAGCTCGTACCAGTCTCCTAAAATTGTTGTGAGTTTAAGTAGTGGTCAAGGATTTGTGGGGGGCGGGCGGTGATGTGCCAGCAGTGTCTGGCTCTCTTTGGTACGTCATCATTCCGAAAGTAGTTATTTTGTTGGATCTGTCTGGCGACTTTGAATGATAACCATGCAGAAAATAGACAACGTTAAGGAGAATTTTTGCTATTTTATTTTAGATTCACTGGAAAGGAAGGTTTGAAGAATTCAGATTAAGTATTTTCTTTTTTAAATCCGAAAAGTCAAATACCAGACACTGGAAAAGATCGTCTTCTCTTTTCTCACGTTATTTTTATTTTTATTTTTTATTTTTTGCTAAGGGTAAAAGGGAAACGAAGTAGTGCGATGAAAAAGATAAATACCACCTACGGGTGTGAATTGGGGAAAGGAAATTGTGACATAAAATTCTTGAAAGGATAAAAACGATGATGACCAGAAACCCATGCACACTTGGGGTCTGGAGCCTGTCTGTATCTGCGTACTATCTATATCTATATTTATATCTTTTATACATGTATGTGTATGCACATGCATACATACGTACGCATATATATTTATATATACACTCATAAATATATATGTATATCGTTTTATACATGTAATGGTGGTATGGCAGCTGCAGTAGCATACGTACGCATATGATATTTATATATACAACTCATAAATATATATGTATATAATATATATTTATATATATACATGGATGTATGTATATCTCTGCATCGGAGAGCTATGTAGTTTTCTTCCCAGGACACACAGAATACCAGGATTTTTCAGTATTTATGTCGTCACATAATTCTCAGTTTTGCTTGATGTAAAAATAATCAGTAACTTTGTAAGGACTCGATGAATTTTCCTAACTGCATTTAACTTTATTTTAGTTCAAATAATTCATAGAAACAAAAGTGTAATCGGTATAATTGATGACAGTCGTGGTATTACTTATCATTAAAAGTCAGTAAAAGTCAATCTGTCAGTCATTCATATCATTCTGTGTTAAGCTCTGATTGTGTCTTTCATGTCATTCCGTGTTAGAAAATTTGAACTCTGAATGTCAGTTATTCATGTCATTCCGTGTTGGAAATTTAAACTCTGATTGTCAGTCATCCATGTCATTCAGTGTTAGAAATTTAAGCTCTGGTTGTCAATCATTCACGTCATTCTGTGTTAGAAAATTAAACGGAAGAGAGCAAACGAATCCTCAGGTTTTCAGTTGTCTCAGAATACTCGAGCTGCATATGCACGAATTCGTCATAGTATCATACCAGTATTCACGTGGAAGTCGATCTATATGTTAATTGCCGGAATTAGGTTTACATTTAAGTAAACTAGAGTTAAGTTCCTGATCAGCTTAGGTGTCTATGTATATATTAATATCAGCATGTGCATCTGCGTACTTGAATGTTGCCCTATGTATCTTGTGTTTATGAATATTTTTTTAATCGATTTGTTTTCTTTATCGTTTTAGGAAATTATTTTTTTCATAATTTTTATTTTTAGGACATTCAACTGACTTGAAAGTTAAGATAAGGACTCGGTAAGGGGGGATATTGTATCTTGTCTTCAGGAGAAAAACTGAGAGAGAGAGAGAAGAGAGAGAGAGAGAGAGAGAGAGAGAGAAGAGAGAGAGAGAGATGCCTTTAAAGTTTCCACTTCAGTCTGTCTGGCATGTAGTATTGACGATCCTTTACATTCTACTGAATGTGATGCAGTTCAGTCTTTGAGGTTTTGCTCTTACATGGACCTGGAGAAGAACAGAAGAGGAGAGTCGCAGCCTTTTATTTATTTATTTTTTATACTACTGCTATCTTTAACGTTTCATTCTGTAACTCGTCTTCCGTAAAGACAATGACACCGTTGTCTTTCAGGTCTTTATGTGTTTTTTTTTCTTTTTTGCGAAGTTGTCTTGTGGTTAGATTATCTGTTGAGTTGTCGCGCAGAATGGGGAAACCATAATTAATGTTGTAAACTTATGGGTTTTCATATGACAACGAAAACATTGTCAGTATAGCTGTGTTGATTAAGGATATATATTGTATTATCTAAATTGCTTTTTAACGTAAATATTGTTCAGTAGGTTTAATTCGTACGTATATATACGAAAACTTCATTGTGCATATGCAGCATTTCAAATAATGAAAGAGTGCCGAAAAAAAAACTAGAAAACCCTTGGAGAATAACAGAGTTAAAGTAGTCCATTTTAGAAGAAAAGAGAAGTCGGAACAATCAGTTTAACATCAAGAAATTGGGAAAATTGCTTTGGTAGCAAAACAAGGAAAACCACCACCATAACAACAGCACAAGCGGCACACAAAACAAAACAAACAAAACAGCGAGTTCATGAATAATTCAGTTCAGCTCAGTGAGTATCATAAAAACAAGAAAAAAAAAGCTGAGAGAGGTATTTACACTTTTGAGAGTGCAAGCGTTTATTCGAACTTTAAAATCAACATTCTCATGTCAGTGACTACATTTTATTTTGTTCGTCACGCGAAGAACATTTATAACACCAGAAATCTGTGAAGTAGAACCACAGCGCGATTTGACCTTTCTTATGACTGTCATGGATATTTAGCATTTTCCGGGCAGCACGAATGTTAGAAAGTAGCCTGCATATGTTAAAGATCAGTCAGAAGCCATTAATGTAATGGTGTTCTCTTGCGTAAAATAATCACTCTGATTTTATGCCCATCTGACTTCTCCTTTATATTTTTTGTATCTGTCCTTTTGGGGTGACACCTGGCTTGCCAGCCTTTGTGTAACGCGCCTCAGTCTGTGCATCAGAAAATACCATCAAATACCAAGGTATTGTACCTCATTCCACTGCATCAATAACAGCGCCGCCTTTTAGACCTGCTTTTATGAAGGTTCTGATTTATGGCTCACCTCATTAAGCTTTGTCAATGGGCCTCATCAAAAAGAGTTTAGAATCGGTCAGGTTAGAAATGTTAGTCGTGGTCTAAAAGGAGACGGGTGATTGGGTAGAGGTGCAGAAGAGTTTGAGTCTAATAATGATATTATTATTATTATTATTATTATTATTATTATTATTATTATTATTATTATTATTATTATTATTAGGCTAAATTCAGTATGTGAACTTAAGTTGCATGATAAATTTATAGTGTAATTTCTGAGATAATAAACAAAATACGTCGAGAATGTGGAAGATATTTCTGACTCAAGCTGCAGGAATATACACATACAGTCAGTGAAAGAGTCTACATGTAATGGAACATCAGTATGAAATAATAATTCAGCTTGTGAACTAAAGATGCATTAAAAATCCACTGTGAAATTTCTGTTTTAATAAAATAAATGAAAGGTAACTTCGAGAACGCAGAGCAAATGTCTGGACAAACAGTAGAAATACTGTTTCCTCGTCCGTTTTATGCATCAAATATAAAACAAAGCGGGGCGAGTGTCTCCCCTTTCGGGATTCCTGTTTATCCCGGGATGAAACGGCGCGAAAGCGACGAATTTTCATAAAAGCATTTGTGTTGGTCAACAACGAATATAAATGGTGGAAGGAGGCGGCCAAAGAGGAGAGAGAAATTCGCAAAGAACAAACGAAATAGGAAATAGAAAAAATAAAGCTGATCCCTTTCATAGGATTCCACGAGGCGGTTGGAAGGGGAAGGAAGCCATAAAAACTTTCCTCGTTTTGCTTTTCAAGTGAATTCAAGTTACACTTTGGTTAGTGTATCAGTCGAGCCTCCAGGTTATGGATTGAAATAGAATTTCCTATTTTCATCTTCGTGGCCTCTTACGACAGGTCTTTGATTAGATTTATTTATTATTTATTGTATAGAGACTACTCCTTACTTGAGCAAAAGACCTTTCATTCTTTTTCTTAAAACTTTTTAGGTTGCTCACTGTTTATGTGTTAAAAGCAAAGCATAAAATAAAAAAATAGATAACTAAAAGAAATATATAGATCGATTGATAGGAAGATTAGCTTTAAAACAACTGTGTTTTTTCATATATCCCAGAAATTGCGGGAAAGACCTTTCACTTTTTTGGGGGGATATTTAAAGCTTACTCATTTTGAAGTAGATGAATAATAGATAAATTGACAAATAAATAATTAGCAAACAAACAAACATATGCCCAACCATTGAATCGACTGAACTACATTTCGGAAAGACTATAGCTATCCAAAATTCAATATTATGTCGGAGGGCTCACGTATGGCCCTTAACCTTTATATTGGCTCTTCTGGAGAGAGAGAGAGAGAGAGAGAGAGAGAGAGAGAGAGAGAGAGAGAGTCTAAATCTATAAAGGGTTCAGCTGAATACTAGTTGTGTTCTTTATGCAAGGCTAAATAGTTACAGATGCTTAGTATGTTGAACTTTAACCTTTTTGGTTATTACGCTGACCAGGTAAATACACGATAATAGAGAATTAGACTCCTTCTTTCCTTCCTTCCTTTTATCCTTCTTTTATCATGACCATATCGTTGATTGGATTTGATGCAGGTTATTGTCCTGAGATGATTACTACCGAGTCAGGTTGATCTTTATGTTCCCATGACCCTCAGGTCTTAAAATTTATCTTCCCCCTTCCCCTCCCTCCCTCCCTCCTCCTTCCTGTTTTTGTTGCCCCATTTCTTCGCGTGATATTTCCTTTGGTTTTATTTTGGTGGAGCATTCGTGGTTGATATTACGTTTGTTTCGAAAAGAGGTTCATATGACATTAGAAGTGTTGTGTCTCTTCTGTTTTCATGGTGATGAAGACTGCGATGATAATAATAAGTATACTATTTGTAATATTTATAACTATCATTGATTTATGAAAAATAGGAAACCATAGTTTTTGCAGATGTAGAATAACAAAGTAGAAAGTATGCCAAAATTGAATGCATATTGATTAGATAAAGAATCTTAAAAAGGCCTTATATTACAGCAAAGCACATAAGTAGTAAAAACAGTAACCATAGAATTATTAAATGTTATGACCACAATATGAACGGTGATGTCCCAAATGTATTGACAATAGGACATACCCTTGAGCATATTTAATATTTAACGTGCATAAAGTAGTAGTCAGATATATATTCGTTGAAAATTCTTTTACATGAGCTCGTCAATACGAAGTTCAACTGCTTTAAAGAACCTACTGCAAGAAGTGACAAGGCTTAAAGAAATTTACATAATTAGTAAATTACCGCAAAAGTGGGTCACTCCATTTCCGAGTTTCCCTGGCTACCTAAGAATCAATATGCGAACGAACCGAGTAAGTGTCCATATATTTACGTTTTTCTGTGTTGTTAACAGGTATTGAACCCCACATTTACCCTACCGTTGGCCAGCCTCTCTCCCACCACTGGGAAGTACCTGAGTACCTTCGTCGGAGATTCGGGTGAACGTAAGGTTCCCAAGGGTATCTAACCTGATCATTATAAGATTTCGAGCATAATGTCACATTAAGTGTAAAGTACTCGATGGGATATAGTTATTATACATTAATTGAGTGAAGATGTAACGAAAATATAGAAAGAAAGGTTTTAGGACTCTGCACAGAGAGGCTGCAAAGGCTGGATAATTTACAGGTATTGTTCGAAACTTTAGACGAGGAAGTGATTCACTTCTTCGAGGTCAGAATTAAAACTGGAAACATTCCAAGAGCTGACTTTAGTTTTAAGGCATGAAGGCTGGGGTCGAGAATGCTCTTTATAATTTATTATTCACCATACGGTTTACACTCTGCTTCTTTCAGAAAAAAAATATTGGGTTTCTCAAATTATTATCCAGACTGGAGGTATTGTCTTTTCACACAAATATATATTTATTAATTTGCTTGGCTGCCTTTCTTTCTGTGTCCGGAGGTTTCTGTGAATTCCGAAGGCTTCTGGGAATGGATGTGGGAATCGGTGTATCTATGGGTATGGGTACGGTACAGATATGTGTATGATACGGATATGGGTATGGTACGGATATGGGAACTTGCAAACGCGAGCGATTGTGACCATCTGCCAGTAGGAGATGACAGTCAGAATTATTTATTTACCACATTTGGCAAAATTAATGTATCATGGGAGCAGACGACACCTGCTTTTCCAAAGTCTTTTATGAGTCTGGTTAAAATGGGCATTGATTCGTTAAAATGGGCATATCAATGGGCCAGTCGTCGCCCACGCTCGTCAGACAGAGTAATACAGCAGATGTTTACAATTTCTCACCTAGTCATCAAACAGCACACGTGTAATGTTGGTATTTTCTCCAGTGACTGGGTGCTTTTTCGATCAGGTGACGATGCGACGGAAAACAAGGGATCACCTTACTTTGATTTCAGATTTCTCAGCTTTAGTTCGAATCAAGTGTGTCGTTCGGTAGAGGTTATATATCCTCGGTTGGAACTACAGGATTGATGACAGTTTTCGTAATCAATACCGCTTTCACTGTTGGTATCCTATATACTGTTTAGCTCTGTAAAAGAAAACTATTGAGATGACTTTGTCTGTCTACTGCACTTTTTCTGTCCGCCCTCAGATCTTAAAATCTACTGTGGCTAGAGGACTGCAAATGTTGATCACCCTCTAATCATCAAACATACCAAACTGCAGCCCTATAGCTTCAGTAGTTTTTATTTTACTTAAGGGTAAAGTTAGCCATGATCGTGTGTGTGGCACGACTATAAATGGCAACAACTCAGACCACCACCGGGTCGTAGCTGAGTGTTTCATGGATCGCGGGTGAGAGCTTCATGCAGCATTACACTTGTACAGAAATCTCGATTGGCATTTTTTACTTGTTTATCTTGGGATAAACACGAAACACTGGTGGGATGACGCAATCATTCCTTGGCCTGTATACTATCTGAGTATATCAAATAAACCATGAAGAACAGTTCAGAGTCGTTATTATTACTATTATTATTATTATTATTATTATTACCGTCGTTTCGTGTCAAGCGCATTTTTAACCAATCGCCCAATCTCACTTTAGACCACGACTAACATTTCTAACCTGCCCGATTTTCACCTCTATTGATGAGGCCCATTGACAAAGCTTAATGAGGTGAGCCATAAATCAGCACCTTCATAAAAGCAGGTCTAAAAGGCGGCGCTGTTATTGATGCAGTGGAATGAGGTACAATACCCTGGTATTTGATGGTATTTTCTGATGTACAAACGGAGGCGCTTTGTACAAAGGCTGGCAGGCCAGGTGTCACCAGGTAAATATAGATAGGTTGTTTATTTTGTGCACTTGATTGACAATAATAGGCTGGTCGATAACGCCTGCAGGTTCATGATTCCTATTTTTTTTTTTTTTTAGCTCAGGAATTAACCAGGATTTGTGGAATTTCAAACGTTCGTGGTTTTCATGAGTGGAGATTTATAAACACAGTTGTTAAAGTTTTTCACAAAATCTTGATGATAAAATATAGGACTCGATTGTTACATATTACTGTTATATATTTGTATTTTTATGCATTAATATGCTTCTAATGTATAGACGAAAGCTTTACTTTCGTAAGTAGCCATATCTGTATGAGTATTGAAATCCACTCGTGCCTGCCTCCGCATGTCATGGCCATAGTTTTTGTTACCATATAATAAAAACACATTATTAACGTTGTGGGTAAATTTCGTAGAGTTAGGCACTTCGTCTGTTGTCACAAAAGGGTAGTGGTCTTTTCTCTAGAATCGTTCCAGTATCTGTATTCGGGCTTTCATAGTGATGTACCCCTTGGTAGCAGTAAATTAGAAGCGACTGCACAGCTTGCTATACCTTGCATTGCTCTTGGATTTTACAGAATTTTAGGCCACTTCATTGACCGCATTACTTCCTCCGTTATTTTGTCAGTCACCGATAGGCAATGGACGCTGTGACAAGTCAGTTCTTTATTGATTGTTTTTTTCGTACTTTCCTGAGTACAGAACTATTTTCGTTTTATTCTAAGCTTCTTACCTTCTTAGATTGGGGATCATTCATTATATCAAATACAGTTTCATATTTTACAATTGAATCATTATATATATATATTATATATATATATCTATATATATATAAAATATATAAATGATATATATAATGATATATATATATATATAATATATATTTATATATATATACCTATATTATATATATATATATATATATATATATAAACACGCCACAAATGGAGATGGGCTACATTTGCGTTTCATAATCTCCTCACGCGTAAAGAACAGAATACATTTATGTCTTATGACTCTCCCTTCGAAAAATCCCACGTTTATTGATGACAGTAATCCCGTTAACCGTGCTGTTTTTCAACGGATTATGGCGCAGTGTTAATCCACTTGAAACTTCTAAATATTTTTCAGTTATTGTGCTGTCTGAGTGGCTTACGAATTACGGCTCCACTGTTATGTAGTTTGCGTAACCGGAATTCTTTAACCCGTTCGAAATTACATTTGCATACGCGACACAGAAGGCATTGTTGCCCTGTGTGCGCTTTGGCTTTGAGTCGTCGTTATTTGCAGTTTTGCACGTGAGGATCAAATCCTGGGTTTCAGGTCGTTATGTCTGTGTGACCTATGCATGCAGTTTCGGATAGCGTGTGTGTATGTTTATCATTGTCACTGTTAGTTGTGGTTTAACCGTTTCAGATAGTTATTCATGTGGCGCTCATACACACAGTTCAAGGTAGTGAAGGATAATGCCACAGTTTCAGATCAAGGGACGCCCCCTTGGAGGAGGCTGTTGGTGCCCACAGAAGGCCCGAACAGCCTGCCCAGGGGCGCCTTTCAAGGCTGTCAAGCCTTGAGATTGAAAGATGAAGTTAGAAGTTTCTTTTATCATGAAGAAAAATCAAACGCTTTCATTAAAGAAATACAATTAAGTTTATAAAAGTTCCGAACGTAAAAAATCCGAAATATTTTGGTTACCCTGTCAGCCACCTACTGTAGGAATGAATGACATTCCCGCCTTAAAATCTGGTCTGGAACGTGCCTTTCTTTCTCCGGACCTTGTGCCAATCCATTCCTTCCCTCTCAAATCCCACCCCATCCCCCTTCCCTCCAGCTAACTCCCTCCCCCCCTGCCCCTCAATAACCTCACTGAATATTCGGTCTGAAATCTATTCTTAGAACTGGATATTGGGATATCCCCAATTTGGTAGGCATTCGGTAATGCTCATTTCAGGAGAGAGAGAGAGAGAGAGAGGAGAGAGAGAGAGAGAGAGAGAGAGATGAAGTATTTTTAAAATATCGAAATACTCCTTTAATTATAACGTGACGTTTATAATTTTTTTATTCTTAATTGTCATGGATATTTTAATTATTTAAAGAAAATATAGGTCGCTTGGGGAGGGACATCCCAAGGCCCAAGACTCGTCTTCGTAGGTTCGTTAAGACATCAAAGAAATTATCTGTTAGCAATCTGTCACGTGTTAGTTCGAATCGTGCTATGCATAGCGATACAATTTACTTCCTCTGATTCATTATTTCGGGATGTACGTTGTAGGTGAACATATTTTTATTCACATAAACGTACAAATGTGCACACAAATATGTATATATATGTGTGTGTGTTGGTAGACTTATTTTGTTGCTGTGGAGACTGTGCACAATGCAATGGTAAACGTAAACATGTACAGATCAGTTTCACAGTAAGTGTAATTCATAAGGACCGTATGCAGTTTCGGATAAGGCACGCGTAATAAGCAGTTTCTGCTTTAAAAAACGTAGACCTACCAAGATTTATGGCTGCTTATTTGTACAAAGCCCACTTTATACTTTTTAGATTTCCAGGCCGGTGTTAGAGTTGGTAAAAGGTTTAATTGCCTCTGTGAGGATTAATTATCCCCAGCAGCTTATTTTTTTCCACTAAGCTTCGAGATCTAATGAACGTGGAAAAGTGTATATTTAAAAAAAAATGAAAGGAATATCACTTTGGATTTTATCAAAGGCGTAGGTGTTGGTTCATGATTAAATCAGGAGAGGGTCATGATTTTTTTCCTCCCCTCAAACCATTTTAATTCATTTTTACCTCCGGCGTAATGGATCCATTAGCGACTTCCAGCGAAAATGAGAGCGCTAAGTTATTTGAATTCGGTTCTCGGTACCTAATATAAATGAGGAAAATTTGGTTTAAAATTAGGATGGCGTGATGTATGGTAGTTGACTGATGCTCACACTTATAGGATTGTGTAGATGCGCTGCTTATGGTTGTTTGATTGTGTTGGTGTTTATACTATGTGATTAGTAAGACAGAGTTCGATGCTGTTTCTGCCATATACTGTAACCCTATATACAGGGTGTCCATAAAGTCCCAGTACCATTACAAGTATTTATTGCTTTTAATGGTACTGAGACTTTATGGACATGGTATATTCGTAATAGTACATATTTAAATATTTTGTACAAAGGAAGAGCTTTATTATTCTAATCCATAAAATTATTCACTGACTAGTAGTGAACACACTTAAATCTAAAAATGATTAATTGTAAGAATTTCCATTATCTTTCCCATTATAGATAATATATTTGTTGTTTACAGATATATGAAATAAAAGTAAAATATAACAATAATAATTTTAGGACATGATGTATTCTGTCTTAGGTAGTAAATTGGTTTGCTCGGAAAGATTAATGATGCTCCCTTCTGTGAAATGAACAAAAGATTGCATTGTGTTTTATGATGCATGAAAATAGTTTGGAAATTTATATCTGAAACCTGGTCCCAGTTAAACTTAGTAAGAAACAAAATGTTGATATTTTCGGAACTCCATCAAAAGGGGTTTGGTAGGATTGCCAGAAATCTGTCATATAAGTATGTATGTGATATATATATATATATATATATATATATATATATATATATATATATATATATATATATATATATATATATATATATATATATATATATATATATATATATATATATTATATATATATATGTATAGTGCCTTTGAAAGATTGACCGTTACTATCAGTAATGATTAATTTTCATCTACCTTTTTTCCACCCACATGGACACTGGAAGTATTTGATACTGCCTCTTTTGTACTGAGTGGATGCCATGAATTATTTGATCACTTTGCAGTGCATTTTTATACTCTCCAGGTATTTTATTTCATAATTCTTTTGGTAACTGTCAAATGATGTTGACAGTTGTGAGAGAAGCTTCCGTTCTCTCACAGCCATCCTCCTTCAAATAACATTTATGATGCTCTGAGCATCCTAGTGGGACGAACTGTAAGCATTTATCACAGGGGTCTCGTAAGTGGATTATTGCGCGATTTCCCAAAGCCCTGAGCTGTCAAGGCATCATGACCTTAAAAGGTCGCCAATTCCAGAATGGTGGTTTACTTGTCTCTTATGTATGGATTTGAATAAACTTGCTTATCTACCTTCTAATAGGAATATATCTAGGGTGTGGAAAAGGTTTCTAATGGGTTGATTATGCCTTCTAATTAAAGGAAATTATAGATATTTTGCTAAAAAAAGTCCTCAGCAAAATCTGTAAATCCATCTCTCCCCCTCAGTTTGCTCTAGTTAAATTTATACTTGGTTCTTTTAAGGAGAAAACTTTTGTCCTTCAATTGTTATTTATTTACCAAATATCCACTCTTTAATTGAAATTCTCTCTCTCTCTCTCTCTCTCTCTCTCTCTCTCTCTCTCTCTCTCTCTCTCTCTATAATATAATATTATATATATATAGATATACTATATATATATATATTATATTATATATATCTTAAGTTAATAAGGCCTGCTTAGTGCTTCACAGAAGGCCATTAAGACGGATACCTGTTACCTTTGTCCATGGTTCTGTTAGCTATTCATGAATCGTCATTTCTTTTGCCGTAGTATGCCGTTTAAACCGGCATGGCTTTAAGAGATCATCACCGATAGGAATTCTATTTATAATATTTCTTTTCAGCAGATGGCTTCAAGTAGTTACGAACTACCGGGAATTTACATTTCTGTTCTTTCGTCGCTTGAGCAGTATGGCTTCAGAAGTCGAGATTGAATTGGATGTTTTTAGTGGGATGTAACTGATGATTTGTTGTTTCATTGAATTTTGAAATTTTTTTTTTTGGTGATGGCCAGAAAAGCATAGTCTGTGCACAGAATCTGTCCGCAAAAGCTGACTTAATAAGTAAAACAATCCAAGAGAAAAATAAACTCTGCCTACCGCCCAGTACAAGGATGATGGTGTAACTGATGTGTCTCCTAATGATGTATTGTGCATTGGTGCTGCCTTTATAAGATTCCCGTCTTTTGGGGAATTGCTTCTGTCCCTCGGATGACATCTCGTCTCTCTCTCTCTCTCTCTCTCTCTCTCTCTCTCTCTCCAGACTTTCATCGTCTCATCTCTGGTCATCGCAGCTCTTTGTGTCGGAAATTACCCCGACGAAGAATATCAAAACCCAGTCGGGTATTGCCGTCGCGATTGCCATGCTTGCCTGCCGCCCCCCTGTGCCATCACGCGGGCGTGATTGCTGCACTCACTCACACGTGTGGAAGCGCGCGTACGCGTGCGTAAATGGGCAAATGCAAGGGCAAACGCTTCGTCCGTGCGTGGAAGTGTGCTGCCGTGCGTATGCGATGCTGAACTCCGATTGGATAATGAGATATTCCTGTTTTCCGGGTTGTCATCTGCAGAGCGAGAGAAGATCATTTGTGCTGGATGAAATGAAATGGAGGCGGTGATGTTATTCCCTGCTGTTGTATAGAGGTGTTGTCTGTCACCAGCATCTCTGTCTGTACGTTTTACTTGACGGTAAAATAGTTCACTGTCTGTACGTTTCACATGTGTGTATTTATTTGCTTGTTGGTGAAACAGCGCAGTTGAAGTTTTCGGTGGGTGCCAGCGATTTTTGATAGTGAGGATGGAATGCTTCCATTTCGTTGCAAACTTATTTCTCGTGTATCATTGGGTAAAGCGAACGATAGATGCGACCGTTTCCTTGTATTAAGTTATAGATCTTGAGTAAAACACCCGACAAGATGCATTTCCGTGTGAACAACCTTATAAAGCATCAAATTTCTTGCAAAGATTTCGTATGTTATAGCTTTTTTGTGCATAATGTATGCTACAGTGTGTGTGTGTGTGTGTGTTTGTATGTGTGTATGTATGTATGCAAAGGAGAGGGAAAGGCAAATGCTATATGAATGTACAAAAAGAAGTTATCTGAATAAAGACCCCCAGTGACGGAAACTAAGTTGAAAGAATTACTGTTAGTTACATGAGTAGTACTGACAAGCCTTCATGATTATAATTTTCTTCTGCTGTTTAATGTAATAGTACTAATGCGGGTTGCGATAGTGGAACAGACGAGCATCAAGAAGATGTAGATAACCCCTAAGCATGGCAGGAAATCGAGAACACGCAAATAGAAACCATCCGATTTGGAATGCAAAGGAAAAAGGCGAAGGATGAAAACTGCATCCGATCCTGAATTGAGAGGAAAAGGGCAGACGAAGGAAAAGAAACGGTGCTGGGTCTTCTATGAAAAGGAACGAGGGGAAAACCCCGACAGTTGCTAACCATCTTCGAGAACGGTCATCCCTAATGATTGATGCTTAATTAGGTAAGCCAATTAGCCTGGAGGCTCGAGGGAGAAAGGAAGAGGAGAGAGGAACCAGAGAAGGAAGAGAGCAAAGAGAAAGGGATTTTTTGGGGTTCTCAAACTTTTTTTTTTAGTGATGGCCCCATAACTGATGTAATCATTACCTTGACACCTATTTTTCACCATCCCACCATATTGCATGTTAGTATGTTAGACGCACTGATAATAAGATGGAGGCTTCTGAAAAAAAAATTAATAAAAAAAAAAATAAATAAATGAAATTGAATAAATAAATAGATAAAATAAAAAAAATAAAATAAAATAAATGTTCATTGAGATGATCTAGCCAGGACAAAATTTCATGACAATCTTGCGGCACCCTTAGACACTGTATGTGGCACCCCAAGGTGATTTGAGAATCGCTTGGTTAAAGAATTGATAATGGCTCTGACCACTTTTGTTCATTTGACGAGGAGAATATATGTGTGTTGATCTCTTTATTATAAACATTTTCGTTTTTACAGTTCATTGCGAAGTTGCACTCAACGAATGCTAGAGTGACGAAACTTGACGGAAATAAACATTATTAATACAGTCTTTTTATGTAATTCTTTTCGTCTTCTTTTTTTTTTATTCTTTTTGTCTTCATTGCATAACTTCAGTGAATGATGAAAGAAGTGAATATATTTTGTAATTCATTTCAGAGACCCTTAAATAAGAGACCTTTAAAAATTTTGCTTCAGTGCAACACCACTGGGAGGAAACTGCGATATTTTGGTTGCTTGTCATTACTGCAATATGTACATGCTTGGCTATTAGGAAGTACTGAATAATTCTTCCTATCAGCGATTTCTCTGATCCTTGTATCGATGTAGATGTTCCTATACACATCTTGTTCATCGCCATGCTTTTCTCTCGCTCTACCGTTTTGATAAGTCGCCGTGTGCGTAAGCATATAATAATCAGAATGCTTTTGCAGTCCAAAATCAAACCATTGCTGTGTTCTTTGGTCTGGAAAAAGCAATAGATACTACCTGGAGGGCTGGTATTTTAATGCAGCTGGTTGAATGGATATCAACTTGCATCTGATTTTGTCTTTGTTTTTTCGTTCCTCCTTGAAAAAGAAAGCAAGTCGTTGCACAGCGTCAGGAAAGGATCAGAAAATGGTACTTCGTAGTCGCCACTAACGAAGCAAAACACTCCCCGCTTTGTGTTCCTCATTTCTAACAACGTTCTAAAGTAGATGGAGCGTTGCGTGGGCCGACGGGGAGGAAATTTATTTCCTAGGGGGCGGGTGCTCGGTCGCCTTTCGACAGCTCCCTGGTGGCCGGCGAAACCTTCGTTTTCATCTACAGCCCTTCTGCAGGAGGAGGAGGAGGAGGAGGTTAGGATAAGTTGGAGGAGGATGAGGAGACGAAAAGGAAGTTAGGAGGAGGAGGAGGATGAATAGGTTAGGTGAAGGAAGAGGAGGAGAAGGAGGTTAGCATAAGCAGTAGAAGGATGAGACGAAGAAGAGGGAGTTAGGAGATTAGGATAAGGAGGAGGAGGAGGATAAGATGATGAGGAAGTTAGGGCTAGGAGGATGAGGATGAGGAGAAGAAGAATGAAAAGAAGAAGAAGAGGAAGCTGGAGGAGGAGGAGGGCGGCGGTGGTTTCCTCGGCGTCCTCCGTGTTCATTTTCGGATTAGCTCTTGCTCGATTGCACTTCCGAAGGTCCGCTGCTCTCTCTCTCTCTCTCTCTCTCTCTCTCTCTCTCTCTCTCTCTCTCTCTCTCTCTCTATTGTGAGGCCATATTTTTCAGTATTAGTTTTCACGGACGGGTCTCTGCCTTATCTCGTTCGAGAGAGAGAGAGAGAGAGATGGGATGTGAGGGTAGGTTTGGGGAGAATTGGATGGACCTTGTGGACGATTATGGGAAAATGACGTAGACGTTTTCTGTCTAGGTTGTTTGTAAGTAACCATTTCTCCATCTTATTTTTCAAGTGAGTTGCGAGTACCCTCGCTTTATAGATTTTGGAAATGGTTAGTAGAGCAATTATGGGCAGAATGCAGTATATATAGTATAAATATGTGGTATAGGTTTATAGTTTCAAGTGTGCAGATTTATCTGCCGGTAAATTTGTACCAAACCACTTCGAGTTTCAAATTTTGTCGTCAATTCAAGCGTTTTTGCCTTTTGTAAAGAAGGCCGCCCAAAGTATTTAACGTATAATTTCCTTATGAATATATCCCCTTTATTGGCAGTCTTCATTTTCAAGTATCAATTAAAAATCTCCTTAACGTTAGTTTTTTTTTTTCAGACAAAGCCTCTTTCGGTAAAACCTTGTTGACATTTGATGTCGTCATGCACTGGTGCCATCCAAAGAGTACCTGAACATTTTAAAACTGATGGTCACGATTTGGTTTCACTGTTAATGGAGGTAACTTTCCATGTGTTTGTGAATTATTTTCCTCAGAAACTCTGAATAATTTTCGATATCACGTTTCTCATCGTTCTGGAATTTTAGTAAGTAGATTGAATGTGCTTCATTAGCAAGGGGTTTAATATATATATATATATATATATATATTATATATATATATATATATATATATATATATATATATTATACATATGTATAATATATATATATACATACATCATTTATATATAATATATATATATATATATATATATATATATTCTATATTATCTATATATATATATACTATATAGTATATATTATTTTTGTTTCAATTCAGTACTTATTTGTCCTCCTGATGTGAACGTCATGAGGCGTCATGGAAAGAAATTAGGAGTGGGAAATGCGCTGACTTTCGTTTTCATTTCAACGTTTGAAAGCGATATGCGTGACGCCGATCCATTTTCATGTTTTGCATTGACCCATCTGGTAGCGCTCGAGATGTTGCCACGGTGACGAAACGACATTTTTTTTTCCTTTTGACCTTGACAAATACCTGTATACCGGGATAAAGTTTTCGAATGAAGTTCGTGGATTTGATTTTGCGATTGCATTGTAGGCTGCGAATTTCACGAAATTTTGCAACATATTCTAATTATGCAACACAAACTGCGCCCCCCCCCCCCCCCACACACACACACACACGTAGCTGTGAACATACTGTTGTATATTTTTCGGAGTAAAGGAAAAATAGACATGTGATGATTGTTATAAATCTAATATGAAGAGAAGATACGTACGTAGGTATTTACTCCCAACCTGACTAGACTATACAAGTTATGGTTCTGGGACTGGAAGATTACGGAACACAAGGAAATTAGCGTTTTTAATAGAAGACAAAGAATAATTTTTTTTCTGTGGGGCCCAAGCGATGCGAGAAGATTCAGTCTAACTCTGGCGACGGGAATGTGACTAGAAGATTTATTTTCACTCCCAAAATTAGAGTTCATTGTTTTTATTGGTAAACTCATTATAAATATTAAGAAATCAAGTAAGCGCTGTAGTGTTAGCCCATATAAAATAACTAGAGAAGGTTGGGTTCTAATCACGAAGGAAACGATAGATACGCCTTTTAAAGGAAGGAAAGTTATAAGATAGCCAAGAAAGACAGAAGAAGGAATAGAATTCCAAAGCGTGGCAGTTGAAGGATGGAAACAGTCACTGAACCTAGATCCAAAGATTGGCGACCGTCAAGATATGTCAGTAGGTGTTATGAAACAGACAAACTGGAAGGCTTCGTTAGTTTCAATTTTGTCATTTTTGGAAATATATTGTACATAGGCTTTGAAAAATAATAATAATAATATAAAAAACAATCGCGTACATTATTAAATGATATACTTGCTTGTCCTATATTCCCTTCTTTGTTCTTCTCTTCTTGGACAAAAAGAGCACTTCCCCATATTTGTTGAGCTGTCATACCAAGAGCAAAATTGCAGGCTCGCCGGCACAATTAACTCCAGATAAACGCAATTCCCTTTAACACAAAAATGTCAGAGGTCTTCTCTCTCTCTCTCGCCTTCCTTTATGCATCATTTATTTTTATTCTGTTTCATTTTATAATTATTTCTATTCAGTTTCATTTTATCATTTTTATTTCAAGAATTCAGATCCTGTCACTATGGTTGTGTGTCATGTTTCATTTTCTTATTTATTTTCTTATTTATCATTTATTTTTACTCAGCTTCATTTTATTTTAAAGATTCAGTCCATGTCAAAGTGTTTGTGTGTCAAGTCCTATAAATTGTCATATAGTTTCTATTCAATTTAAGAAGCCCCCTTTCCCTTTCTCCCCCTAACATCCCCGCCCCCCCTCTTCTCATGAATTAAACTGTTCCCTCGTGGATGCAAACGAACATGAATTATTCGCGTTTGCGGCAAATACCTGTTTCAAGTCTTCTTAGGAATGCATCTTTGTACGTAAAAATTCGTCAGTCGTAAAAAGACACTGGATCTCTAGTGGCAAGTTGCGATGTTGTTATTATAAAAATACCTGCTTAAATTCTTCTTAGAAATGAGGGCCTCAGAATCACAAGGTGGTAAACGCCACTTTTTAAAAAATGAGTAAATTGACCTCAAAGTCTAGCATTCATTACTCTGTTCTAAGAAAGATATTGATTTAAACTAAGTTTCATATGAAAAGCCTACCCTTATAAATTTTTGGTGAAAATTTAAAAAAAAATTGTGGGGTGCGCTTGTGCGCTAGCATTCAAAATGTACGCCTAACCCCCCACATTTGTGTATATTTTATGTATAACCAGCACTTAAACCACAATTAAATGTGTAAAAGGATAATAAAGTGTTATTATATTCGTGTTATAACAGCAATAGATGTAATAATAATAATAATAATAATAATGATGATGATGATGATGATGATGATGATGATGATGCTGATGATGATAATGATAATAACAATAATAATAATAATAATAATAATAATATATATATAATATACAAAAGTAATAATAAACATAATACTTGGTTAATAATATTGATAATAATAATAATTATAATAAAATGTGTACTCACCATGAAAATACTTTCGTGGTATAACAATCATGGATGTGATAATAATAATAATAATAATAATAATAATAATAATAATAATAATAATAATAGGAGTATTGATAATCATAATTTATTAACTGATAATGAGCAAAAATAATGATAATACGGTAATATTAGTATTGATGATGTTGACCATGATAACATCCCATCATCATAATGTTTAGCCATTAAAATAATCATCACCAATATCATAATAATAATCAAACACAAAAAAATTATAGAAAAATAATACTACTACACTCACTACTACTTCTCTAAGAAAAGCAAATGTTTTAATCTGTACTCACCATGAAAAAACTGTACATCCGCTGAAGAACTTGAAAATAAGGGGAGGTGGGGAATGTAAACTGTGCGGTGATTGGCCGACACTTACGGCCGCCTTATGGGGAAAAATGCTGATTTGCTTACAACTGACTACCCGCTTAGTGACGCGCGCTCTCATTGGCTCACTCTTGAGCTACGCACGTACGTCCTTGTGGTTCTAACTGAGATCTTATGAGGCTGTAACCTCCGCGCGACAAAACGTTCATTCATGTAGACAAAATCGATAATTCCTACTGCTCAAGTAGGGATTTCGAACTTCTTGAAACTCCTGAATAGCATAAAAATGCAACATGTAGACAGAGGAAACGTTGCCAAATCTACTGGTACGCCTAACTCAATATTGGTGGGGGTGGCGTTTACAACTCTGTGGTTCTGAGGCCCTCAAATGCATTTTTTGTACGTTAACATTCAACAGTCATAAAAACATTGGGTCTCTATTGGGAAGTTCAGTTATTATTATTATTATTATTATTATTATTATTATTATTATTATTATTATTATTATTATTATTAGGGTTAAACAATTATTATTAGGGCTAAACAAGTATTCAGATAGAAAAAGACTGAAATTTATAGACTTGCAAAGCAAGCTATGTAGGATAGAATTCCCATACTGGGAAATAGAAAGAAAAAAGAAGTGAGGAATATAAACAAATAAATTCAGGCATTTGCCAGAGCCGAATTTAATACGGTTATAAAGCCGTCAAATTCCATATCTGCCAGTTTAATATATATGGCCTGTGGATTGCATGTTAAGGGGCGTCGGCTTTGCACCGTGAATGCAATAGGAGTTGGAATATAGACTGAATGTTTTAGCCCCTCTATCCTTTTTCTCCGTGTTATATATTTTTTTGGCGTATTATACATGTAATTAAGTATGCATATTCGTAATTACCTATACGTGCAGATATAACGTATCTTTTTTACGTAATTCTGTACGGTTGGATATATATATATTAATATATAATATATATATAATAATATATATATATATATATATATATATATATATATATATTATATATATATATATATATATATACACACACCCACATATATATGTGCATACATATATAAGGTTGAGTAATTTTTCACTTTCGAATTTTTTCATTTTCGAATGTAGGGTTGCTATTTTCATCGTCTGTGATATTGGAAAGTTTAGGAGATATTTTGTTGTAAAAGTGTTGCATAATTGCTTCGAATTTCTTGACACTATTTGTATACACTTTTGCTGAATTCATATGATTATTATTCTTATTTGAAAAAAAAATGTATACATATCTTGCAAAAGCAAGCTTTCTCTTTTATTCATTTTATATGTACATGTGGAATGATATATACTAATATATATATATCTATATATTATATATAATATATATTTATGTTTTATATATTATATATATATATATATATATGTTTATATAATATTAATATAATATATATAATACTAATTATATATATATTTATATATAGTATCAATATATATACATACATTGCTCTGTATTCTAACAGCAAAACATTTTTCTTATAAAGCCCCATACAATAGACACGCGTTTAGATAAGCCACTATATTTCACTTCGTACGCATCAGCTCTCATCTGTGCGGAGAATGAAAAAGGGGTGTTACAGAGTCAATATTTAAATTGGTTAAATGGCGTTTAAACCTTTCCAGAGATTTAAATGTTGCCTCTGCAACTCGTTTTATACAGAGACGAGGGTCTCTCTCTCTCTCTCTCTCTCTCTCTCTCTCTCTCTCTCTCTCTCTCTCTCTCTCTCTCTCTCTCTCTCTCTCTCATCAATAACTCCTCGTAAGATTAAGGGGGGAGTTTGATAAATCCGTAAAGGAAAGGAAATCAGCAGAATTGTTTGCAAGTAATAGTAAAAGCTTAGGAGGGGGAAAATGGATTGAATCGGATAAGAAGAGACCTGTTGAATAAAATCGAGGAGAATCGTCAGACTGAGGAGGGTAGGTAATGGTCGCCATTTATAATGAGTGGTCAAGCAATCGACTGGAAATGGCCTGGAATTTCTTATCAGTCCCTCGAGTGTTTGAGAGAATGGTTACATTAGATTTGGTGTAATAAGACTTAATTCGACGTAATCCGGATATAATTTTGTGTGATCTCTCTCGCGATATAAAAGGTTTGGGAGATGTTCCGGTGTCTTCGTTTCATTCTTGAAAGGTAATCGGATTTTAAGGCTGAAGGGTTTCGTACTTGACTCTTCAATCGTTTTGAAATTATTCACGTTTTCTTCCTAACACCATTATATGGCGACATTATTTTCACGTAACCCGTCTACCTAGCTGTCATTTTTCATTTTAATGACTTTCGATCTCTTTTCCTAAATATTTACCTCTAAGCTTTGCAACAATATTTTGGAAGTACTGACTCAGATTTAGTATGATTTATAGAATCACGAAATCTTTTTTTTCTTTCGTTTTACTATTTTCTTTCGGCTTAAGCATATAAAAAAGTAGGGTTGCTGTTTCCATCTTCTGTAATATTGGAATGTTTAGGAGATATTTTGCAGTAAAAGTGTTGCATGATTGATTTGAAATATCTTGACTGTCTTTTTATCCACTTTTGCTGAATATGATTATTATTGTACTTAATTTGAAAGAAAATGTATACATAGCAGTTTCCAAGACCATTTCCTTGCACAAGAAAGCTTTCTTTTTTATTCATTTTCAGTAATGTATTATTGTGCTGCTAAAAGCTTTTTGTGTTATTTACTTTCTCTAATGTCAGAGTACTGAAAGCATTCTCATTTATTTACAGTCCCATGTGTCGTACTTTCTCAGATGTTGAACATCTTAAATGTATCCGATTTTATTATACATCTAAAGGTTTGGTTATTTATTGAACTTAAATTTGCTTTGTTATTCATCGTCAGGAGTTAAAAAACAAAAAGATATCTCGCTTATACATGATATTGAATTTGGTCAATCGAAATTTTCTCATTCATTCACTTGTTTATTATTTTATCTGAATGATACATTAATGTTCATCGATAACTTACAAACACATTGACTTCGCGTTTCATGTTATCCATCTCAGTCGCTTTACGTAAGAATAAAAAAGAAAATGTATACCTGTCCAAGGAAAAGCAATATCCACGGTTTAGGGTTGAAAAGAGAAAATTCTCAACTTTCATAAGTGAAACACTCCCCTTGTCACATCAAAAGGGGTTTGGAAAATATGCTGTGTTTTTTTGTATATAACAAAAGATTGCATTGGTGAAATTTAATTTTTTGGGTGTTTTTTGCTTGTTTCAGTTGGGTTTAACAATTTTCGACAAAGCGATTGCAGTTTCTTTCCAGTGGGAAGTATAATGATTCAACGCTTTTGTTCGTTATGTGAGTGGTCGCATGCACGCACAAATTTATGCGTTTATATATATATATATATATATATATATATATATATATATATATATATATATATATATATATTATATGTGTGTGTATATATATACACGTACGCATACATATATATACATTTTTTATGTATATATGTATGTGCATTGTAGGCACTCTTTAAGGTTCTTTGCGGTGTTCCCCAAGCCCCTAGCTGTAACCCTTTCCTTTCCATTTGCTATACCTCTGTTCATATACTCTATCTTCCATCTTACTTTCCAACCTATCCAAACAATTGTTTCAAAGTTCTTTTCAGCTCTGAATGGACCTCATTGGTCCCAGGGCTTGGCCATTGGCCGAAATTTTATGTTTACTACAAAAGGCAGTCACCAAAAAATAAATAAAAAATCTTTGTGCATCGCGTTCATGAAATCATTTAAAAGAAGAAAAGTTGTTCAGAAGCATTTTGATTTTCCAGTTCAGATTTGCAAAATCGTTTTCCAGCGAGCAATGCCGAACTAACAGGTCCCTGAATCATCCCTTGTGGCACCTTGGCACAACGTAAGCTCCTCTCGGGGCGCAGATAAAACACGCCCGATGTCTCTTCTAGTGGCTGACTTCGAACTCGTTAGGCTTAAACCGTCACGAAGTTTACTTGATAAACATCTCGCAGAAAAGTCTCAAAACAACTTCAAGTGCTGTCTCTCCCCCGCGACCCTCGACCCCCCCCCCCCCTATCCGGGCAGCTCGGTCCTCCTAAATCTTACGAGGTTAAAAGATCTGCACCGCCAGATTTTCACCCTCCAGGTAACACGGGAGAGAAAATACGATTTCGCTGGTGAGGACTCGTGTCTTTTATTGGATACTTTGATGTTCAACTCTTTCTGCTTCGCATTTTTTGTTTGAGAGAGAGAGAGAGAGAGAGAGAGAGGAGGTGGGGGGGGGGGGGGGGGAGCTGCAATTTGATGGTGCATTGTGTATAATTATATTTTGCGAGAAAAGAAACTGAAGAAAAATAAAATGTTATACATTCGGTGATTTTGCGCTAAACGCATTTCGGGATGAAGCTTTTGTTTGGTAATGCGAGAATCGTTAAGGTAACAAACACACACACACATATATAATATACACATATTATGCACTGTACTTGAATTCATGGATATTGAAGTTTGATGTGTAAAAATCCCCTTGAATACGGACGCTCAATAGCCAAATTTGTATCGGCCTTGCGTGTAGGTATGAACCGGTATTCCGTAGGTGTAACCCCTTATTCTAAAACGTCAAGCGTAATTCTTTTAGGTGCTTCCACGCCCTATGCAAAACTCAGATGAATTTTTCATGAGGTGGCAGTTTCAGTAATCTAATATTATGTTCGCCAGGGACAGCAAATTGGCTTAGGCCGTTTCCCTTAATTTCTTTTCATTACGTTTTTTTGAGTTCGGCTGTTTGTCTCATTTTTACTCATTTTCAGTGGCGGAGCATTCGATGGCTGCAACGTGCATATATTTTCCAGTTTTTCCTATTGCTTCGTTATTAAATTGTATTGGCTTTTAGTGATATATGTTCTTTCATTAGTGTGCGCAGCCTTCTCTCTCCTCTCTCTCTCTCTCTCTCTCTCTCTCTCTCTCTCTCTCTCTCTCTCTCTCTTGGGGGGTACCTCCTGAGTACACGTTATCTCAAATTTTAAGTAAAGTGACATTCATTTTTTTTTTACTCAAAAAATGTTATGAAAATTTTTTTTACAACGAATAACGATGTGGATGTGGCAAAGTTTCTGAATTCTCCGCATTGTTTTGAAATATAACAAAACCTATTAGCAGGAAAGACTTGGTAAATTTGGTACTTGGTGGCATAAAAGTCAAGAAGAAGGTTGTGATATTTAGTGATTATATATATATATATATATATATATATATATATATATATATATATACATACATACATATATATAGTATATATATACATATATATATACATATATGCTTATATACATATATATATATATATATATATATATATATAAATCATATATATTTATATATATATATATATATATATATATATATATATATATATACTATATATATATATATATATATATATATATTCTGGAGAACTATGGGGCGCAAATTATATATTTTATATACCGCTCAAATGTTACAGACTTTTGCGTGTTTCTAAGCAGACTTTTATATGTTTGTCTAAGACTTTTGCTTGTTTGCTTCCTATGTTTTGTTTAGCTTTTTTGGTTACTTCGGGCTTAAGATTAACACATATACTCAGGATCTAGCAGTTACATTGTCACGTTTCTTGTTTTTACTTTATCATTTCTTTGTAAGGCAGAAGTTAGGACAAAAAACGAAATAATGAAATGACTCGAGTATAAGACGTACAACATAACGCTATATAGTGTTAAATGGTTATCATAAGTCTCAGTTATTATATGTTTTATTGCCCCGTGATTTCAAGGATTGACATCATGCAGCTACATGAAGTATATTGAGTATATTAAGTATATTTATTATTGCCGTAATAACAAGGTTTTATATACAATATACCAGAATATTCAAATCACGGTGAATCTGAGTGACGGTTGCAGCAAACTTTCCTTATGAGAAAATGCCGTTAGAGTTAAGTAGCCCAGTTCTTTCACTGAAAGAACTTCAGTGGGGAAAAAATGTCCCCCTTCCTCATTCTCTGCCTCGTCTTCCTATTTTATTATTTCCTTCGTCGTCCTCTTCCTCATTCCCCCCGCCATCGTCTTTCAGCTCGCTTCCTTCTGTCCGAAACTTGTGAAGAGAATATTTTGTTTTGTTAATAGCAATGTTTTCTCCTTGTCGGGAAAGTGGCCCTCTTCTCTATTTAAAAATTCATCTTTGATCATTCACCTGGTGATTTTTTTTTTTCAAAGTATGTGTTTATACTAACATTCATATATAAAAATTTTTGTCATATGAAGCTGCTTGTAAGGCTATGGATGATTTTTAATTTTTTTTCACTGACCATCACATTTGTGACGCTAGTTCAGTGACTATAGAAATTATTTTATGGGAAAATACTCCACTTTTACTACTGAAAATCACATTTTTAAAATTTTGCTAATTAATTATGTTAAGAGCAAAATTTCCTGGCAGTCTTATATGAAAGTGCTTTTAAGGCTTTTGACCTTTTAGAATTTTTCAGAGGCCTTCACGCTTGTAACGCCAGTTCAGTTACAATTACTTGGGTAATGATTTGTTTAATGAAAAAATGTTCCAAATTTACTACTGACATTCATATATAAAATTTTTTATTATTAATTTCTTTTCAGTGAACTTTTCTGTCTGTCACATATGAAGACGCCTTGTAAATTTCTTCCATTGAACTTTACAGTTGTGATGCTAGTTCGGTTAATCTTAAATAGTTAGTTTCAAATATTTTTTTTGAGAAAGTTGTCAATTTTAATTACGTATATAGCTTCTACTATTTACTTATTTTTATACCAAATGTTCCAGTTTTACTTGCTTAGCTTCCACTATTTACTTATATTTATGGGAATGATATTAAATATAATTTTAAGAATTAAGTGTTCCAATTTCACTTACATAGCATCTACTATTTACTTATATTTATAGACTTGCTAAAAGCAGTAAAAAAAACAACTCGATAATAACCATGGAACTCAGTACGCCACGAATGTAATTACTCCTTCTTAATAACTCTAATTAATATTCATTTAGTGATATTGGCAATCACCCCCCAATTATCGTGCCTTCGTTCCCTTAGTGCGATTAGCCCATGAACCTCAGTTTTTTTTATTCGAATTTAACGAACCTCCGCTAACAACATCGCGAAATGAAAAGGTCGGCACGAACTGGCTCCGATGTTATAGTGGGAACCGTCAATACGAAGAGATGTGGGATGTTTTTACAATCTCGTCACCGAGATGATTTATTGCAGTCCTCTCTCTCTCTCTCTCTCTCTCTCTCTCTCTCTCTCTCTCTCTCTCTGCATATATGTAAAGATGTTGAATATCTTTAATCCTCGTTCAAGTCACTCATGGGTACTCAGTTATTCCTTCTCTCTCTCTCTCTCTCTCTCTCTCTCTCTTTTCTTCGTCGTCCGTCTCCTTTTATGGCGAATTGATTGGATTATTTGGCCGTGGGATGAAATCGTTCAGTGGGACAGATGTGGACCGCAGCCAGAAGGTCTCCTCCCTCCCCACCTCCCCCTGGATATAATTCTGTTATGGGGAAGAAGAGGAAATAGAAGAAGGGGAGAAAAACGCTATTCTGTGACATGGTCACGTATCCGATGAATCTCTCTCTCTCTCTCTCTCTCTCTCTCTCTCTCTCTCTCTCTCTCTCTCTCTCTCTCATCATTTTGTTTCTAATAAATTTGCAATTTGCTGTTTCTAATAAATTTGCATACTTGTCTTACTAAATGAATAATTAAAATTAATACCGTGTTTACCATGTTTTTAAAGATTTTTGGATGCTTGTAAACCTTGTGTTCCTCTTTTTAGATATTTACCTTGGTCAATTTATATCTTCTAGCTCGTTTTTCTACGTGTGTGTGTGCACATTATCCGCGCAAATTAAAATTTAAAGGAATAATAATAAATACAAGAATCTGTTTATTCCCTCTCTCTCTCTCTCTCTCTCTCTCTCTCTCTCTCTCTCTCTCTTTTCATAGGATCACGATTTGCAATGCCGAGTGAGTCCGCTAAAGCCCGGATTAGATCGTGAAGCGGGATGACTTTTTTTTTTTTTTTCTTCTCTCTCTCTCTAATGCATGTAGGCAGAGCACAGTGTATGTAGGGCGACAATAGTACTTCGCTTTTGACCCGGGTGGAAATATAAGCGTTTTGACCCGGGTGGAAATATAAGCGTTGGGAAACACAAGAGAAGAGAAATAGCACTGTTTTTAGTGATGTTATTACCATCATTGTTTTAATGAGTTTTTTTTTTTTCTAATTTTACTTTAACTGTAGTACATTTCTTCCGTTTGTACGTGTGTTTATGTATGGGTATATATATATATATATATATATATATATATATATATATATATATATATGTATATGTATATATGTATGTGTATATATATATATAGATATATAGATATATATTATATTATATTATATATATATACATATGTATACATATATTTATACAGATATATATATATATACACATTTATACATATACATTTGTATAACATACATATGTTTTTATATACATGTAAGTTTATTTATTTATGTCTGTGAGTGTATTTGCCAGAGAGTGCTTGTAACGCATTAGATCATGTATACCTGTATAGCTTGAAAGCTGGTGATTTTGTCCATGAAATGAATCAGACTGGAAAATCACACTTTCGCTAAAATTCTGTTATATTGTGATTTAGTAAAAATCCGGTTGGCTTCAGTGTTATTCGCGGCAAATCCGACTTCAATTTTAATCGTTTTAAATGTACGTACTTCAGTGAAGCTTCATTCGGCGCATTACGTCTCTTTTGAAACCGAAGTCCGGTCTCGTCGAGACGCCTCTATTTGAGTTCCTCTCCTCTTTTATTTGTTTTCCTTCTCCAGTGTGTCATTTCAGGGTCTCGGTTCCATTGTTTTCTCCGATTTCGGCAGCTTCGGGAATCGGGATCGCCTCTGGAATTCTGTTTTGGAATGCGACAGGATTCGGGAACAATACAGCGGCGCTTTCTTCTCTCTCTCTCTCTCTCTCTCTCTGGAGATCAGGTAATTAACTGTGTACGTATATACGCATTAGTTCTCTCTCTCTCTCTCTCTCTCTCTCTCTCTCTCTTGGAGATTAGGTAATTAACACTGTGTACGTATATACGTATTAGTACGC
This sequence comes from Macrobrachium nipponense, assembly GCF_015104395.2. Lineage (NCBI taxonomy): Eukaryota > Metazoa > Arthropoda > Malacostraca > Decapoda > Palaemonidae > Macrobrachium > Macrobrachium nipponense. The sequence goes on along the minus strand of NC_087216.1, from coordinate 20,886,950 downwards.
TATGATTAGCTTCCCGCTCTTCGGAATCTGAGGAATTTATTTCGGGTGATTAGAAATTCATTTCTCGATGTATTGTGGTTCGGATCCCACAATAAGCTGTAGATCCCGTTGTAAGAACACCAATTGGTTCCTAGCCACGTAAATAAGAATCTAATCCTTCGGGCCAGCCCTAGGAGAGGTGTTAATCAGCTCAGTGGTCTGGTAAAACTAAGATATACTTATATTAACTTAAGAGGCTATGATCTTTTCTTAGTTATTTTCTTCCTTGGCTATTCTATGGACAAATAAGTTGCATAACGTTCGCCAATTTGATAATAATGATAATAATAATAATAGTAGTTATTATTATTATGTTATTAACTTGTTTATTTAAATTTTTTTAAAGCTCGTGTACATGGAGCCTATCATTTATAAGTAGGTGTGGCATACATGGAGATCTTCCCTTTACCGTGTACAGTGACATTTTACGCTCTATGCCTATGGTCTCTGTTAATTATCCTGCTAGTTCATTTATTTATAGTTTGGTTTGTTGCTAATTCACTCTTGCAGTTTTTAATTTTGTCTAATATTTCTACAGTTTTACTATTCCTAATTTGTGCTACTCTTTTATAGTGTTGTTTTAAGTAAGTCTTGGTCTCAAAGGTAGTGTTCGTTTGCTCGGGGAGTAAGCCTACAAAATAATTTGTTGTTGTTGTTCTTGCAACTGCTCTTGCTGTTGTTGTTCTTGTTGGGAGGGAGGAAAGCCTTATGGGAGAGCCTGAAGAGGTCTGAATAAGGTCCTTTGCGTTGAGTTAAAGATAAGGAATTTTAGGATAGGATATTTATGATTTATTTATTACTGTGAAAATGTAAAAAAATAGATAATATGGACGTTAAACAGTACAGAAGAATCATTTCTAATAAAATATAGCATATTTATTTGAAGTTGGTGAAGCAACTCTCTATTGATTGTAGATTTTAGCACGCGTCCTGAGTAAGCTGGAGGTCGGATCACGCCTCGTTCCTTATGACACAGAGGACAAACTCTCGTGACATCCTCGGTATTATACGATTTTATTTTACTTATAGCTCTAGACTGAATTCCCTGTTTCAGTGATTGATGAGCATGCAATTATTAAATGGTGAAGCATTACTCATTAACAATTTGTGCATGTGTACCGAAGAACAAAGGATCCCATATTTTACAGAGTAATTAATGAAAATGACTCTAGAAATATTATTATTATAATTTTTTTTTTGCTCTATCACAGTCCTCCAATTCGACTGGGTGGTATTAATAGTGTGGGGTTCCGGGTTGCATCTTGCCTCCTTTTCTTACTATGTGCGCCGTTTCTAGGATCACACTCTTCTGCATGTGTCCTGGAGCTACTTCAGCCTCTAGTTTTTCTAGATTCCTTTTCAGGGATCTTGGGATCGTGCCTAGTGCTCCTATGATTATGGGTACAATTTCCACTGGCATATCCCATATCCTTCTTATTCCTATTTTCAGATCTTAATACTTATCCATTTTTTCCCTCTCTTTCTCTTCAACTCTGGTGTCCCATGGTATTGCGACATCAATGAGTGATACTTTCTTCTTGATTTTGTCAATCAACGTCACGTTTGGTCTATTTGCACGTATCACCCTATCTGTTCTGATACCATAGTCCCAGAGGATCTTTGCCTGATCGTTTTCTATCACTCCTTCAGGCTGGTGCTCGTACCACTTATTACTGCAGGGTAGCTGATGTTTCTTGCACAGGCTCCAGTGGAGGGCTTTTGCCACTGAATCATGCCTCTTTTTGTACTGGTTCTGTGCAAGTGCCGGACATTCGCTTGCTATGTGGTTTATGGTTTCATTTTTCGTATTGCACTTCCTACATATAGGAATATCTGGTTCTTAGGGCCTGATCTTGTGCCGCTGTTATCATTCCTTCAGTTTCCTTCTTTAGCTCTCCCCTCTGTAGCCATTGCCATGTGTCATCGCTGGCTAGTTCTTTAGTCTGTCTCATGTATTGTCCGTGCATTGGTTTGTTGTGCCAGTCCTCTGTTCTGTTTGTCATTGTCCTGTCTCTGTATATTTCTGGGTCTTCGTCTACTTTTATTAGTCCTTCTTCCCATGCACTCTTTAGCCACTCGTCTTCACTGGTTTTCAGATATTGGTCCAGTGCTCTGTTCTCGTTATTGACGCAGTCCTCTATACTTAGCAGTCCTCTCCCTCCCTTTCGTGTTATGTATAGTCTGTCCGTATTTGCTCTTGGGTGTAGTGCTTTGTGTATTGTCATATGTTTCCTGGTTTTCTGATCTATGCTGCGGAGTTCTGCCTTCGTCCATTCCACTATTCCTGCGCTGTATCTGATTACTGGCACTGCCCATGTGTTTATGGCTTTTATCATATTTCCGGCAATGAGTTTTGACTTGAGTATCGCCTTGAGTCTGCATATATTCTTTCCTGATCGTGTCCTTCATCTCTTGGTGTTTTATATCCCCTCCTTCCATTATTCCCAGGTATTTGTATCCAGTCTCATCTATGTGTTTGATGTTGCTCCCATCTGGTAGCTTTATCCCTTCAGTTCTCGTTACTTTGCCTTTTTGTATGTTGACTAAGGCGCATTTTTCTATTCCAAACTCCATCCTGATGTCCCCAGATACAGTCCGTACAGTCTGGATTAGGCTATCTATTTCCTTGATGCTCTTACCATACAGATTGATGTAGTCCATGAACATCAGTATTAGTATTATTATTATTATTATTATTATTATTATTATTATTATTATTATTAGCACTGAACATATATAAGGATATATATAATATATGTTTGTGTGTGCGTGTCATTACCATCCAAGTCAATTAAACAGGCACCCAGACTAACTAAATATAATGTAGCTTCTTGTCTGATCACTGTCTAGTAATAAGTGTCGGCCATAACAATCCTCATCGTGGAGTGAGGAAACTCATCGCATTCCGAGACAAATCGTCCCTCACATCAGTTATACGTTTGTCATTATGTGCGGTAATTCTTCATGAATTTCGAGATGATCTAAGTGGCCCTAACTGTGTTTCCAGACTTCGATAAATCTCCATCTCGCCAAATGCCGGAACGATCGAATTACCGTAATATTAGGAAGCGTTTGAGAAAGGGGAGAGCAATCAGTCTCTCGCGAAGTGGATGTTATTACGCAGGCATTCTTCATTTCGTTCAATTTCATCGACGAATTCGACGTCGTTTTAAAGCGAATTGGAAAGTGATGTCAAACCTTATCAGGCCTGACATCAAAAGTTGCGCGACCAGCCACTTATTAATTCCGTCGACTCCTTTTTGGGAGTTTGATGTCTCCCTCATTGAGAGATCTTATTAACATTAATTTTTTATTTTATCCTTTTTTTTTACCCTTCATCTGTCGCCCAACATGTCATTAATCATTCTCTGATCTTTCAGCAAATCAGTCGATTTGCCGACAATCAAGTTCCTTTTCAGGAGTTGGACGTCAGTGCAGTTTGCCAATATTTTTTTCATTAAATTGTACATTTGATCGAAGGCTAGTATAAAATCAAAGTCCTTTCCTTTTTTAAAGCTAGTTTCTGAAGTACTTTTACATAAATTCCAGTCATTAGCTGTACGTTACTGTTTATTTATCGGCTCTCATTTATACAAGCGAAGATCCAGCGTGCAGGTCAGTAATATATAGAAATTCACTACGTGTCAGTGATTTGGTCAAAGAACCAGACTGATCAGCTGAGCCATAAGTTAGCACCGAGCTGTATCTGGAATATGACATTTAGGCCAAAGGCCAGTTGCTGAAAGGGAAATTGAAAGTAAAAATGTTTTAAAGGTGTAACAGGTGGAAAGTCTCGCTGTTGCACCGTGAAACAAATTGTTAGAAGTGGGTGCAAAGTGAGATGAAAGAAAGAGTACGAACGGAGGTGTAGTGAAATGAATAAAAGGGGGTTGCAGCTTGGGGCCGAATGGACGCTGTACAGATCATCTAGTAATGCCTACAGCGCACCACGTGAGGTGCACTGACTGTACGACCACCCTACTTGGCCACTGAACTGGAAAAATGATAATACGTAGCCCGTTGTATCTTGCATTGTTTTCAGCAACGGAATTCTGCCATCATTCGCCTCTTCAGCATTCCTTCAAAATGCCTCGTTCCTCTTTAGCATTTTTCTCATCTCCCCCTTTCCCTCCTCCTCCTCCTCCTCCTCCTCTCCTCCTCCTCCTTTTCGCCGTCTTGCAGATGCACAGTTCAGGGAGGGAGATAGGATGTCAAATGCCCGGGAAGGAGTCTATTTCCCTCGGACGAGGCGACTCATTTCCCAAACATGAAGTGCGAAATTAGACAGGACCGTTCGGGGGCCTTCTGCTGATATTTCCTCGCTTATTGGAGGGTTAATATTTTATTTTCGCTTTTCGTGTGCTGCTGGCTGCTGTCTCTCTCTCTCTCTCTCTCTCTCTCGGTAAGTATGTCTATGTCTTGCAACATTTTTAATTTGTTGAAAATTATATATATATATATATATATTAATATATATTATATATAATATATATATATATATATATACATATATATATTGTGTGTGTCTACATTGATAAAATTCCTACGTTGGTTTTTGCATGATAACTCGCTAACGAACTAATTTTACTATTTCCAGGTTCATGAACACTCCTTTTAACGAAGCAACTGAAAGTTCTATCGTTTGATATCTAATTACACAAGTGACCTCATTATGCTTTCGTACTCGAAGCACGAAACATATTAGTCTCAATTATTTACGGTCCAAAGCAGTTTTTAATTTCCTTTGTCAAACACTTATATGAAAAGTATTCTTGTCAAGGTGCATTTTCATTTTTGCATGTACCATCCTCCTTCTCCTCCTCTCCTCTTAACACACACACACACACACACACACACACACACGCATTCCATTTTCATTCCATCTGGCTATCATTTTCTATATATCTGTCCCTCTCATCCTTCCCCTCAGACCCTCTGAATATTTGACACCTTTCTATAACTTACACTTGGCTAGGCCACCGAAAACACACATTCACATATACACACTCACACGTACACATACACACTTGTGATCTCTCTAACTTACCTTATGTTTTTCATATTTCAACATTTGCTCATAGATATAACACAACAGTGCAACTCAACAACTGCTTTTATTTTTTATCTCAAGTTCAAACGAGTTGTGTCCAATTACTTCTGGCTTTTCACCTTCTGCACCACATGAACACTTCACTCCTATCTCAAACTGTTGCACATTTTTCGCTTCATCAATTCTATAACTCGCCCCTTCTCTCATCCTACCATTATCTGTTCCCTTTCTTTCAAATACCTATACGAGTCAACTAACAGTGTTGTATCATCGGCAGTCCTTATATAGCCATATAGCTCGCACTCTTTTCACCATTCATTTTCTTATCCTTGTCCTAAAACTCCCGTTCGTACTCCCTCTGCACACATTACTCCATCAACGAAAACATCACACGGCTATGGCTTCACAACACCCTTTGTCTCTGAATCCCCCCCCCCCCTTCCTCGCCTTAACACCAAATCTATCAGTGTCATGTGGGCTTAATCTAACGCAGGTTTCACTTTAATGATTAGAGTTCCGATTGCTTTTATCAACATACCTTCTGCAGCAAGAGTTTCGTTTCTGTCAAGTCCGACATAAAATTTCTGTATGCTCAGAAAGTCAAAATAGGTGCAAATGCATTGCTTTGAACAGGCCCCTGTGAGTTTCGTTTCACTGTGATATTGGTTTTTATCTCATTTTTGCCTTTGTTATTCCTATTGTACAAATTGTTCTCTACTTCTCTACTTCTTTTTCGCTATTGGACTGGTTTCTTTATCGGGGTCTTTGGCTTGTAGCATCTTGGCCCTTCAACTAGTGTGCGTCTCAACTAGTGTGGCACCAGACGCAGTATAGCAATGATGTCTTTCCACCTACAGTTACTTCACCTTTATTCTAAAACTCTCAGACTGCTATTTCGTAATAAGTATTTTCTTGATCAGTCCGGTCTCTTTCTTTATTCCTTGTGTTTGCTACCTTAATTTCTCAATCAAAATCTTGACGTACATCTTATCTGGTATGTTAAATAACATAACGTATGCAATGAATTCTTCGCCCTCTCATTATGTAAATTGAATAATTATCATTAATGTTGAATTCTTTTTAAGGGTCCGTTGGCAAAACAAGCCTTAACCCGGATTCTGATCCATTGGCAGTGGGCGTTTGAAAAAAGTAAAAAATAAAGAGCTGATCAAAAAGAACTATTAATATCTCATTGTTTGAAATCAACGAACGATTTCAAAGGAACAATGCGGGCATCATGTAGTGGAGCTGATGTAGTCTGAGCTGACCCACATTTATTTATTTATGTTTTTATATATTTATTTTTATCACGATCGCGTTCTACTTAGTGGCTTTCCTCTTCCGTAGTTTCAGTTTTTCGTCGACTTTTTAACGTTACTTTTCTAAATTATCTGGTCGTCTCTTCTTTCGTGTTTAATCGAGTTATGGATAAATGTCTTATCTCTTTCCATTGAAGTTATTTCCAATCACCAAGTTATAATTTAGTCAGCGTTCTCTCGTCAGATGAGGACTGATACCAGATCCTTCTCCCTCGCTTTCAGGTCTTTTTTTCTCTCTCTCTTTTAGATTCGGAAAGCTTTAGTAACAGATATATATATATATATATATATATATATATATATATATATATATATATATATATATATATATATATATATATTTTACGTATATACTCTATTTAGTTTATTTTTATAATACTGCGTGTAATGCTTATGGTTAATAGAAAACCAGATGATTCTGTAGCAATTTGGTTTTCTCTTTCTCTGATATTTTGCTTTTACCTTATCTATACTTATTTACTTATTTTCCACACGACAGAGTCACGCTATGACCAATCGCTCTCAGACAAAGAAGCTCAGCAAACATTTCTGTTTTCCCGGACGAGGAGGGGATGCCACTTTTAGTCGGACTCAACCCGGAAATAAAGAACTTAATGGAATTAAAGGTACTCTCTCTCTCTCTCTCTCTCTCTCTCTCTCTCTCTCTCTCTCTCTCTCTCTCTATATATATATATATATATATATATATATATATATATATATATATATATATATATATATATATATAGAGAGAGAGAGAGAGAGAGAGAGAGAGAGAAAGATAGAGAGAGAGAGAGAGAGAGAGAGAGAGAGAGAGATTAATATACACACATACATACGTACACTCACTTCCCAAACATTCAAAAGGAAATCACTAGTAAAGGGGCGTGTCCCTTAGAAGCCTTTATATTTTTATATGAAACCTCAGACATATACCACGAGAGACAGTACATACTGTATATGAGCCATTAAATGCAACTTCATCTATCGCGACCATCCTTTACCATCATAATGCGACACTGGTCGCCTCCCCCACTCGGCCGTGTGGAATTTGGTCAGCGACATTTTATTTTTTTAATTCATTTTTCTTTGTTGGGGGGCGGGGGCGGGGGCTGCTTGGTGGTGAATTTTCGAGTCTCTTGATTGATCAAATAAAGTTTTGATTATTCTTTCTCTCTTGCCGTGAAAGTTGATTAGGGATGCTAAGTCCAATTACGTTAATGAGATTCGTATGTGTGCGTGTGTATGTATGTGTGCCTCCAGTCGCGAAGGCAGTTCTCAGGCTCGTTCTCTCGTTTCGACAGAGACCTCGCTTTCCGCATCGTGAGGTCATCAAGGTTAAACAATACGCAGGAATCGAGATTTTCGAAAATATGACGCAAAAGCTTTGAAGAAAGATTCTGGCTCCCGTCAGGTGATAATTACGCGACGAATCCAAGCGCGGATCCTCGGCACTTGATGGAAACTCCAAAAAGGTCATAAAAGGTCAAATGGGAGCATGAAGTTCGTCGTCGACCAAGTTCGAGAGTGACTGTTCTTGCTCCTGTAGGCATGGTTCTGTTTGCTGCCTTATTATTAGTTTTTTTTGTAAAAGTAAACTATTGAGATGGCTATCTCTGTCCGTCCGCAGTTTTTCTGTCCGGCTTGAAATCTTAAAAACTACTGAGGCTAGAGGGCTGCAAATTGGTGTGTTGATCCACCCTCCAGTCATCAAACATACCAGATTTCAGCCCTTTAGCCTCAGTAGTTTTTATTTTATTTAAGTTCAAAGTCTCCACCTGGTTGTGGATGAAGGTTTCATGGGCTGCCGCTTAGGGTTTCATTGTCAGTGGCCGATAGTCTCTTAAAGCATTATACGCTGTACAGAAAACTCGGTTTCGCCAAAGAAACTTTGGCGCATTTTTTAATTTTTGTTTTTATTTATTTATTTTTCCTTTTGGTACATACCAGTTAAGCCATTAATCTGTGTATAGAAAATATCTGTCCTGTTTTATCTATGCACAGATATTTCATAACAAATTCGGGGATAGGCTGATAGCGTGTTCTAACTATGAATGGCATTTATTGTTCTGAGTATCAAGTTCGCCCATGACATTAAATACCAGTGAAATAGACGAAATTCTTAATATATTGTTGGCTGATGATAATCTGAAGTTCTTTAACAGAATTATATATTTATATTTCTGTAGAAAGAAAAAAGTAAAGTTTGAATTTCTTTTGTCCTTTTAAAGCAATAAAAAGTGTTGCTGTGCATTGCAAATACATCTCATTATTGCCAAAAAGCAGGGGATTAGATAACTAGAGAGCTTTAGACATATGAGTATGAAAGTTTCTGACGGGAATAACTACGTAGATTCCGAGTCTCTTCAGCACAGGGGACAGTAATAAAGAAAAAAGAAAAATCTTGTAAAGGAACTATTTTCCATAAACTGACTCCCTCAGCTTTTCATTTCTTTCTGATAAATCTGTGTCTAAGACGAATTTCCGCTATATTTGTAAAGAAAAAAAAAAACAAATTAATTAAAAATTCCAGACTAGCTTTGCTCGTCTCGGGCTCCTGACCATGAAAAATGTTCAGTTTAATCTGGAAAAGTAGCAAGACAGCGCTTAGAAAGCAACCTTTCCAGAAAACTCAACTGAAACAGAAGTCAGTGGCTTACTCTGCTCTGCCCCAGCGACTGGTCTGGCGCTCTCATATTCCTGTCAGTGATGACGTCACGAGAGCCTTTATTTTTTTCCTTGCACCTCGTCTTTCTTTTCTCGATTACGGCTTAACCTCCATATTCATTCATTCATTTATTTTACCGTTCCCACCTCTTCGTCCGGCAGAAGGGAGGTGTGAAAAATTATTTGGGGGAGAATGGGCCTTGCAGAATTGGACGATTCTGCTCCTGCGGGTACGCGATATTTTCGACCTTGCGGGCATACGAGATTTTTTGGGGGGATCAGTGCGAAGGCAATAAAAGCCCGTTTACTTTCAGTTAGCATTCTTTTGATGCATTTGGATTTTTATTTAATTGAATATTCATTTTATTCGGTTTTAAGTGCTCTCCAGTCTTTGTTGATATTTTTCTGCCGGCGCTTTGTTTTGAAAAGCTTGTTGTTTGTTTTCTTTTGTTTTTTCATGAGATGTACTTGTTTTGTGTGCATTTTTCAATAGTTCTGTACTGCTATGTCGATTTTTCCTTTGCAGTTTGGATATTTTAGAGTGATTATGTTATCCGAAACATTGAAAAAAGTGCTAAAAATATTTTATTTTGTACACTTCATAGATTTATATATATATATATATATATATAATATATATTATATATATATATATATAGAGATATATATATATATATATATATATATATATATATATATTTTCAAAAGTAAATAGTGAAGTAAAAAAAATGCTATTATAGTTGGTGAAGTTAATAGTGAAATAATTAAACAGTGGCATTAAAATACCAGGGAGTCATGAAAAAGAATACACTCAAGTCAGTTCTGGGAAGATCATTTGAAATTAAAGTAAAAAACAAATAAGGATGTAGTAAGAGTAGAATAGTGGTTTTTGTTATCTTAGTCAGAAATAAAGAGATGATAAGTAAAGAATTGGCAGTGTATAATTGAAATACGTAGAGCTAAGAATGGTGATTTATTTTATTTGCTTCTGCTGAGGTACGGAAGTAATTAGTAATAATGAAGAAAAAAGAATAACAAAATGGAAGTGAATTAGCCAAGAAAGGGGAAACCATTATTTAGTACCCCATCTTGCACCAACGCGATCATCAGGTGGCCGGAAGCTCCTGTTCTGACACAAGGCTTTGTAAGAATAAATTACTTTAATGGCCCTTTTTATTATAATCTCCATAATTTTGCATATAGATCAGGTCATATTTGGGTGGGGGGAAGGGAACTGCTGGGTCTGATTATTCGGATGACGTCGTTGTTGTTAGCTTATCTTAAGGAGAGTCGGATGGCTAAATTTGAATTTTGCTTGGATTAAGCGGGCCCTATGCCAGCACAGGCTTCTGCTTTCGGAGGAGGAGACTGCATTGAAGTTAAGTATGGTGAGCTGATGGAATCATCGGAAGAAAATTTGTTGACGTATTAGTGATGTAATTGTGATGTGTTATCTTGTTTCTTCGTTGATTTGTGCGCCTTTTGTTCATCCATTAATTTCTCTGTATCCTTAACATACTTTTGATTTAACTTTCGTAATCATTACCATTTTGGCCATGTTAATTTATTTGCATTTTTTTCTTCAGTTCTTTTCTTGGTGTTTTCCTGTGATTCTTCATGTCATTCTTGTCATTTGCGATTTCTTTTATGCTTAATCCATATACGATCGTATTCTAATATCCTCATGTATAGGCCATAAATAACGTAAAATTAATTGTCAAAAGAAGAGTTTAAAGTAAATTAATTGTCAAAGGAAGACGTTTTCATTCGCAGCACAGAATATGTGGGATGAAAATGAACAAAATCTTCCAATATCTCTTGCTAACGAAGAAAATCTCCTTGATATTTTATATAAAGATTTTTGTAGGCAAAGAACAATGGGAGCCAAATAACCAAATGCACTTGCTTATCCCGGGCTCGATGGAAGCCGGGAAAACAGAAGAAAGGGGAAAATATGGGATCAAGAGATCTGGAATAGTGAGATAATACCAGAATGGATAGGTAATACCAGTTCTCTCGATTTGGATGCCATAAATTCATAAATACTAATGATAAATTTAGAAATAAATATTTATACTTTTTGCATACTTGTTCACGTGACACGTATGTAAGGATAAGCATGACCTTCTCCATATACCGATTTTGTAATCCACATTTTTCGTTTACTCGTGAAATAGACCTATAAACTACAAGTTTGTTGTTCTTATTCTTTGGTGGTGTTGGGGGGGGGCTAAGAAAGGTCTATGGAAAAGCCTAGAAAGGTCTGGAAAAGGTGTTTCGCTTTGAGTTAAAGATACAGGAACGTTAAGATACGATATTTATGATTTGTTTATTAGAATGAAAGTGTAAAAAAATAAATATAAAGAACAATTATTTCTAATGAAATATGGCGTATTTATTTTAATGTTCGTTGGTGAACCGTAGATTTTAGCGTTTTAATTTACGTAAAAAATTAGGAATATATTGTTGACAACTCATGCGTGAGGGGAAAATCGTGCAAGTGTCCCGAGTAAGCTAGAGGTCGGATCACGCCTTGTTTCTCCTCAAGTCTCTCCTCAAGCCCTTGTATTACCTAACTACCTATGGCTAAGAGAGGACAGCTTAATCCGAGTTGCCAGGGAGGCTTATAACTTTTGCTCTCCATTGGCAGTAGCTTATTAAACAGAAATTCGCTAAAGGGGAAGTTAGTGGCTACTGGGGAGTCGACTGGCTCGAAAGTTTCCAGGTAAATACTGATTTAGTCCCCCTTTTGATGTTTATCTGAGCCGTGACTTGATAAAGGAGCAGGTGAATCACATTTGGGTAAACTTGTTTAGCTGCTCTAACCGGCTTTAGGTTTGTGTATCAGTACACGGACACATTCAATGTGGCAAGGGTTGGAAGGGTTACTGTTCTTGCTAGGCGTCTGTCTACATTATTATTATTATTATTATTATTATTATTATTATTATTATTTTCCAGCAGATAAACCTATATGCATATGGAGCAAGCCTATAGGGAGGGGCCAATAACTTGAAATTCAAACTTCAAAAGGCTTCCGTAATGTATGCCTTTGATGGTTCTCAAGAGGCGCAGGCAGATGCTGAAGATTGTGGCGCCCTTTGTCGCATACATATTGTTACATTACACTGGAATGTTTCAACGATTCAGGATTATGTTTGGGGGTACCCCTCGCTTTGCTTTTGCTGATCTTTTAGTCCTTTAACGTCCTGCCCTTCTGCTATTCTGGGCTGTCATCAAATATCCTAATCCTTCTCTTTTTTTCCCTTGGTTTTTGACCCTTCATTCTCCACGGAGTCACACTTTTGAAGGGTCCTTCACACCTTTAAATATACACACAACTTTCGCTCTGTTTTCTCTGATACGTTTTCACTAACGTATGAGAGAAAACTCTGAACTGCAATAACATCTGTCGACATCAGCCTTCAAGAGTGTTGCATTTCAAAAGCCAATTCCCCTCACCACATCTTTAGTAGTGTTCCAATTTATTGACTACGTACATGCTCAAGTCATGTAACGAGACTATATCTATGTCTGGCTTTTTATGAGGGATTTAGTTTGATTAGGCTATATGCCTATGTGTGTGTGTGTATAACGTCATTAATATAGATACATGTCTATGGCACTGTACCTTCGTGTATTTTCGGGATCTCCTGATAGTATACATGTAATAGGTTTGATATGATTGATTTGTTCGTTTGTTCAAATCCTATAGGTATTGTAAATGCTCATAGTATAAATGGCACTTGCGTAGATGGTTGTGTGTGTGGAATCTTATTAAAAACTCACAAGGAATTTGGAAGTTTAGGAATAAATGTAAAATTGCCAAACTACCGTTGACATGATACAAAGAAAATATTTTCATTTGTCTAGTGCGGTATAACAAAGGACTCATTCGACAGTGAATTCCATCCATACCGGGACAGCTTTTTAATTTACAAACCGGACTCTGACTGACATTAATTGGGGCCGTTTTTCTGCTGCAGGTAACAACTGGTCCAGAACGCTCACGGTGTCGTTGCCTTCCAATTTAGTAAAGTGTTGGGTCAGCAGTGACTGTACAAATTTCCTCACTCACACGAAGTAACATCAGACAGGTGATGGAATAAGTTGAACAGATGGTGAAGTTGGTTTTTTAATCATTATATACATCAGAGAAGTGGTAGAATAGAATAAGTTTATTAGATGGTGGCGGTAATTTTTGAAATCATTATACAACGTCAGAGAGGCGGTAGAATGAGGCTAGGAGACGATGAAGTTAGATTTGTGAATAACTATAACATCAGAGAGGCGGTAGAATTATAGTAGGAGATGGTGAGGTGAGGTTTTTAATCATTATAAGGATTTTTGCATTGTTCATTTTGATCGGAACTGTGGGCGGTGATATTTCATAGGTTATTTTTCTGACTACAGCACGTGCATGCTTGTTACAAACATACACTCATTCCCACATGAGCACACAAATTAATGTGTACTGTTCGTCATGCCTGTTCTACATTTTTTTCCTTTGATGGCTGGTTCAGTTACTATTTCCTCAACCGTTTTCGTATTATAAACATAAGTTAAATCTCCCGTCTATTATGATATACTTTCCGAAAGGAAAGCTCCAAAATGTATTTAATTTTCAAAAACCTTTCCGCTGGGACGTGCACCTTAATTTCAAAGTAAGCATTCATCCCACACTGTTATTGCTGAAGATTGCAGAAATTAGGTAGTACCGAAGTAAAAAGATGGATGTATGCTGGCGAGATGACAGATGGAAATATTTCCATATGTTCAATTCGTCTTCATCACATTTATAGCAAATCCGAGAGGAGCAGCTCTAATAATCCTTGGAATTGTAGAACCATTGAGCCGACGTATATTCCTCTGTGAGCTTTTGGGACGATCATATCATTTTTCAATAAATGATGTATTTTTAAAAGATGCCCAAAAAATCAGACCACTTACTGTGATCATGTTATTGAGTAAAAATGTCCTAGTTATTTTTTCACTGATCACTGAACTTTTGTTTCTTCTTCTTTTTAAGCTGAATCTGATTTTCACGAGAATTTAAAGGGCTTTAGATTAAACGAACACAGAAATTAATATTCCAAATGTGAAGAAAAAAAAATTTGTTTCAACTGACCTCTGTGTTTTGCAAATTAGCTCGGGATCATGCCAAGTCAACCGTGTATATGGCTTCGTCGTATATAAAACGGGATTTAGCGTTCACAGACAACCCGACTGAAAGCAAAGCCTCTTAACTTCACGTGGTGCTCTCCGAACCCTTTTTATCGCCGCCATCATGTTACTCATCCTCTTATCTCCATTTGCCTGTTACTTATTCATTTCCCGGTAATCCTGTGAAAAATATCTCTCCCTTGTTATCGCCGGAGAATTTCAGGCCGGGTTTAATGTTTTAAATAGAGCCTTCGTCCTTTATCCTATCTTCGTAAAAGGATCAGTATCGGTTTTATGATTGGCATGGGAGGATTAAGGTTCTCTTTTTGTGCGTGAGAGGGAGGAGGGTGGGGTTGGGGGGGGGGTCTTCATGGGAAAGGGGAGAGGAGGGGAGGGGAGGATACGACCTGACCTATAGTGGGACAAACAAACGGATACCTTTACGTTGCTTAGTTTAGGAGTTGGGAGGAAAATGTTCTGGGGGGGATAAGAGAGTTGAATGTACTCATAAGATAATCATCAAACCACATTAAATAATTACCTCCCATTGGAAGGTATGTTTCTGCTCAGGTTGTTTGTTTGCGTGTTAGGAGGATTAACGAAAAGATTAAGTAGATTTCTACGAAATTTTGACCAAAGGTGGACCGCATGACTTGTACCAAGATGATAAGGATTTGAGGTAGATCCACTTTTGGTGAAGGGTCCTTTGTTTTTGAGAATGGAGTGGACTGGTGAGTCTTGGCGGATTCTAAATGAGATTTTGTAGTTATATAACCTGTGCACAGAAGACATGAGGGATTCCAAAGTAAAATTACTTCATTTTCTTGTATATAGTCTTCATGCCTTAGCTAGGAATTTTATAAAAGGGAAGAGGAGAGAGAAGAAACTCAAGGTAATGAGGCTTGGCTTATTCTAAGATACGGTTGAAATTCTTAATTGCTTTTCGCGTATAATTCTAAGTTAGGGTCACGACATTTAGGGAGGGCCATTTCATCTTAATTTATGACCTTTGTTCCAAATTACTTCTTGCCGGCTAATCCTTTAATAGATGATCACGTGCCGGCAAAATTGGGACTTTCTTGACTGTTTCGAGTTTATGTTTTGAAGATGGTAGCTTTGCCTCTGATTAATCTGTTGACCTTATTTTCATTTAACGAGGAAAGCATAATAAAGATGTTAGATTTGCCAGTAATCAGGAGTTTGACCATATTGCCATATTAATTACGGAAGTATTTTGATTTGAAATATCTGTTATTTATCACCTTTAATCAGGTTTTTTTCATTTTCTAGTTAATTTTATATCCTATCAGATATCAGGTTTGCTCAGTTGACATTATATATATATATATATAATATATATATTATAATATATATATAATATACATAATATACACCATATATAATATATATATATATATATATATATATATATATATATATATACATATGTGTGTGTGTGTATGTGTGTGTGGATAATAATATCGTATTAAGTTTGTTAGTTTGCCCATAATTACTCAGCTGACTTAGAAAATATGAGAAATATCTATTTTTTCTTATTTTATATTTCATATAAAATAAAACATTACCTCTTTTTCTAATAGCAACAAGTTTATTATTCCTGGAAAAAATATGTATCAGAATGCA
>NC_087216.1:20813568-20866068 GCF_015104395.2 Macrobrachium nipponense | reverse complement strand
AACCTGTTTGTCCGCCCCGGGAGGGTCCGAGTCTAAAAGCTCGAAAATATAAAATTGTAAAGACTGGTAGTCGGATCTCCCACGGAATGTTTTCGGGTAAATGCCGAAGGACGCCGTCCCTGCAAAGCGAAGGAGGTAAGCGGCTTTTAAAGAGTGAGGAAGGAAGGAGCATCGTTTCAGCTGCTGTGAAGAAGTTGTTCTTCGCTGAAACCATGAAATATCCCAAACGGAGGATTAGAAGTTTTATTTTCATGATTGAGGCGTCTCGTTCCGCACCGCGCTTGTATTACTTTAGAGACAGACAGGCAGCAGCGTGTGCCACTTGAAAGGCCCTGATGGAAGTTGGTGGTGGCATTCGTGGTGTTTTCTTTTGACATTGTGATACTTTTTTTTTCAGTTGAAAACTGATGTTTGATTCTGTTTCCATGATATTTTTTAAGAACTGAATTCTTTCATTTTCATGAGTTTTATTGAAAACAGACTTGAAAAACTTATGTTTTCTTTTAATTCTGTTGGGTTTCTCTTATTTCCTTTAGTTTTTATTTTAAGACACTTATGTTTTCTCTTATTTCCGTGAGGTTTCGTTGAAAATGGACGTTTTCTTCTATTTCCGTGAGGTTTTAGTGTAAAAAGATGCTTTCATCTGTTATTTCCATGGGAATGTATTGAAAACAATTGCATTCTTCATTTATTTCAGTGAGATCTTAGTTGTGTTCGAAAAATAAAACTGTTATTTTTCATCTTTTATCTTTTGTCATGACCTAAGCCTGGTTTATCACTCTGATAAACATTAACTTCTCTTTGAAAAGCGTTGGTGAAGTGAGAAAGCGAACGGGTGGCTGAAGAACAAAGGCGATATTAATAAATTTTTTACAAAGAAATTTCCAAAAGGAAAATAATGACGGATAGATCTCACCTAATACCAGAGTGTATTTATTTTAAACGTGTGGTAACAGAGATTATCCGCAGTTGAACCTATCAGGAAAGATTATCCGTCTTATCTGTGATAAAACCGTTGGAAAAATCAGTTAATCCTAAATACTAATAACATAAACAAAGAGCTAAATGACAAGATGAGAATGATGTTCTTTAGATTTATAAAGACTTATCCCTCAATAAATCCCTCAATAAAGACATGGAAGGAAAATGGATGGAAAGAAGATAAAGATTGACTTTTCTGTAGGTATTGTAAAGTTGATTTGCAAGTGACGGAACCTAGTCGTACTGGTACATAAGTTGCTAGTTGCTATGCATGCAAATAAGTCCCCATGTTTTAATGTAGGAAAAGATAGTCATACCCGTGGAAAAATTAAGTGATAAGTATGGGTTTTTGAACAACTGATGACTGTGAGGGTTACAGACATTTCAGTTTGGAGCATCCAAAGTTCAAAGGTGATTCTGATGAAGAAATTAATTGTGAACTGTTTGTGAATGACGTGAATGCGGTTTCAGAACGAGTTCATCTCAGTAAAATAATATATATATATATATATATATATATATATATATATATATATATATATATATATATAATATTTTATTCCAAGGAGCTTAAACACAAAACTATTTAGAAATCTGCAATAAGTTTTCTGCAGAGGTGGATAACACATCAATTTTATTATTTCTTGTTCTTTATCGCTCTGTTTGTGTGTTTGAGAGAGAGAGAGAGAGAGAGAGAGAGAGAGAGAGAGCGAGAGAGAGAGAGAGAGAGAGAGAGAATGGGGTATATTGATTGGAGAAAGAACGAGGCCTTATAAAAAAGGGTTAGGAGAACAGTCAGTTAACAAGGAAGATAACAGAGAAAGACGTGATCATATTGAAATAACTTTTATAACATTTTACATTTAGAAAAACAAAGTCTTACTTGCCATGGGGTATAGCCCCACCCTTCTTCCTGCTCCCCACCCACCTACCTGTTTCTCTGCCTTGGGAACATAATGATATTTGGTTAATGAAATCAATCGATCTAAAATGTGAAGATAATAGAATAATCAGTGTGGGAGACAAAAAAAAAAATGAATGTAATTCATTCCTCGCGTTTTACATTCTCGCAGTCCAAAACACAATAGAAAAATAAATAAAACCAACTGCCTAAATTGTTAATAAGATCTTTGAAATTCCGTAAGATTTCTTGAATTGGAAACTATTGTAGTTATTTTCATTTTTGCTATTTTGTGGATATTCGGTTCGTTTTCATAGTCCAGTGGCGATGTAGACTCATCTACAGAGAAATTCACTTTTCAATTCTCTCTCGCACAACTTACACAGTGTCGTTTCTTGCCTTTATTTCCGTTACTTTCATAATAGTTTGCACTTTATGATTAGTCTGATTTCATATTTTTTTATATTCTTTTTGATAATTATTATTAGCGAACAAATAAACATGAAAATCAAGGTATGTCAAATATAAGAAAGGTATATTATTCTACCGTTCGTGTGCAGGTAACTTTTACATACAAACTTGGACATTAATGAAGCATAAGTTATGCAATATCTGATCTTTGATACTATTCAACTCTCTTCCAGCGCTTCAGTGCTTCTCTTGTTCTCTTTTCATCAGGGACAAGAATATAAACAAGTACAAAATATAGATAAATGAGATTTGAGTTCTTTCTTATGGAAAAGCATCTCGGAGCCGTAAGGTAGAAGGGAAAATGTAATTTAGCTCGTCAGCTATCTTCAGGCTGCTCTGTAGTCAATTGGAAAATTGAATTAAATCCCCATTCAATAAGGCAGTGAGCTGTAGTATGTGCTGTTACTTTCAAGACGTCATTAAAGTAGGAGATGTCTGGAAAATACGTTAATAAATATTTCATATATAGTTTACACACACACACACACACACACACACACACACACACACACACACACACACACACACATATATATATATATATATATATATATATATATATATATATATATATATATATATATTTATTATTTTCCGTCTTCCTGTTATTTTCTAGAGTGCAAATAAAGATTCACTTACTGTTATCACAACACTGTGAATTTACTTTATAGATGACAACTGACAAAGTAAATTATGACAAACATCGATTAGTTTATATCATTTAGAGGATTAGCATTTTAATTTACATATAATTTTCATGCAAAAAAACTGTAAATCACTTACTTGAATACCTAGCAGGTCTTGGGAAGAAAAATTTGAATTAACAGTTGCTGCAAAGAATCGAACTCACCAGAACGAAAACCTCAACTCCTTACAACTTGAGAAGTTAGAAGTAAATAACTCGCCATCACAGAAACTCGTCTCCAGGATGGAGTTCCTGCTCCATCTTCCTTTCCACGACGGAGCTAGGAGGTCGTCACTGAGGCGATAGCAATTGAATTGTACTAATGAGACAGCGGAATAGGCCATTAATTTCTGAATTGCCAGACCATTCAGATACTGGTGCGCAATCACCTGAGGGCTAACAGCTGTTTCTTTCTCTAGTGCGGAGTCTCTCTCTCTCTCTCTCTCTCTCTCTCTCTCTCTCTCTCTCATTGTTGTGTTTTTATTGACATTTAATTCCAGTCTCACACCATTTTCTACCTAATTACTGTCTTTTATCTCTCATATATATATATATATATATATATATATGTGTGTGTGTTAGGTCTATGGTGTATGTCTCTCTCCTCTCTCTCTCTCTCTCTCTCTCTCGTATCTCTTCTCTCAATTGTGCTTTTATGGGCCATTTTATTCTAGTCTCACCATTTTCTAAAGCCTAATTACTGTTTTATCTCACTCTCACCCCGCGCGCACACACACACACACACATATATATATGTATATATTATATATATATATATATATATATATATATATATATAATATATATATATAATATATATATATTGTGTGTGTTGTCAATGTATAATTCTTCTCTCTCTCTTCTCCTCTCTTATCTCTCTCTCTCTCTCTCTCTCTCTCCTCTCTCTCTCTCTCTCACCGTTCCACTTCATGTTATAAAATAACTCTTCAAGAAATTGAGTTTGACAGCCGGGCATTGCTTGACATGAAATTTTAACATAACTGCATTTTTCCACTTTATTCTTTGACGGATGTTGGGAAAAGCATAAGTTTCCTTCAAGTTTAAACGAAATAGATTATAAAAATTCTTTAATGAAAAAAAAAATCACATTGCCTGCTTAATGACTTCATTCATTTTTAAAAATTTTATTTCCGTTTATGTATTTGGTAGAAATGATATGTATTTATTAACTATTAACAGTTAAATAGAAATAAAAATGAAATTACTTTGAATTCTCGTTTACTGACAATGCATACATAACTTAACGGGAAAAGACGATATACCGAGAAAACAATGCTTAAATGTCAGTAACATTAGCAGCAGTATTACACAAATACCTTGTTCATGCGTTATTAACAATGTCAATAACGTATACAGCAGCTAAAGCACAAATACCTTGCAAATACATCACCGACTCTCGGTATGATTTATTGCTTGTTCATACCGAGGGGAACGCACTGCTTGAAGCAGTCAGGTGTCTTGTTTCTCAGGAAAAGCGCCGTTCTTTTCCATTCTCAGTCAATTTCGAAATCTCGAATGCTCTCGGAAATTTTTGAAGATGCTTTTTTACCCATTTCTTCGTAGTTTCTTCATTTCATCCTCTCTAATCATCTCCAACCTTCAGCAGTGTATTTTCTTATTTCCAATGTTGCCCATGTGTGTGTGTGTTTTTTTTTTATAGTCTTCGTCCCTCTCTTTGTTTTCCTTCCCTTCTCTTCTGGATGTTATCCTTCTTTATCCTTTCTAAGGTTTATGTTAATTTTTTATTTCCATCGCCAATTTATATTTTTCTTGTTATGCCCCTCTGCTTGTTCATCTGGGACTCATTTCCTCCCTTCGGTATCATTTTCTGTCGGTAGATGGCAGTGTCGTCAGCGGTCCTCATTACCGAAACGTCTCTTCTATTTTTCAACGTCTTTCGACTCCTGGCTACACCCGTATTTTAGCCTCCTGTCGTTTATTTATCCACGTCATTCGTCTTCCATCTAGTTAGGTGCTCAAATGCGTCCGTCCTACATTTTCTTCATCCTATCAAGTAGGATCCAATTTAGGGATAAGGGAGCTGGGATGGATATCGGGAGGAAAGGGGGTGGGGGTGGGAGGTAGGTGCAATTCAAACCCTTGGAAAGTGTTCCACGGTTAATTGATAGTTATCTTTATCTCTATAAAAGCTAAACATTGATGTTGATTGTGAATAAAAGAAAAAGGATGAATTGTTTTATATAAACTTGTTTGTGTAGTGTGTGGCGTCGTTATTAAAAGGGTGAGAAATGTGGGAGTATTTAGAATTAGGAAAGACATTTAGTTAACTGGCCACATGAAAAAAAGTATTGGAAGGAATAATGAGAAAATAAGGTAGACAGGTAAGAAGGAGGTGAATTGTGCAGTGCGTGTGTAGTGAGGGTGTCGACGCACTGCTGATGAGCCTTTGACTACTGGCATAAAGTGGCTAGTTGCTAGTGTTCTGAAAGCTTGAGGCCACAGGACCACTGGCAGTTCAGCGGTAAAATTATGAATGAGGCAACGACCTTTCCGTTGCTTTTCCTCTGAAGCCAACCTCTGTTTTGGGGAAAGGGCCAAAGGGCTTCATGTTGGAGTGAAGGTCATTTGAGCCACGAAAAGAGAGCCATGCGCCTAACTTTTCATTAGGGGCACCTAAATTAAAATGATAACGTTGCGTCCTCGAGATGGAAAAAAATTATCAAAGGGAAAATCTTAAACCCAGGAAGAACCAAGAATTCACAGCGGAATCTAATTAACATGCCTGTGGCCTCGTCTTTTCAGGAGAAGGTCAGGCCTAATTTATATTTTTGTGGCCTCTTTCTCTTTGTGACTACCTATATATATATATATATATATATATATATATATATATATATATATATATTTATATATATATATATATATATATATATATATATTAGGGATTTTTTTAGGTCAAATGACACTCGTTTAAACAAAATGAAACAAAACATCTAATTGGCAACACAACCTGCCATTGTCCCGTTGCATACCCTCTTGGGAGTTGGCTGAAAGTCAAACTAGGCAAAGACAAACTCCCTTGGTTACAAAAATATACTTTTTATTTCCCAAAATTAGCCAACATTAAAATGGAATAAAATTAATTAACTCTGGCTCATATGAAACGTTAAACTATCATATTCCTCTCAAAATCATATTTAAGTAAGTACCCTCTCTTCCCCTAAGTGTCCAAACATTAATAGTTTATTTATAGTCAAAACCAGTCAGAGAATAAACCAATTGGTGACTTCAAATCCATCTTGTCCGACGGACCTGCAACACCTCTTCCAGGCGTGTTCCACACTCTGTCAATCAAAATCAGTGAGCCCCCCTTTGCAATTGTTCTTCACATTTTATGTTATTTTGTTTTCGTTACGAACACACACACACACATACGCCGATTGGCACACAGTAGGCATGCAAGCTTCATGTATGAAACTCGTGATCCTCGGAGCGTGACACTGACCACAAAGGTGCACTGGTAAGCTATCCTGTCTGTTTTTTCATTTCAGCATCTTCAAGGAATCCAGCGTTTTGCACTTGTCTCTAACCGGCAAGAGCTAAGGTTAACGACCTGATTAGTCTACCTTTAAGATATATATATATAATATATATATATATATATATATATATATATATATGGTGTGTGTGTGTGTGTGTGTGTGTATACATATATATATATATATGTATAATATATATATATATATATATATTATATATATATATATATATATATTACGTATATGTATGTGTGTGTGTGTATATATATATATATATATATATATATATATTATATATATATATATATATGTATTTATACTTAAAAATTACAATAAAAATTGAACTTAAAAATTACAATAAAAATTTATACATACTAAAAACGTTAAAAGAGAATGAGAAGAAAACTACCTATTCATAAAGAAGGAAAGAGCTGAGTGAATAAAAACGGTAAGGTCTGCACACAACGTAAACCTCACGCCAGAGAAAGAGGAGATGACGAGGTGTTGGAGTTTAAACTAGGTGACATGCTTAATAAACAATGACTCAAGGGTAGTTAGGTTGGTAGTTTGCTTTGTGGTGCCAATAATAGAGAAATGTTTCTTATCGATGGTTATTTTACAAATCTTTGCGTGTGTTCTTATATTAGAGAACTCAGGATTAGAGATTCTGGACCCAGTTCTGTAACTTAATCCCTAATGGCTATAATACCGGTCTTGTAACAGTCTACGTGAAGATCCAATATAAATACCAAGACATCTTGGGCATTCAAATTTATATATAATATTGGACTTCATGAAATCCTACAATTTGTCTTTGTAATTAAAAAACCCTCCAATTTTTTGTGGATTCATAGGAATGAGATTGAGTTTTAAAAAAACCAAATTGCTTTTCAATAATATTTTTTTACTTTTAAGACGTAAACTATCTGAATGAATGAATCGGATGTGTGAATACATGGTTAACTTAGGTACATTAAAATTAAGGGTGGGTGCTGACAGATACTTCGCTAGCAATTTACTAGATGTTAAAAGCCAGCTTTTTGGGAAACGAGTTCTTAGATGGAAGGAGAGCCAATCAGATGTGTACCGAAGGGCCCTAAAAACCAAAGTGGAGATAGCATTAATCTTAAAATTACGGAAACACGAGCTAAAAAAGTTGTTGCCGATCCCAGTGAAGGTACTCTTTCTAAAAACACTTGTGCTGAAATGGTGGTCACGTCTAGTTATTTTTATATCCAAGAAGGTCAGAGTGTCATCCTTCTCATTTTCCAAAGTAAATTTAATGTTAATATAATCTAAAAAAAGCTGGCATTGTTCTAATATTTATTGTAATTTTTAAATATATTTTCCTTTTACCCGTCACTAATCTGATGTAATTTTCTCATGAGTGCTTATTAAGGATCAGATAATTCATACTAATATAGGCCTGTGTACAAGAAGCTGCTTAGCATACTTAGATGTTGCCATCCATGGATGTATGCATTCGTTATCGATTTATGGAAGTGTAGACTGACTACCCAATTCTGTTTTTATCATTCGTTTCGTATTTTCTGTTATGCGATTGAATTTTTCATATCCATTTACATTACACCTCCTATATATATAATACTCTGTGGTTACTTTTGACTAGTTAATGTCCTTACTGACGAAGTAGAAAGGGAGACTATTTCTATCTCCGTTTGTCCGTCCGTCAATCTTTCTGGTTTGTTATTACGTCTGTAGCTCTTGTCCTTGTTGCCTTAATTATTTGTAAATGTCTTTGCTTCGGCGTTCTCTTTGACATTTCACAGACCCGGAAGAATCCAACAGGCAAAAAGGGCCTCTTGTGGATATTGTTTGAAATCGAACGTGGTAGGATCGAAGCAGTTACACTCGGAAGAGGTGAAAGTTAATAGCTGTTAGGGGGAGATGGAGAGAGAACGAAGTTAATAGCTATTAGGAAGAGAAGGAGAGAAAAAGGAACTAATAGCCTCTAGGGAGAGACAGAGTGGGAGTGGAGTTAATAGTTGCTAGGGAGAGAAAGAGAGAGAACAGAGTTAATAGCTACTAGGGAGAGGAGAGAATGGAGTCAGAAGCTACTAGGAAGAGAAGAAGAGAGAACGGAATTAATAGCTATTAGGAATGGGAGCAAGAGGAAGAAAGGAAAGTAAAGAGGTAGAGGTGCTTTCTCTTAGATCACCAGTTATGACAACTTTTGCATTTTTAGATCGTCCGGAATTAATTAATTCTGATACTTTGGAAATGTGAATAACCACTTAGTTAAATGTAGATTGCGAGCAAGACGAGACCTCCGTTTGTATTGACTCAAAGCAGATAAAACTGAAGTATCAAGTTGAAATAATGGAAACAGAATACATAATTATAATATAAGGTAAGGGATCTAAAGGGTGGTGAGAGATTTATACAAGGAGACTCCTGCAGCTGAAAAAGAATGCCTCTTAAGATTTCTTAACTTAATTGTTCTGCAGTTTCCTGTAAGGCGCGTCTGTAGGTAAAGAATAATTGGAGGATTTCAGTACTGTTTTCTCTTCCTCAGCTTAACAGGATTTCAAAGAAAGTTTAAAAGAAAAGAATGTAAGGGGTAGGGGCGGGTTCTTGCTATTTCGGACGCGTCTTGAGTGTGTTGAAGTTAAATAGACAGAGTTCCTTAGTTTCGATGATAAAAGTTTAAAGGAGATAAAAAAAGTTACATCGTTTAGACGCTCTACATATTTCAACCTTTAAATAAAAAACAACCACAGACAGACAGACAAACCACCATGTTCCAGCCTGAATAAAAATACACACTCACAAACCCGGCGTTCACATAGAAGCGGTCGTAGTTAAGCAAACAACAACAAAAAAGAAAAAAAAAAAAGTTATATATATTGGAAAGTGGTTAAGAGGATCTCTTGGTGAGGCTCAGCGTTTGATGTAGCCGGAATGTGAGCCTTATGAAGGAGAAACACAGTGGCGATTTTCAATTACACACTTTCTGGAATTGGCTCCGAAAGACTAACACACACACACCCATACACACCCCAAATCTTCATCCTCGGGAAGTTATATTGAAACGATTAAGGAAAAATCCATAATACGGCCTTCTACATTTTCCGGGATTAATTCACGGGCGTTGGAGATTTGTTATAGGCATGGAATCTCTTGAAGAAGGATTCTGGAGTAGGTAAAATGTTCTTGATTGTTAGGAACTCTAGTTTTTAGTTTTCTGTAAAAGAACACTACCTTGCCGGCTTTGCCGTCCGTCCGCCCTCAGATCCTAAAAACTACAGAGGCTAGAGGGCTGCAAATTGGTATGTTGATCATCCACCCTCCAATCACCAAACTTACCAAATTACAGCCTTCTAGCCTCAGTAGTTTTTATTTTATTCAAGGTTAAAGGTAGCATTGTCGCACTTCCGGCAGCGCTATAATTACCAACAACATAGGCCACCACCACCGGACGTTGGCTGGCTGTTTCATGGGCTGTGGCTGAGGCCGCCAGCTGACAGAAAGCTCGATTGCGCCGAAGATACTTCAGCGCATTTTTTACAATGTTCTTTTATATATTTAAGTTAATGACTATATTTGACCTCCTGAGTCTCGTTGTGGCTCAGTCCCTTACTGAAAAACTCGGAGAGAACTGTAGTTTTCCCCATGAATAGTCCGTCTGTCTATCTGTTCATCGCTGCACCTCCTGTTACGTGACTGAGAGGTGTTTAGTCAAACTTGGCAGAAGGTGGACCATCTCGCGTATATGTCCTGGAAGGGAGGTCGT
Organism: Macrobrachium nipponense; assembly: GCF_015104395.2. Classification (NCBI taxonomy): domain Eukaryota; kingdom Metazoa; phylum Arthropoda; class Malacostraca; order Decapoda; family Palaemonidae; genus Macrobrachium; species Macrobrachium nipponense. Next base: position 20,855,755 of record NC_087216.1, on the reverse strand, counting down.
CCGTCTGTCTGTACAGAAGTTTAATTTCGGCCGTAAATTTAAAATATGAGATGAAGAATTCATATATGCCCTGCATGCTCGAATATTGAAGCCATTAAAGGTAATACCAAGGTACCTTGTCATCACAACCTCTGCATGATTGACGGGATTTCAGTCAAACTTGGCACAGAGGCAGACTCGTGCAAGTAGGTATCCAACAAGGGAGGTCGTTCACCTGTCAGTCAGCCTGTCTCTCTGCCATTCTATCTGTCACGCTTTCGTTGATATTGTAGTTCCTCTCATCACACACACGAAGGGAAGATACCCGTCTGTTTGTCCACTTTCATTCAGCTCCCATTTTGAGTTAGTTAAGTAGTTTCCATACTACATACATAATGGATTTCTTTTAGCTATATCCTGCTGATTGTCAAATGATAAAATTCACGTTTGCAAAGGTTGTTTCTGAATGGAAAAATACGAAAGTAAAATACGTATGTTCTTTATATATATATATATATATATATATATATATATATATATATATATATATATATGTGTGTGTGTGTGTGTGTGTGTGCGTGTGTGTGTGTGTGTGTGTTCGTGTTCGTGTTTGTACTCAAGCAAGAATGCATCTGTATGTATATATATATATATATATATATATATATATATATATATATATATATATATATATATACATGACTGCTTGCGCTCTTGTAAAGGCGACAGCATCTCGAGAACAATAACTGGGCATCCGTACACACACACCGAATAAATTGCCAGGAGAACAGTAATTAATATACGAATTGAGACAACCATTACGTAACTATCGATTAACAATTGTCATCGAGCGCTGCGCCACAGCTCAGTTCCGGTCGAATCTCCTCCTAGCAATTGTCATAGAAAACACGAAAATAAACGCACATAAACGTTAATAAAAGGATTCATCCGTACAAAGGCTTTTGGAAACGTTTTCCCCCATTCAGACGTTTCTCACTCAATTTACAACAGCCAATTGAAGGGCGAATAGCACTCGCTCGATTCAGACGTTTCACCAAATACTCTTTTGTTCTGTATTTCGGTTTTATTCTCCTTTTTTAAAAAGGTCTTTTTTTTTAAAAAGCCAGCTGTGCTATATATTGTACGCGTGGAGGATATTTTACTGGCTTTTGTAATGTTGACGTTAGAGGTGGGTGTTAATTTTTTTCACAGAATATTTTCAGAGATTCTTCGAATGTTTTTATTTTGAAAGATGGCACGGTTGTGGTGTATATGTCTGGATGTTAGTCGTTTGTTTCAGTTGCATAACGTAGTTGAGGAGAGATAATTAGGAAGGTAGTAGGTCACACAAATTGTCACTCTCTCACTGCTCTTTTTAAATAATGCCACAGGCTACATGTACGGACAATGACTAATTTCGTGGTTAGGTATTACTTCAATATCCCCTTATTGCTGTAGATTAGTATTGTCTGTACATTTTGCCTTGCACCTTCTTATTAAATAATTATGCTCTCTCTCTCTCTCTCTCTCTCTCTCTCTCTCTCTCTCTCTCTCTCTCTCTCTCTCTCTCTCTCTCCTACTATCATTACCTTCGTTCTTCATACACACAGAAAAGTAACTCCTTCTTCACCAGATGTCATTCGTTTAGTGGGATTTCCAGCTACATAGAAGCTTGTCTCTCCGTGATTTCCTTCCCTCAGAAGGGTATTACCAACATCTCAGTGAGCGGTGTACTGTAGGTATTATTAGAGAGTCGTTGCAACGACCCGCTGAAGACTACCAGATAACTTCCATTTAATATTCATCATGTCCATCTGTTGTCCTCAAATAAAGTAGCCCTGTAGCGTCTAGTTTTCCTTTTTTTTTCTTAAATTTTCTTCTCTTATTCCATAGCTCATATTTCGAGCCGCATATCCCCACTGCTTTGTTAAGGCGATTTTTAATCTCTTATTGGGTGCGCACACATATATATGTGAATAGTATATACATAACACGTATGTATGTATGTGTGCCTATGTATGTGAGTGTGTGGGGAAATAGCTAGGCTGTAAGGCTCTAAACATAAATTACTTGCTTTTGTCATCCATCCACCGAGCTTAGAACCCATTGAATAACCTAATTAGTGACGGGTACTAATTGCTCCCACACGTAAGGACACACACAACACACACACACACACACAAACACACACACACACACACACACACACATTATTCAGATGACACAAATTAACCGCAGCAGTCAGGTACAAATGTTAATTATGCATTTCAATTAAGCTTAATTACGTGTTGATTGACTTACTTAATTATTTCCATTGCTAAATGATGTTTTGTATGAGAGAGAGTTTGATGTGAAATGAAAAGTCAAATTGTTTGGGTGCCTTCAATTGGCAGGCAACTCGGGAAATGGGAAAGGTGTATAGCAGACGTTGCTTGATTTTGAAGGAACTGAACCTGATTTTAATTTGATTTAACTTTTATTCAATATAACTTTAATTTGACTTAATTTTGACATAAAGGTGTAATGAGATGAGAGACGGTTTAGTACTGCAGTGGTTACTAAATTATGAAGGAACTGAACCTAATTTTAACTTAATTAACTTGTTTGGTTTAATTTTAACTTGATATAATTTGACTTTAACTTAATTTAATGTGACTGTAACTTAGTTTGATTCAACTTCAAATTAGTTGAATTTAGCTTAACTATATTAAATTATCTTTAACTTGATCAGCTTAACTAAATGTAATTCTTGATTTAATCAAACTTGACTTTCATCTTAATTTAATTTGATTTTGAATTCAATTTAACTCCAACTTAATTTTATTTCACTTTACCGTAATTGCAAGGTCTTTGGGTTCTTGTGAATTTTCATTGCAAGATTTGGGAACCTTCTTCTTGACTATATTCCGCGGAAGTCGTCGAAGGATGCTCATGCTTGAAAAATTTGAAGCTTTGAATAAAATTAGTTATAATTGCCAATAACTACATCTATTAATTATGATAAAGATAGTCAAGACACCTGAGTGAGGGAGTGGAGAGTAAAACTGGATAGAATGTAAGAAGGAGAATGGAATTGATAGATGAATAAGAACCATTAGTTAAAATGAAAGAAAGGAAAGTCAATTCTCGGGTCAAAAAGAAGAACCTAAGTTAAGAAAAAATCTTCCGGGCTCAAAGCGGTCCTTGGATAATGAAGCCCTTATTTTTAAACCTCTCCTCTTAATGTTATTTTAGTATTAAGGGGCTGCATTGGAATTACAATACACAGTAATTACATGAAATATATTTTTTAACGTTTGAAAGTTTTTTTTTATTTACACAAATTGAAGTTAATTACTTGTCGTCGCGTTCAATAAAATTCGTTAAGACAAGTCACTGTAATCAGAATGAATTTTAATAAGCAACAAAATACAAAGATAAATGTTCATTTTTGCAGTCTCATTTTAGAGAGCCTGTGCATTCAGCATTAAGTAGATGTATATATGTGCCAATTCATTTGATGATTTTATTTGTAAATACATTAGAATGTTTTGCCTTATTAGAACTCTAGTCAAAAAAATTTTTTTTAAGCAATCAGGTGTCGGAAATGGGAGCGCTTGGTCAAAATTTATGTTTAAGCAAATATGAAACTGACACCTGTATTATATTTCAAAATTAAGGCGATAAAAATATACGTGAGAGGAATAAAAAAAAAAAAAAAAAGGTGAAATTAGTATGATGTATACGTCTTCATCCCACGATACCTGCTAATAAAAGAAAGCTTTTAAAATTTTGTGTAATTTTTCGTGTATTATTGAAAAATATACTGATAATTTTGTAGTTTATTTGAAATGTTATTCTTGTTGTAGATTTTTATTACTATTGTATTCAGAAGATGAACCGTATTTATGTGGAACAAGTCTACAGTTGCCACTGACTGGAAACTCAAGTTTCCAAAGAACATTATATTCATTTGAAAGAGGTAACAGAAGATTATAGGAAACACGAAAAGAAGAGATAAGTTATTAGAATAGTTAAAAACAAAAAATCAGTTAATAAATAAATAGATGAAAATGTGAGTGAATTACACAAGGATAACACACATTTTTCTTTATGGTTTCTTTCGCGGCGTGACTCGATTTAAACTGCAGAGTGAAATCGCCGAATGAAAGGTTAATGAACCGGATAATCAGATGAGTTCATCAAGTACTACTGCAGGTGTATAATTAAGTTGAGACGGACCGGGCGGTTGGTTAACCCGATTATTAAGTTATGAGGTGGATAACCAGATGACTAGGCCTCCGCGATGCCTAATCAAGGGGACGTTGGAGGGTTTCCGAATTAGTCAAGCCATTATTGGAACCTGGTTATGTGGAATTAGATTTATTTACATTTGAATAAGCGACCGGCTTAATGGGAATTGGGTAAGCTAGGAAGAACGGGTATATAGTATAATGCAGGTGGATTTAAAAAAAAAAAACAGTATATCATCTCCATTTATTGATGGGTATTGCCGTCAGTGCACCACATGCGATGCACTGTACGCATTGCTTCTGGTCCTTTACAGAGTCCTTTCAGCCCCTAGCTGCATCCCCATTTCATTCCTTTTACTGTACCTCCGTTCATGTACCCTGCTCTCCATATTACTCTTTAACCTCTCGTAGCAATTGTTTCATTAATGCAACTTCAACTTTACGCCTCGTATTTGCCAGCGCTTGTTCTCTTGCCAAAGTTCTGTATACCATTCCAGAAACAGTATAATAGGTTGATATCGTTGGAGATTTCAAGAATGGCAGTATGACATGCGGAGAAAATAAACAAAATTAAGGTATTATCTTTCATGGGGTTTGTTGGATAACATACCTTTAATATTAGTTTCAAAATAGCAATTCATGGACATGCCGTTTCGTTCTCTCTTTATACTTGTCTGCTACATTACCTGTCCACTGGTGAATGCGAGTCTAGTGGTGTTTTTAATCTATAGCCGCTTCATTTACTCTTGTTTAAAAGACTAATCAGCTGGCAAAAAAAAAAAAAGAAGAAGATCCCAGGTTTATGCATATTTGCCAGCATTTGTCTATGTCGGTAATGGGCGTATAGTGTCAGAAGTATGTTTGTCAGTAGTGAGCGTTTTTGTCAGTACTGTGCGCATATGTCAGTAAGCGGGTTCATGTCAGTGGTGTGCATATATGTCAGTAGTGTGCTTATATGTCAGTATTGTGTGTTTATGTCAGTACTGTGTGTATGTGTCAGTAAGTGACTTCATGTCAGAAGTGTGCATATATGTCAGTAGCGTGCTTATATGTCAACATTGTGTGTTTATGTCAGTATTGTGCGTGTATGTCAGTAAATGTGTATATGTCAGTAGTATGCGTTTAGGTCAGTGGGGTAAGGGCGTATATTTCAGTATGTGTAAGTGTCAATAGTGTGTGCATATGTCAGTAGTGAGCATTTTTGTCAGCAGGTACTGTTTCATCATCGTCGGAACTCAAAGGAAGTAATCAGAGCTCAGCCAATCGCTGGGAATGCTGCAAAAACTTTTGGTTCGTAGCTACTCTCTTATTTTGTTTCGGTGTTTGACTTTCCAATGGCGTGTATTTTAGGTCCGGCTTCAATTCATAACAGAAGCCAATTTTTAAAATGCAAAGGCATATTATAAGTGGTATATTTCTTCTTTACGTACTTGGTTTGAGAATATATACTATATATATATATATATATATATATATATATATATAAATATATATATATATAGGGCTCTGCCTTGTATGATAAGGCGCCCTATGAGGTAATGTTAGACTAGCGATAATCTATACGCTAAGTCGGTTGATATTGCACTTCCATCTTCAATGGAGTGTCTGGGGTTTTGTAGATCACTTACGAAGTCGGTATTATCTTTACGACGATGTGTTGACTCATGGTTCGGTGAGTTCTTGTAGAAAACACAAGGTATAAAAAATAGTATATTCTTCTGAAGTTTTACATGATGAAGATCAGATATGATCGTACAAGTCTTCTATGACGATAGCTTGATCGCTTCTGCCAATGATGATGGCTAATCCTATTCCTCTACATGATAAAGCTTAGGTAAAGAGGTACAGGTCTTCTAATGACGATAGCTAACTCTGTTCTCTCTGTCTACCATCTCTGTTACAAGTTATGAAGGAACAGACAGTAGTTCGAACATATGAACATACATACAATGACATAGTTTCATACGAACACACAATCGAATGAGACACGCTACAGATCACGTAGGCCGTTTGAATAATAGGTCGGGGTAGTTGTCTCAAGCAGGGAGCTTGGACTAATGTTTATAAACAATTGAATGACTACAGGTGACGGCATGTTATCTTAGCTTACATACTTATTGTATACGTCATCTTTAGCGTCTCTAGTCTGATCACATTCCTGCAAGCAATCTTTTATATATATGGACTAACATTCCATATTTTTATTATAGTAAACACTTACATTAGCTCGGTCAGCTACCAAAACCAACTACTGAATATTACTCAAACTTGACTTGCATTTGACTTATAGGAGTGTGATACAGACACTATGTGAATATATATATATAAGTAAATAAAAATTCATTGTGTACATGAATTGATTCAAGTAATAAAATATAAAACAATGATATTGGTAAATATAGTGATCACGGATATATAATGATAGTTTTTTCACTTCATCTCTTTAAGATACTTATGCTACAGAAACAAAATACTAATGTACTCTGATAATTGCATAGAATGAAGATTAACATGATAAAAATCATATTTTAACTGATAAAAATTTTCATATATGACGAAATGATATTATTAATTTGTTTATGCTGATTGATTCGTTGCTTTTTATGCTAACTGTTATATATCTGCGGATATTGTTAAGGTAAAAGGTAACTGATTGATTATAGGCTACCTGATTTGTTTATACATATGTATATGGATTCATATAATTATGATTAATATATGTGCACTTTAAATAGATTCCTATTGCGTACACGCAAAGATATATTTAGATTCTGTTATTTATGATCATTATATAAGAGATTCATATTGCGTACACGCAAAGATATATTTCGACTCTGTTATTTATGATCAATTATATATAGGATACATGATCGGTCCATCCGAGGTTATACTACTTCACTTTTAACTAGCGTTCGAACAACTTTTCGTCCATTACACAGTTCCAGACAACCACCTTTAGCCAAATGAAACGGCCCTTTTTCAATGGTTAAAACAAGGGGAAAATTTGCCTGGCGGGTCCAACGTTCTAGTTTTGCGCTCATACTTATTCTCTGCATCCTAAGCTACACGATTACGTTCGCGATGAAAAAAAAATCATCCCCAGCACGAGTCCTTCGCCAGCAAAGTAGAGTTGAATATCCTTCGGGTCGTAATTGTCGGAAGTATGTCCCTTTTGTAGTCGAATTCCGACAACCGCTGGAGCGTTCCGCATGAAAACGAGATTAACGACGAGATACGGTGTCGGTCGAAGAAGTCCATGAAATTCCTTTCACATTGTAGGCGGTTGTTACTTGACTGTAGTCGTCCGCTGCGACGAACGATTTTTTGAAGTTGCTATGTGAAACTCTCGTACTGCAGGATACTGTAACCGGTTCCATTAATCAGCCTGCAAGTGAAATTATACTTGTCACAAGGGCAAAAAGTAAATTCAGACGACATCCAAATACAGGGGAGGGGAGAGAAGCCATTTAGACCAAAGACTTAAAACCCACATGAATTCGCTGATATTTTGGAATTCAAAAGAGTCCGCTGTACAACTTTTTATCCATGGCATTAACAACTGAGTGAACTTATCCAGGTCTATGAATGACTTGTAAAAATATCCTAATTATAAAAAATAAATAGATATCAATACGAATCTCAAAGAAAATTCGATATTACTGGTAGTAAGTTACTAGACAAAGAAGTGGAAAATGGAGCTGGAGCTATTTGTAAGATTGCCAGGCAGCATAAGAGTCAAAGAGAATATTAATCATGATTCTATGTGCCCTAACAAAAGTTTCATATTCAATTTCTCGCGCGCATCCTCTGAGGTTAATTTTTTTTAAAAACTTTATTAATAGGTAGGAGATGCAACGAAAAAAACCCATTATGTAACTAATTTCTAAATAAAACTTTGGGTTTTCAAGAAAATGTGGACATTTTCCCATGAATGTTTTACTTGAATTGTAATAAGCTAATGTTGCAAGTAAATAATTCCATATTCCATATCGTGATTACTTCTAAATGGGTCTATGAGGTTCAGAAAAATTAATTCATTTTGTTGTTATTAGAAATTCTATATTTGCTTATTTTGGTTTCATTAATTTTTAAATGATTGCAAGTCCTTAGCTAAAGTTGCATTTGCGCATACGGGATAGAACATGTCTGCCTTGCCCATGAGAAGTTCGGGCTAAGCATTCCTTTCTCCAGTCAATCTGCTTTTGCAAGCAGAGACGACACACAGATGAAGCCTGTGTAAGCAGATATTTGAGGTTAAAGGAACAAATGCTGATACGGCAATGATGACGTCGTCACTTGGCAGGAGATTGCTCTCAGCCAGCTAAGAGTTACGTTACTTGCTGTAAAAGATACGACTTTAGTATTTTCAAATGATATTTTAGTGTTTTAATTCTCCACCCGCATGAGAAGAATGTCTGAAAAAAAAAAAAACAGTACCAAAATTGAACAATATATTAGTTTCATGTTGGCATTATGTTAAATAAATATTCCTTATTCAAACTATATGAAAAAAGGTTTCCATACAAATTCTATATATATTATTAGCCCTGTATAAGATTCATATAGGATTATTCCATAGATAACATTTCACTTCTAGACTTCCTGACTTTAAAAATCTTTTATTTTATTTTATTTATTTTATTTATTATTAGTTTTTAATTTTTATTTATATATTTATTTTAATTTTTTTTTTTTTCATTGACTACGAATATAAATCACCGGGACAGACAATATGTCAGTAGGTTTTTGGATATGTGTTTGAACTTTTAGCTTATTTGTCATTACTAAAGCGTTAAGTTAGAGTTCGAATCTTTACGCATATATATTTTAGATATTTTAATTAACCTTGGGTTACGTTTTGCTTATTGATTTTATCGTGATTCCTTTTTTTATTATAATTTGTAACCCTTCCGACTTCTTACGGAGTGATTATATTTGACTCCACTTGTATCCATATTTATTTTATTTTTTATACTTTATTTATTTATATATTTTTTATATATATCTTTGATTAAATTAATGGTTGGCTTGAATATGTGGAAAAGTTGTTCTAGCGGCGTACCGTATAAGGCTACTTGCGGCATCAATTCTATAGATACATGATATAAATGATAAAGGGTTTTAAAACAAAACCCAGCGAGAACCGCTATAATCCGGTCGGATCCAATATCACGAGTTGTAACTCGTAAGACATTGACACTTCCTATTTAATTATCCGTTATTCTACCAAAACCGATTGGACTCTGGGTGATCAAATATATTATTGGTTTTCTTAATGGAAAGGAATTCACACAACGTGTTAAGGAGATTATTATTGATTTACACCACCCGAGTCACAGATTATTATGTGTTGAATTCCATATTTACTGATTTAGCACTCATAAATATTCCTAACGCACTCAATTGCGGTGTTTTGTTTTTAGTGCTATTAATTCTATATAACGTGTCAAGGAACTTTTAACACTAAGAAGTGTTTTATTCCCTCTGTCAGACTCGTAATTCTGTTAATAATTCTACGTATATTCTTTCAAGGATTGATTTGGCACAGGATAGGCTCCTAAACTGACAGGTGTCTTAGTGTATCCCTTGTCTTCATGACACGTGTTACAATCAGTTATGTGCTTTTTATATCTGTAAGCATTGTAGGCCAGTAAATAGTGATTTTGCTTTCTGTGACATAGTAGGGAACCCTGGATGACGGAATGCAAAACCAGTTATGACGATTGGTATGAAAGAGATTATTATTACTACCTGGTCGTTAGTCATCTGCTGTGGTTCTTCGGGTTTTCCTCGTCACAGACCTACATATAATATTACATTTGATTACATTATTCTGATACACATACTTTAAATATACTTTTGCTTTAGGGTTTCTGCTCGAAGTGTTTATTGTTTTTTGCCTAGCCACTGACCCTGTTTCCGTTTCGAAGTGTTTATTGTTTGGTGTTTATTGCTGCTGACTCTGTTTCCGTTCGAAATGTTTATTGTTTTGGTTATGTCCGTTGACTCTTGCTTTGTTCAGTTTGTAACAGTTCTGCGCTCCGACCCAGATATTCAATGCTCGCGATCTCTTGGGTTAAGGAATTTTCTTGTTTAGATACGGTTTTAACAATAGGTACGGATGTTTCTATATCTTTTAGTCTAATTAATGGTTCTTTGCTGTATGGTGCGGGATTGCGGGATAATGCGTCAGCTATGATATTTGCTTTCCCAGGTAGATATCTTATCTTGGCTCCAATAAACCTGAATGATCATTTGTCACCGAGTTTCCTTTTGGACTGTGATTAAAGCCTTTGAAAAACTCGGTAAAGGACTCATGTTCAGTAAGGACTTTATCAGGATAGCCATAGATTATGAACTTAAAATGTACTAGTGTTAAAGATACCTAGCCCTTCCTTGCCTATTACTGCATATTTACTTTCAGAGGGCTTTAGTTTACGTGAATAAAAAGCTATAGGGAAGAACTGTTTATCATATTACTGAAGTAGTACCCTCTTACCCCTTGGTCTGAGGCGTCTGTTGCAATAAAAAAAAAAACAAAAAAAATTCCTTACTTAAATCAGGGGATTTTTTAAGTTAGGTAAGCTGCATTATTCCGCTATTAAGATATCGAACGCCTGTTGATGCTTTTTAGACCATAATAAATCTACGCTCTTCTTCGTAAGATCTGTTGAAGGAGCTGTTCATGAATGAAGAGTTACATATTTACATACGATTGTAATACCCACTACAGCGCAAAAGTGCTGTATCCCCCTTTTTACGTTAATAAGTACCGGAAAGTTATGAATAGCCGACACCTTACCATGGACTACTTTTAAGACCTTGACCAGACACATAAAACCTAGATAAACATGTTCGGTTTTAAAAAACTCTCATTTCGATATTTTACTCTGAGATTATTTGTCTTTGTCTCTGTAGCACTAGCTCTACTTTATGTGAATGTACTTCTAAGGTATTAGAAAAGATTACAAGATCATCCATATAGGCATGTAGGTTATCCCCTAAAAGTCTCCAAACACTATATTGTAATTGGGACGCAACGTAAGCCGGAGGCATACGTAAAAATTGATAATGTCCCTTGAGTGTGCTGAAAACGGTGTATGAGGTACAATCACTTAGGTAATGGTATCTGGTAAAAGCATTTAAGTAAGTCCAAGTTGGTGAAAAAAAATTTATTCTAACCTAACAGAGATAAGATGTCGTCGGTACATCGCACTGGAAACTATCGGAAGTCGTTTCCTTGTTTAAGCGACAGAATCTGCGCAGATACGCCAAGTCCGATCTTTTATGGCATGACGTTTTTGAGGGAAAATTATATGGGCTTATTTGATTTCCTAATGGCTCCTATTACTAACATTTTTCAACTTCGTCATTTATCTCTATTTTAAAATTTCATTGAGAATCTATACGAAGGTACGTAAATAGCTTTATGTTTGTCCTTAGACCGTATTTTGTGTTAAATTACATCCGTTTTTCTTTTCAGAGATCACTCGCTAGTGGAGAAAACTTCCTGGTATTCAGGTAGAAGATAAAAAAGAAAAAAAAAAATTCTGCTGAATCACCTCTGCTTGAATGACTTTACGAGATTACTTTAGATAGATTATCAGAGAGATTCATCCACGACTGGTTGGGCGTGATTAAAAATTAGCAACAATAAAAAATGCGATATTTATAACTTCCGTATCCACGATATGTATACTTTTAGAGCTTTGTTCGCGGAAATCGTTATATTTCAGAGTGTCGGGAAGGATTAAAATTTCATTTCCCAGCCCAAAGCTTCTTTTTTTACACGCACTAAGACATTCGAGGGTGCATGCTTCTCGAGATTTTGCGTGCAAATTGCGACTGCGGTTGTGGGAGAATTCTGTTGGGTCATTTGAACAAGTTACGATTTATGAGACAAATGATTTGTTCTTTTTTATATAAGTTATTATTTGATTAAACTGTCTCATTTTTTGTTCACAAACGGATTTTAATATGTTTGAAGGTTTATAGGATTTTCCTTTGATAAACACGCCTTATTTTGCAGGATGTAAGATAATATTTTGTATACCCCTAGATGGATCTTACAATTACACTACATACAGATCAATGTTTTTATAACTATAAGAGGTATCTGTAAACGCTCGCTTATCCGGACTTCTCATTAGGGAAGTTCGAACAACAGACCGGTGAGTCCGTAAATACAAGATATTGCGTGGTTACTCAAAGAAATAAAACAAGATATTCTAATTTTTACGGCGCGTACAGTTGGGCTTAATTCACCAGTATTTATTATAACTTAATGTATTAAAATTAAAACGAAAAACCTGCTCTGATTACTTATACGGTCGTGTGTTTCATAGGAAAAATCCTTTTTAATTCAAAAAGATATTGGTATGAACCAACATCGCTTTTCCCCACTCTGCTAGAGTCGCTTATTGTGTGGAATTTGCTATGTTTTGAACACTTCGGCAGTTTTTGACTAACCTTGACCGCTTGACTAGTGACACAGTAACGAGTTTGCTTGTTTGATTCTGAAAGGCTACTGTTTCTATTTCTTTTTGTAATAATTAGGATCCTTCTCTTTATTACCATCGGCAACGTATTGTGTGTTTTTAGCATTATGTTGCTGGTTACGTATAAAGCAATGAATGACGAACTATTAGGAACTGAGCGATTACTAATAAGACAAGTTATCTCTACTGTATTCAATATTAACTGTTTGTACTTCATTCTTTGCTAAAATTTGAAATAGTGAGGGATCCTGGTCAGCGCATTTAGCCTGATGAAAGCTTTTTACAGACATGTTATTCCTTGCAATCCAGCCGTATTTTTAAAGTTAAGTTGAGTCATTGAGGTTCGATATTTTATATAACTCAAAAAAACTCAAGGCTAAAACTGCGATCGGGACTTTGCAAAGGAGCATTTATTGTCATGACCCGAAATAGTGTTACCTCTAATTTATATAGATTTGTACGGGTGTTCCACTTGTTTTTTTGTGTGTTTTCTAATCACTACGGTGCTTAACGACCCTATCCATGCATCTGTATAAATACAGACGTCCACTGCGTAAACGCATATTCACTGTTTAATATGATTTGTTACGTAAGGGATTAATAATCACCCAAAATGATAAAGTTAACATAGTATATGATTATGATATATTTCAGTAGAACTTCTGGAAACAGACACTCAAAGATAAAAACTCGCAGTAGCGAAATCTCAATGATATAGATAATTTCTGTAAAAAAGTAAGATTAAGAATGTCTCGTAACTTCAGCCACAGGAATAACGAAATTCGACCTGCAAAGAAACACTCAAAGTTACTCCAAATGAATAAAAAATTGTACTTAGCTTGCTTTTGTGGGAAGTCACGGGTGTTCCGATAACGACACACGGCCTTGGTCCTCCTTCTCTATTTAGCGGACGACCTGGTTTTGGCTTCAGTTTCCCCCGTGCGCGTTGTTTCGATGATTCGAGAGCCCTTGAAAATCCGATGCTGCAGACGCGTTCGGTTTGTTTCTTGCAGTGCCGGAAACGCTCACTAACGATGTTTTCTTAAATGATTCTAATGAGAGACGAAGCTTCCGTTGCCGTAGGAAAATGACACGTCGGTTTTGTTTCTTGAAGTTATTCACTAAACAACGATACTAAGTTGCTTGAAGAATCTGTTGCTTCCGTCGTCGTTGAAGAGTTCTTATTGTTTTTTTCTTTTTGAAGTCGCTCACTAACAATGATACTAGGTTGCTTGAAGAATCTGCTGCTTCCGTCGTCGTTGACTTCATGATTTATTATTCTGTTTTTTCTTCGTAGGACGTTGTAGAGTTCTTCTGGTCCGCTGGCCACCAATATTAGGGCTCTGCCTTGTATGATAAGGCGCCCTATGAGGTAATGTTAGACTAGCGATAATCTATACGCTAAGTCGGTTGATATTGCACTTCCATCTTCAATGGAGTGTCTGGGGTTTTGTAGATCACTTACGAAGTCGGTATTATCTTTACGACGATGTGTTGAACTCATGGTTCGGTGAGGTTCTTGTAGAAAACACAAGGTATAAAAATAGTATATTCTTCTGAAGTTTTACATGATGAAGATCAGATATGATCGTACAAGTCTTCTATGACGATAGCTTGATCGCTTCTGCCAATGATGATGGCTAATCCTATTCCTCTACATGATAAAGCTTAGGTAAAGAGGTACAGGTCTTCTAATGACGATAGCTAACTCTGTTCTCTCTGTCTACCATCTCTGTTACAAGTTATGAAGGAACAGACAGTAGTTCGAACATATGAACATACATACAATGACATAGTTTCATACGAACACACAATCGAATGAGACACGCTACAGATCACGTAGGCCGTTTGAATAATAGGTCGGGGTAGTTGTCTCAAGCAGGAGCTTGGACTAATGTTTATAAACAATTGAATGACTACAGGTGACGGCATGTTATCTTAGCCTACATACTTATTGTATACGTCATCTTTAGCGTCTCTAGTCTGATCACATTCCTGCAAGCAATCTTTTATATATATGGACTAACATTCCATATTTTTATTATGTAAACACTTACATATATATATATATATATATATATATATATATATATATATATATATATATATATATATATATATATATATATATATATATATATATATATTTCACACACACACACATACACACACACACACACACACACATATATATATATATATATATATATATATATATATATATATATATATATATATATATATATATTTATAAAGTGTTTATAAAATGTGCGTGTTTGTATGTGACCCTATTGTATTGGAACTTCAACTCCCAAACTGATCAGTCCATCTGAGAGTATGATCGAGGTTCGGATAATCCATATTTTTAATAATTTTATGCAGTCGTGACGTATACCTACATACGTAGATCACAGTAAACTATAAACACAGATAAACATAATAAACATTATGTCCCGGGTAAAACTACAAACAGCGCTAGTCAGTGAAAAGTCACTTGAATACAAACATTGAAAACTCACTTGAATACAAACTAAAAACATGTAGTAACTAATGTCTCATGTACTGTTTTAAATCCCTGATAGAAAATTCATATATCACCGAATTATTTGTTCTATTTTCACTCTCGTGTGACCAATGCATTTCACGTTCACCGTTCTCCGATATACCAGCTCGCTCCAGGATTGTCGGCCCTCACTGAATATTTGATGCATTCGCTCATTTTTATTATTTTTTTTCTTGATTTCATATTGCTCTCTCTCTCTCTCTCTCTCTCTCTCTCTCTCTCTCTCTCTCTCTCTCTCTCTCTCCAGAGAATTCTGTTTCTTTTTTTGGGAGTTAACTGAAGAATTCAAATGACAGGTCAGTTGTTTCAAGAATGCACATTTCTGTATGATGTTACGTAGTGTTGAATGTTCACCTCTTATTCACTATATTTCTTGTAGCATATGAAATCTTAGTCGTATATATTTAGTTATCTGTAGTTCTTTTCCTTGAGATATACGTACAAGGTGCATTATGTATAATTAGTGGTTAGTGCAGCTCATAGGTTGAGCAATGGGCTATATCATATGCAAGGTTCGTGATTTGATCCCGGTCTGTTCCCTATCATTAACCCAGCTGTGAATGAAAACAGATGTTTTTATCATCTCTGTTTTTGTGCTGTAGAGCAAACATTCATATTCATCTTACCTGTCCCTTCGGAACTTTTCCCTCATCCAGGCATACCGTCCAAACACTGGTCAGCCACTCGGTTGCACTCATCAACATTATATCGCAGCATCCTACTTGTAATCTCATCAACTTCAGGTGATTTTTCATTCCTCAGCCTCTTAATTTCCCTGGTTATGTCCTCGGCTGTCACTTCAGTCTTTCACTAACCCTTTCCACTCTTGCCGTGTCACTTTATCTTAGGCATTCAGCAGATCTTCCAAATACCCCATCGACCCACGACTGCATTCACTCAGGACTGCATTTCCCCATGAGTGTCCTTTTATTTAGATGTTTATTTGCGCGTTTAACCTTTCAGTCTTCATTTGCTTTCCTGATAAACAACCTTTTGCTTTTTTTTCCCTCTCTCCTCGTGTTTACTTTTTCTCGTGCATTTTTGGTACTTGTCCTCTCTCTCTCTCTCTCTCTCTCTCTCTCTTCTCTCTCTCTCTCCTCATGATGATCTCTTCAGCGACGCAAGGACATCTGGAAATTAAAAGATATTTTGTTTTTCGTATATATACAATTTTGGAAAAAGTGGACGTTTGCAAATAGATAAAAGGACTAAAATGCCCATGCAGATGAAGCCAGACTTCGTAAAAAACTACTAAACTTAATAAGCGCCTTATACTTTTTCCTTTCCCCTTATCAACTTGTAATATTCCTAAAGTTCTTATTGTTTCTCGTAATTCGTTGAAGCTCAGAGAGAGAGAGAGAGAGAGAGCGAGAGAGAGAGAGAGAGAGAGAGAGAGCTCAAATTTTCTTATCCTGCTTGGGCAACGAAATGAAAGAAAACTTTTGAGAGATCTTTTGCATTATCAGCGAGAGCTGAGCAGCAGTTTGTGTTGTGTGGCTCAATAAATCTTTTAATATTTTATCTAGACAACGAATTCGGTGGCCGATTTTAATTTGCATTTGGTTGCGCATTTGACGAAAAGTTAAGAAATGCCGACTGCGTAAACAACCTCGCGCCTTCCACACATTTCCAACGTTGTTCTCACAACTTTTTCAGAAGGAGAAATACGAATACTTTGAAAGCATAAATTAGATGGAGGTGAGAAAAGAAGTCAGATTTTTAATTTATTTATTTATTTTTTTTTGTACTGAGGAAAGGAATTTCAATTTCGTTGCCCGAGCAAAGAATAAATTCAGGAGAAGAAAATTTGAGTCCTCTCTCTCTCTCTCTCTCTCTCTCTCTCTCTCTCTCTCTCTCTCTGTGTGTGTGTGTGTGTGTGTGTGTGTGTGTGTGTGTGTGTGTGTGTGTGTGTGTGTAATCGAAGTACGAGTGACAGTAAGAACAATGAAGGTAAGGGGAAAGAAAAATATTAAGGGTTTTGATGTATTTTTTTTTTTCAATGACCATTTCGACGCTCCATCTGTTTACTAACATCCACTTTTCTTGTCATTTCAGCCGTATTTGTCTCTGCCCACGCGAAGATTTATTTTTCTGTTCATTATGCTCATTGTATCCTTATTGGTAAATTATGTGAGCGGTGTGATATTATAGATAAAGATTTCTAGGCTTGCCTCGACGCTCAATATGCCAGCAACTTTTATTTTTTATTTTTATTTATTAATTTTTTTTGGCGGTATATGATGATAAAAATATTTTCAGTCAATATGCTAGTAATTTCAGCTGATATTTTGCAACCTGGCTACTTTTATTATTTATTTATTTATTTATTGTTTGTACGAAAGGAATATTATTGCAACGTTTTTAGATTATAGCAAATATATTCTAATATTTGACATGATAGAAAATATTTTTTTTTAGAGATTTCATCTAACTCTGTATACTGGTAGTTCATTTATTGGGTAAATTTGTTATTGAATTTTTGTTTTCACCAGGAACTTCTGAATTGCCGCCTGTGGTTACTTTATCATCTCAATGTCTTATTGTTTTAAAGTACATTCTCGTATAACATAACTTATGGCACTGGTTGATGGAAAAGCTTTCGTTATAAATTCTACAGTGTGATTAACTAACACGTGGGAGCTGATAACAGAGATCCTTCCAATGTACTTGTCTGACTGTATTGTGACGCCAGTTTTTAGTAGCCATAAATCAATCAATCAGTCTCAGAATGGCCATAAATCAATCAATCAGTCTCGGAATGACACTTCGCTGCAGGTGCAGGAAGCGTTTCTAAGGAGGGCGAGCGGGGGAGAGATAATTGGGAAATATATTCCCCTACGAAAATACTGACAATTAACGTTGGGGAAATGAAAGAGTTTCGGAGTGGCTTACCAAAAAGTGACGTTTACATTTCTTTACAGAAACAAAACTAAATGGTCATTTTCTTCGTCTTCAACTTGTCAAGTGTTTTGTGGGAAATGTCACTAGATAATGCAAAAATCCCCCAAAGAAATAAGTACATTATTAATTATTTTCCCTCTGAAGGTTCCGCAGAAGGTTATGGTGCGTCATAAAGGTGCTTCACTTTCATTTTGCCATTGGTTAGAATTTTATGTTATTCCCTGGAACAACTTCACTTCTGATGGACAGAACAAATTCCATGAAAGCAATAACATAGTATATTCACATAAGATCATTCATTGTTGATGTCAGTAGTTTTTGCGAAAACATAAAACAAATGAAATTCCTGTCTTTGTTTGATAATGAATTCGGTTTGTCGACCACACACACACACACACACACACACACACACACACACACACACATATATATATACACACATGCATATAAAACCTTGCGTCTAAGATCCGACATGAAATTTTTCTCTAGTGCTTCATTAGGAGTGAAACGGGATCAACGCCAAGGCCAATTTGAGACACAAAGGAAGCGAAGGCTCAGATAATGAGTTCGTCTCTCTCTCTCTCTCTCTCTCTCTCTCTCTCTCTCTCTAGACGGACATTCGTTCTAGTGTGTGCCGATTCCTTAGCTTTGTTGGCTGTTGACTTTAGAACTCTCTCTCTCTCTCTCTCTCTCTCGTCTCTCTAGACGGACATTCTTTCTAGTGTGCCGTTCCTTAGCTTTGTTGGCTATTGACTTTGAACTCCTCCTCTCTCTCTCTCTCTCTCTCTCTCACTCTCTCCTCTCTCATATATATATATATATATATATATATATATATATATATATATATATATATATATATATATATATATATATATATATTTTGATTGTGTATCTTATTCACATATAGTTATTAACTGCTCTTCAGATGATTAATCGGTATTAATTTTTTTTTTCACGCTCGCGCACACCAGTGCATAATACACACAGCATGAGCATCTCCACAAAGCCCAGGAAGACGTACAATTCAGCCAAGACCACTAAAAGAAGTTTCAACTTCTCCCGCATGAACCTGAAGTGCTCAGGAGAAACAATTGCGAGGACCTTTTCATTTTTCATCACCAGTGGGGGTTTTTGGACCGAATCTGGAACTCCCCCATTGAAAGTAACTCGGGAGGAAGACCGGCACTAAGCTAACTCGTTGCCCTCATTAAGCGAGTCTGCATGAATGCGTGGAGTGATTGAGACAAAAAGAAAAAAAATTCTTTGTTGGAAATGAAAGCTTTTTGCAGTCTTGTATATTGGAAAGATGAAAGCCCGCGCCATTGCTCCTACTAGGGGGTTGGGGCGTTTTGCCCCCCCCCCCCCGCCCCCCCCCCCCCCCCCCTTTTTTTTTTTTGTTGAACAATTCATGCAGATGGAGATTGTTTCAAGTACATTCCGTATATATATATAATATATATATATATATATTTATATATATATATTATATATATATATATAATATAATATAAAGAAAAATATAAAGTTACTTCAGTGCCTCCTGGATCTGATTTTGCTATATGTTTTATATTTACTTATCTTTTTTTATGGAAGCCCATTTCTAGTAAAAGAACGGATTTATCCGGGTCATTCAAGTGAATTCTCTCGAATTCCATCCTCTTCCATTCGCTCCTGTTCTCTCTCTCTCTCTCTCTCTCTCTCTCTCCGTCCTATCGCATCTATAATTCTCAACCCTCCGTCAAATATCGCATCATGGAAGGTGTTACTAACAACTTCGACAAACAATGAATCCTGTCAATCAGGATTGAGGGGTGTGGGGGGGGGGGGTGTTTGATAGGGGAAAAAAATTCATCAAATGAAGCTAGGAGCTTTAATTGAATGCCTCTGCTGCAGGAAAAAAAATGTCTTTGATGCTAGCGCCAAAAGTTAGCGCTGAGGGTCAGACTTAAAGGTCAGGCACTGCGCTCCGGCGGCTCTGGACGATAATCACCTGGGAAGGGGAATTCTTTGTGATAATCACCTGGGAAGGGGAATTCTTCGTGATAATCACCTGGGAAGGGGAATTCTTCATGATAATCACCTAGGAAGGGGAATTCTTTGTGCTAATCACCTGGGAAGGGCAATCCTACGTGATAATCACTTGGGAAGGGAAATTCTAAGTGATAATCATCTGGGAAGGGGAATTCTTCGTGATAATCACTTGGGAAGGGAAATTCTTCGTGATAATCACTTGGGAAGGGAAATTCTTTGTGATAATCATCTGGGAAGGGGAATTCTTCGTGATAATCACTTGGGAAGGGGAATTCTTCGTGATAATCACTTGGGAAGGGAAATTCTTCGTGATAATCACTTGGGAAGGGAAATTCTTTGTGATAATCACCTGGGAAGGGGAATTCTTCGTGATAATCACCTAGGAAGGGGAATTCTTTGTGATAATCACTGGGAAGGGGAATTCTACGTGATAATCACCTGGGAAGGGGAATTCTTCGTGATAATCATCTGGGAAGGGGAATTCTTCGTGATAATCACCTGGAAAGGGTAATTCTACATGATAATCACATGGGACGGAGAATTCTTAGTGATGATCACCTGGGAAGGGAAATTCTTAGTGATAATCACCTGGGAAGGGAAAGTCTAAAAGATAATCACCAGAGAAGGGTAATTCTAAGTGATAATCATCTGGGAAGGGGAATTCTAAGTGATAATCAAATGGATAGGGGAATTCTAAGTCATAATCACATGGGAAGGGGAATTCTAAGTGATAATCACCTGGGATGGGGAATTCTAAGTGATAATCACCTGGGTGGGGAATTCTAAGTGATAAGCACTTGGGAAGAGGAATTATAAGTGATAATCACCTGGGAAGGTGAATTCTATGTGATAATCTCCTGGGAAGGGTAATTCTTTGTGATAATCGCTGGGAAGGGGAATTCTAAGTGATAATCATCTGTAGAGGGAGTTCTAAGTGATGATCACCTTGGAAGGAGAATTCTACGGGATGATCAACTGGGAAGGGTAATTTTTAAGTTATAATCACCTGGGAAGGAGAATTCTAAGTGATATTCACCTGGGAACCGGAATTCTATGTGATAATCACCTGGGAAGGGGAATTTTAAGTGATAATCACCTGGGAAGGGGAATTCTACGTTATAATCACCTGGGAAGGGGAATTCTAAGTGATAATCACCTGGGAAGGGGAATTCTACATTATAATCACCTGGGAAGGGGAATTCTATGCGATAATCACCTGGGAATGGGAATACTATGCGATAATCACCTGGGAATGGGAATTCTATGCGATAATCACCTGGGAATGGGAATTCTATGCGAAAATCACCTGGGAAGGGGAATTCTATGCGATAATAACCTGGGAAGGGGAATTCTACGTGATAATAACCTGGGAAGGGGAATTCTATGCGATAATAACCTGGGAAGGGGAATTCTACCTAATAATAACCTGGGAAGGGGAATTCTACGTGATAATCACCTGGGAAGGAGAATTCTAAGTGATAATCACCTGAGAAGGAGAATTCTACATGATAATCATCTGGGAAGGGGAATTCTAAGTGATAATCACTTGGAAGGAGAATTCTACGTGATAATCACCTGGGTAGGAGAATTCTACGTGATAATCACCTGGGAAGGGGAATTCCAAGTGATAATCGCCTGGGAAGGGGAATTCTACATAATAATAACCTGGGAAGGGGAATACGTGATAATCACCTGGGAAGGAGAATTCTAAGTGATAATTGCCTGGGAAGGGGAATTCTAAGTGATAATCGCCTGGGAAGGGGAATTCTAAGTGATAATCGCCTGGGAAGGGGAATTCTACATAATAATAACCTAGGAAGGGGAATTATACGTGATAATCACCTGGGAAGGAGAATTCTAAGTGATAATCACCTGGGAAGGGGAATTCTACGTGATAATCACCTGGGTAGGAGAATTCTACGTGATAATCGCATGGGAAGGGGAATTCTAAGTGATAATCCACTGGGAAGGGGAATTCTAAGTGATAATCGCCTGGGAAGGGGAATTCTATGTGATAATCACCTGGGAAGGGGAATTCTAAGTGATAATCACCTGGGAAGGGGATTTCTACGTGATAATCACCTGGGTAGGAGAATTCTACGTGATAATTGCCTGGGAAGGGGAATTCTAAGTGATAATCGCCTGGGAAGGGGAATTCTACGTTATAATCACCTGGGAAGGGGAATTCTAAGTGATAATCACCTGGGAAGGGGAATTCTACATTATAAAAGGGGAATTCTATGCGATAATCACCTGGGAATGGGAATTCTATGCGAACTAGGGAATAAATATGGCATTAATAACTGGGAATGGGAATTCTATGCTAATCACCTGGGAAGGGGAATTCTAATGCGATAATCCCGTGGGAAGGGGAATTCTATGCGATAATACCTGAGGGAAGGGGAATTCTATGCGATAAATAACCTGAAGGGAAAGGGGGAATTTTTTCATGCGATAATAAACCTGGGAAGGGGAATTCTATGCGATAATAACCTGGGAAGGGGAATTCTACCTAATAATAACCTGGGAAGGGGAATTCTACGTGATAATCACCTGGGAAGGAGAATTCTAAGTGATAATCACCTGAGAAGGAGAATTCTACGTGATAATCACTTGGGTAGGAGAATTCTACGTGATAATCACCTGGGAAGGGGAATTCTAAGTGATAATCGCCTGGGAAGGGGAATTCTACATAATAATAACCTGGGAAGGGGAATACGTGATAATCACCTGGGAAGGAGAATTCTAAGTGATAATTGCCTGGGAAGGGGAATTCTAAGTGATAATCGCCTGGGAAGGGGAATTCTAAGTGATAATCACCTGGGAAGGGGAATTCTAAGTGATAATCGCCTGGGAAGGGGAATTCTAAGTGATAATCACCTGGGAAGGGGAATTCTAAGTGATAATCGCCTGGGAAGGGGAATTCTAAGTGATAATCACCTGGGAAGGGAATTCTAAGTGATAATCGCCTGGGAAGGGGAATTATACGTGATAATACCTGGGAAGGAGAATTCTAAGTGATAATCAACCCTGAGAAGGAGAATTCTAAGTGATAATCGCCTGGGAAGGGGAATTATACGTGATAATCACCTGGGAAGGAGAATTCTAAGTGATAATCGCCTGGGAAGGGGAATTCTAAGTGATAATCACCTGGGAAGGGGAATTCTAAGTGATAATCGCCTGGGAAGGGGAATTATACGTGATAATCACCTGGGAAGGAGAATTCTAAGTGATAATCACCTGGGAAGGGGAATTCTACGTGATAATCACCTGGGTAGGAGAATTCTACGTGATAATCGCCTGGGAAGGGGAATTATACGTGATAATCACCTGGGAAGGAGAATTCTAAGTGATAATCACCTGGTAAGGGGAATTCTAAGTGATAATCACCTGGGAAGGGGAATTCTATGTGATAATCACCTGGGAAGGGAAATTCTAAGTGATAATCGCCTGGGAAGGGGAATTCTAAGTGATAATCACCTGGGAAGGGGAATTCTAAGTGATAATCGCCTGGGAAGGGGAATTATACGTGATAATCACCAGGGAAGGAGAATTCTAAGTGATAATCACCTGGGAAGGGAATTCTACGTGATAATCACCTGGGTAGAGAATTCTACGTGATAATCGCATGGGAAGGGAATTCTAAGTGATAATCCCACACGGGAAAGGGGAATTCTAAGTGATAATCGCCTGGGAAGGGGAATTCTAAGTGATAATCACCTGGGAAGGGGAATTCTAAGTGATAATCACCTGGGAAGGGGATTTCTACGTGATAATCACCTGGGTAGGAGAATTCTACGTGATAATTGCCTGGGAAGGGGAATTCTAAGTGATAATCGCCTGGGAAGGGGAATTCTAAGTGATAATCGCCTGGGAAGGGGAATTCTAAGTGATAATCACCTGGGAAGGAGAATTCTAAGTGATAATCGCCTGGGAAGGGGAATTCTAAGTTATAATCGCCTGGGAAGGGGAATTCTACGTGATAATCACCTGGGAACCAGAATTCTACATAATAATAACCTGGGAAGGAGAATTCTACGTGATAATCGCCTGGAGGGGAATTCTAAGTGATATTCACCTGGGAAGGGGAAATTCTAAAGTGATAATCGGGGCCTGAACCGGGAATTCTAATGATAATCACCTGGGAAGGGGGAATTCTACAAAGTGATAATCCGCATCACCTGGGAAGGGGAATTCTAAGTGATAATCCACCTGGGGCAAGGGGCCAATTCTAAGTGATAATCGGGGCCTGGGTTAAGGGTAATTCTAAGTGAAATTGCCTGGGGAAAGGGGAATCTACAAAATAATAACCTGGGGAAGAATTTCTATGTGATAATCGCCTGGGAAGGGGAAGAATTCTACAATGATAATCACCTGGGAAGTGGAATTCCTAAGTGATAATCGCCTTTGAAAGAGAATCTACCGTGATATAACACTGGGAAGGGGGATTAATTCTAAGTGATAAGCACCTGGGAAGGGAAGAATTCTACGTGATAATCCACCTGAAGGGAAGGAGAATTCTACGTGATAATCCACCGTGGGAAGGGGATTCTAAGTGATAATCAGCCTGGGAAGGGGAATTCTAAGTGATAATCAACCTGGGAAGGGGAATTCTAAGGGGTAAGGATAATCACCTGGGAAGGGGAATCTAAGTGATAATCGCAGGGGAAAGGGGAATTTCTAAGTGATAATCCACTGGAAGGGGAATTCTAAGTGATAATCCCTGGGAAGGGAAGTCTAAGTGATAATTGCCTGGGAATGGGAATTCCACATAATAATAACCTGGAAGGGGAATCTACGTGATATCACCTGGGAAGGGAATTCTACATGATAATCCCTGGGAAAGGAATTTCTAAGTGATAATTCACTTGGAAGGAGATCTACGTGATAATTACTTGGGAAGGGAAATTCTAGTGATAATCACCTGGTAAAGGAGAATTCTCGTGAATAATCACCTTGAGAAGTAGAATTCTACGTGATAATCACCTGGGTAAGGGGAATTCTAAAGTGATAATCGCCTGGGAAGGGGAATTCTAATTGTAATCACCTGGGAAAGGAGGAATTCTAGTGATAATAAAGCCCCTGGGAAAGGGGAATTCTTAAGTGATAATCCAACCTGGAAGGGGAATTCCTTAAGTGATAATCACCTGGGAAAAAAAAGGGGGAATTCTAAGTGATAATTACCTGGGAAGGGGAATTCTAAATATAATAACCTGGGAAGGGGAAATTCTACATAATAATAACCTGGGAAGGAGAAAAATTCTACTCTAAGGGGTGATAATCACCTGGGAAGGGGAATTCTAAAACCGTGATAATCACTTTGGAAGGGGAAGAATTTCTAATTCTAAGTGATAATACCTGGGAAGGGGAATTCTAAGTGTAATCACCTGGGAAAGGGACGAATTTCTAAGTGATAATCACCTGGGAAAGGGGAAAATTCTTTAAGTTGAATTCTAAGTGATAATTACCTGGGAAGGGGAATTCTAAACATGATATCACCTGGGAAGGGGAATTCAACGTGATAATCACCTGGGAAGGGGAATTCTAAGTGATAATCACCTGGGAAGGGGAATTCTAAGTGATAATCCACTGGGAAGGGGAATTCTAAGTGATAATCACCTGGGAAGGGGAATTCTAAGTGATAATTGCCTGGGAAGGGGAATTCTACATAATAATAACCTGGGAAGGGGAATTCTACGTGATAATCACCTGGGAAGGAGAATTCTACATGATAATCACCTGGGAAAGGGAATTCTAAGTGATAATCACTTGGAAGGAGAATTCTACGTGATAATTACTTGGGAAGGGGAATTCTAAGTGATAATCACCTGGGAAGGAGAATTCTACGTGATAATCACCTGAGAAGGAGAATTCTACGTGATAATCACCTGGGAAGGGGGATTCTAAGTGATAATCACCTGTAAAGGAAGTGCATTAATATTAAATCCATGTGAATCACACCGGAAGAAAATAAATCTGTCATAACCCCCAAGACAGAGGAATTGTATGCAATAACTGCATTGAATGTATGCGATAATCAAGGAGGAAAATATATTCCCTGCCTTCTAAATGCTTAGGAAGAGGAATTCCGTATTTAAAGAAGCAAGAAGATGTTTAATCAAACTAAAGGAAGCCACAGCTGAGGCTCAAGTGTGTTGAAAGGAAAGTTTCAAAGTTATAGTGTGGTAGAAGTTCTAATGTGAAAAGGTGCTTTGTTGTTGGTGATTAGAAATTACAGAAATTTGGGGAACATTGTTTGATATTGTGTTAGTCATGTATGGTTTGGTTATTTCAACGTTAAACCATTTTATTCAACAGCACATTAGTTGCAGATAACAAGGCGTGATCCGACCTCCAGCTTACTCGGCACGCATGCTAAAATCTACAGTCAAATAGAGCGTTGTTTCTCCAATGAAAATTTTAAATAAATGCGCTATATTTTTTTTTTTTTTTTTTTTTTTTAGAAAAAAGAAGTTTTCTGTACTGTTTATCAAGAACGTTGTTAATGTTTTAAATCTTCATTCTAATAAATAAATCATAAATATCCTATCCTAAAATTCCTGTATCTTTAACTCAACGCGAAACACCTATTTCAGACCGTTTTAAGCTTTTCCATAGGCTTTCCTAACCTTACACGAGAGGGATCCGGTCACAGCATCAATTAAATGAAGCAACTTTATTTTTCAAAAGAGAGATTTGTGAATCAGCAATCATACATCAAACCATGGACATCAAGCCATTAGGGCCCACAGACAGGAAGTGTGCCTGCACGGACAAATTAATTTCACATCATATTCTTAAGAAGCAAAGGTATCAGCTGTATTGTCCATTAGAGACAAACTAATGATGCATAAAGCAATTTAATCACCATGTCTTACACTGCCAAAGTCGTTTTTCTCACTTGGATTTTCCCTGTTGATGCTTTAATCGCCTGCATCCTTCACCTGTGGTCAGGGTAGAGGTCGTACCAGCCTGAATAATGTGGTCAACGTGAGTACTTTTGTTTATATCGGTCATTAGATTAAAATTATAAAATAATTAGATTACGTACACGTATATATATATATTATATATATATATATATATATATATATATATATATATATAATATATATAGATATATATATAAGTGTATATGTGTGTGTGTGTGTGTGTGTATGTATGTATGTATGTATGTGCATGCATGCATTGCATGCATGCATGCATACTTCTATGTCAATAGCATGTGACAATACATAAAGCTGAGGGCACAAGAAAATTAGGAATGTACCAATCGCTCTCGTGCCATTGCAACACGTTGTCGAGGTGTGTATCTATATATATATATATATATATATATATATATATATAATATATATACATATATATATTGTTAAATTGTATATTGTAAACTGTAAACCCAGAGGCACCATAGGACATTAGTTTTATCGCGAATGAAAAGGAAACCACTCGTAACAGTGAAGATCACGAAGTTCAGCCGGGGCACAAGTACTCCTTCAACACAAAGGGACGGCTGTTAAAGTTGGTGGAGGATTCCTCGTGGGTGTGAGGAGGACGACACGAGTAAGGACGAGATGAGGAAGAAAGAGAAACGAGGGAGAAAGAGAAACGAGGAAGAAAGAAAGGCATGAAGAAGAAAGGAAGACATGGGAAAGAAAGAAAGGCATGAAGAAGAAAGGAAGACATGAGCAAGAAAGGGAGACATGAGAAAGAAAGAAAGGCAGTGGGAAGTGAGGAAGAAAGGCATGAAGAAGGAAGGAAGACAGAGGAACATAGGAAGAAATGAAGACAGGGGAAAGAAAGAAAGGCAGTAGGAAATAAGGAAGGCAAGAGGAAGAAAGGCATGAAGAAGAAAGGAAGACATGAGAAATTAAGAAAGGCAGTAGGAAGTAAGGAAGATAGGAGGGAGAAAGATAAGGGGGAAGAAAGGAAGAAAGGCACGAAGAATAGAAGAAAGAAAGTTAGGAAGGAGGAAGAAAGAAAGACATGAGGAAGACAGGAAGGAGGAGGAAGAAAGAAAGAAAGAAAGAAAGGAGGGCAAGGGCCACGAATGGGAGGGACGGCACTAATGACGTGGACGCATATTTTTGACAATGGATTATATTTGCACAGCTTCTTCGGGCATCATCATCATCGGAGCCTCTTCTCTTGAAATAACCTTTTGACTTTTTTTTTCCGCTGGCATTCATTCTTGTGAAAGGTTGCAACGAGACTAGGATTAATCTCTCTCTCTCTCTCTCTCTCTCTCTCTCTCTCTCTCTCTCTCTCTCTCTCTCTCTCTCCCCTTGTGGTACCATTGAAAACGTTTCTTTATCTAATTTAACTCCTCACTCGTGAACGTAGCTCATCTTGTCAGCCTGTTAGTCAATTATTGTAATTTGTCCTAACAAGTCGTTAATTTATTGTTATTCATTCTGATTGGTCATTGATTTATTCTGAGTTATTGCAACCGGTCGTTAATTTATTCTAATTTATTCTAATCGGTCATTAGTGTATTTAGATTTATCCTAATAGGTCTTCAACATATTCTAATATATTATTATTTTTTATTAATTTATTTTGATTTATGTTAATCGGTCATTAATTTATTCTGACGAATTCTAATTGTGTTCAATACAATTAGTGATATGATAATAAGTGACTAGCATTCCTATATATTTAATAGAATTTTGATGCTCTCATAGTTTTGAGCTGAAGAATGGTAAACGTTGTATGATATCTTACACAAATATTTTTTTCTTACCTCTAGAAAATATGCACATGATCAAGTTCGTCATATCTTTAACTAATTCCGTTATATTTGAGGACTTTATTCTATGACATAGCAGCAACAACGAATCCACGACGCGTTTTGAGATGAATATATTTGATGACCATGAGGAAAGGACCTATCCATATCTTACGACGGAAGTGTAATATCGAATATTCCCCATGACGCAGCTGAGACGACATCGCTGTTCTATGACGACGGGGGTAAATATTGCATCGGTCCAATCTTGTGGAAACGAGCGATATAAAGAAAGAGGATATTGTAATACCGGACAAGGGGTGTGGGGGGGTATAAAACTCTCTGCGAACTCAAATGCGACGTAAAACACGAAATTGAAGTTTAATGCTGACTTATTGGGTCCCATAAATGCTGGTTTGAGCTGCATTGGGAATAAGAAGAAGAAAAAGAAGAAGAGCAGCCTCTTGAAAGTTGGTCTCGTCTCGTCTCTCGGAAATGATAGAAAATAGATGACGAGTGCCATTTGTTAAATCTGTTCTGTTATGTCGGAATTCTTGGTTGGTGATTTTGACGTAAATTGTATGTTATGTTTTTGACTTTTTGTTTTTTAAGTTCAAAGGTCAGTTTAACGGCCATAGCTACGATGGATAAAAAGCAAGACAAGGTGTGTTGTAAGTTATGTTTGTTTCTCTTTTCCAGGTTTTTTTTTTATCTATATACAAGGATCAGTTTAACGAGTTCAGATCCGAAGGAAATAAACAAAGTGAAGATAGAGATGTCTAGACATGCCAGGAACTGCAATGTAGACAGACCATCGCACTCTAAAAAAAAAAAAAACCACAACAAAAACAAAACTTGAAGTCATAATGCTGCCTCACTTCACTTTTATGACCTTTGCCTGCAACCCTGCCCGCTGGGCTAAGGAATGGAAATGCAACAAACACCAAATTTATTGCACTGAAAGGTTATTATGTGTGTATATGCATATATATATATATATATATATATATATATATATATATATATATATATATTATATATATATATATATATATGAACGAACTTTTTGCGCATGAAAAAGAGAATACTGACTCATTTTGATCATAATATATTTATTGAATGTAAATGTAAGACCCAAGGAACTGAAAGTGAATCATTCAAGACTATCTCTCTCTCTCTCTCTCTCTCTCTCTCTCTCTCTCTCTCTAGAATTTTCATATACACAAAATCTCTCTGTATCTTGCTGACGATAACTCATGTTCGTATATTTTGGAGCATCATAGATATTTGTTTATATAGTAGCGTTTCTATAAATTAACCAATATAATAAACACCGGTTACAATAAACTGATATCTTGTTTTTAGGCTTTCTGGTTTCTCAACCCCTTTCATTCCTTTTACTGTACCTCCGTTCATATTCTCTTTCTTCCATTGTACTTTCCTCAACCCTTCGCCTAACAATTGTGTCATAGTGCAACTTCGAGGTTTTCCTTACGTTACACCTTTAAAACCTCTTTTCAATTTTCCTTTTAGCGTTGAATGACCTCATAGGTCCGGGCTCTTGCCCTCTGGCCTAAATCTCATATTCCAATTCCAGTTCCAATGAAATCATTGATGGGGTCACCCAAAATCGAAAAGTACCCGCGACCGAGCCGGCTAGAGGTCGCATGGCGGAGTATTTCACGACCGCTGGAACGGATCGAACTGCAAGACCGTTTCCAGATACCTATGTCTGAGTCCTTCCAATCGAACCCTTTCAACTGGCTCCAGCAGCAGCAGCAGCGGTGGCCTGAATTTCACCGATGGATCGATCTTAGGTACCTTGTTAGCCAGCCTTTTCTCTCTCTCTCTCTCTCTCTCTCTCGTCTTCGTCGTGAATATTATTGGAAACTGAATCAGTATCGATTTATTGTGATTTGGCTATCGATCATCTCTCTCTCTCTCTCTCTCTCTCTCTCTCTGGCTGGTGAATATTACCCTAATATCGAAATCAATATCAGGCAGTATATAATTGGAAGGCAATCTGATACGCAAACTGATCTGTTATGTTACTCCTTGAACTTTCGATTTTCTGTGTCGTACACGTCAGCTCATTTCTTAGACAAAAGCAGCTAAAACTATTTTCAGTGTAGTGAGGGTCACACAGCTATTCTGAGCCTGCTGCAGTGTTGCTGTTCTGAGGTGGTTGAATTATAGTTATTCGTGTCACCTGAGGTATGGTGATAGCCCGTATCTTGTCGCCGATAGGATAGTTCGTAATCAGTCACCTTGTTTTTTCCCTTAAGGAATGAATAGTTCACTATTGGGCACGTCAGAAAAAAATTTCGTAGAGTAGTTCAAGAATCTGTAGTGATAACACTTATCTTGACGTGGATATGAATAGTCCGTAACCATTCAGCTGATTTAAGAATGAATAGTTTACTATTGACTACTTCAAGAGAAACATTCCTTGGAATGGTTCAAGAAACTGCATTGTTCTGTCGTATGATTGGAAATCAATCTGTCTCTGACTGACCTTTAGTGTATCTTATTTGCAATACCGTGTCTTATTTGCAATTGTTTTAAGTGCATGTGAATGTTATCGTGTTTATTTTTAAGAATTTAAAGTGTAAACCGATAAAGAAGTTACCGCAGAAATAGGTCAGGTAGGTACCCTTTAGTTTTAATGCTACGTTTCTTTTCTATCGAAGCAATTTTTTTTCTATATACATATTTTTGCACAGACATCCCTCCCACAGGGGATTACACGCTGTGGTAATTATCAGTTATTGTCTCTCGCCAACAAAAATGCTAATGCAGGTAATCCCCAAACTGAAATCAGGAACCATTTGTGTAATACCAGCCCCGCTGAAAATTGTTTAAAAAACAAAAAGTTGAATCTTTACAGCAAATAACGAGATTTGTTAATGATTTAGTGCGTTTAATGAGGAACCTAACCGTTCATTAATATTTCACGTAAATTTGTTGCCAGAACCATGCTGATGCAAAGAACAAGGAATTAAATTTTCATTTGAAGGGGATATTTAATTAAGGGCGAATCTGCTGTTCATTTTTTAATCTAAAATTCAGTGTTGCCCCTTTCAGCGAACCCGAAATTCCAGTAGACTTAATCCTTGCAATGATGCGCAAGGTCATGAGAGGGGAAATACGGGGTAGGTGAGGAGTGTAGGGGGGCGGGGTTGGAAGAGAAGGGGGCTTTCTAGGGCCGTTTTTTAGTCTTCTACACACACATATTTACATATACATATATAAACATTTTTTCACGTGAAAATAAAAGGAGATACCAAGATTTTCGAATTATTTTATGGAATCATCTTCAGGGTACTGAAGATGACATTATAACGAAAATCGAAAGTCTTGTCTTTTTATTCTTAATTGAGATTTTATATCCTTTACACACATGCACACATATATATTATATATCATATATATCTATATACACTATATATATGTATATATATAATATATATATATATTAATATAAAATATATATTAATATTAAGTCTCTCCTCTCCTCTCCTCTTTTTCTGCTCACTCTCGTCTCTCTCTCTCTCTCTTACTTCTCTCTCTCTCTCTATATATACCTATATATATTTATATATTATAATATATATATATATATATATAATATATATATATATATATAGAATATAGTATCTCCTCCTCCTCTCTCTCTCCCTCTCCTCTCAAGCCTCATCCCTCTCTCTCATGTCTCCTCTCTCTCTCTTCATCTCTCTCTTCTCCTACTCTCTCGTCCCTCTCCTCTTCTCTCTCTCTCCTTCTCCTCAGCCTCTCTCTCACTCCTCTCCCCTCTCTCTCTCTCTCTCGTCTCTCACTCTATCTATATCTTAAGATATATATATATATATAGATAATATAAATATATATTATATATAAATATATATATATATAGAGTACTCTCGTCTCTCTCTCTCTCCTCCTTTCTATCTCTCTATCTCTCTCTATATATATATATATATTATATATATTATATATATATATATCATATATATATATATATATATATATATATATAGTTGTTCTGAAATTTTTTTTTATGGACAGTTATCAACATGTTTATTTTACTTATCTTGCTTTAATCTTTATTTTGATTCTGTTTTCGTTCCTCTGTTTGCCATATGAAAATGTGCTCTGTAATTTAATGGCCTTCCAGGCTACTCCTACATGAGTGTTTGCTCATTTGGAATAATAATAATATTGATGATGATGATGTCAGTGGAAATTGTAAAACATTACTTGATAAGCTAATTCAATAATGTTTGATATATCCATTAAGGAAATGAAGTAGGAGCAATCATTACGGCCCCTCTTTAATTCAAATGAGTTATGAATCTTTAATACCAATCATGGTTATAAATGAATCATTTTTATTGTGAAGGCTATTGCAAATAAATAAAAATTAATGTTGTAAATATGAATTTTTTATCTTTCTCTGCCTCCTCCTCCTCCTCCTCCCTCTCCTCCTCCTCCTCCTCCTCCTCCTCCTCCTCCTCCTCCTACTCCTCCTCCTCCGCCTCCTCCTCCTTCCTCCTCTCCTCCTCCTCCTCCCTCCTCCTCCTCCTCCTCCTCCTCCTCCTTTTGTTATCACAAGTAATATTAGCAATAAAACTACCGCTAGCAGCATTAGTCATTAATAATAATAATAACAGTAATTTTCCATGTTGTTGCCACATAAATGGTGCTAGTGACAAAAGAGCTACATTATTATTGTTGTCGTTTACTGGTAGTGTATATACATAGATAACTAGAGAGTATCATTGTAGATTCAGCTATATCGAATGTGTATATTTTCAGAGATAACTGGAGAGTACCACTGTATATTCAGTTATACTGTATTTTCAGAGATAAATGGAGAGTACCATTGTACTATAGTCATTATTATATAAGTAGTAGTAGTAGTAGTAGTAGTAGTAGTAGTAGTAGTAGTAGTAGTAGTAGTAGTAGTAGGGATTAATAAAACAGCAACGAGAAGTAAAATTCTGTGATGTAAAAGAGTCATAGCGGTTGGTGAAAATATTCCCCAACCTCCAGTTATCAGTAAGCCATTTGTACAGGAGTTTTATTTGTAGAATTTTCATCGCGCTAATTTACAGTCTTACTTTGATTGTTACAGCATTTTTTAAAGTTAATAGTATAACCTGAAGGAAATCTGTAAGGCTTACAAAAATAAGTTAAAATCAGACATATTTTTTTTTAGATATTTGCTCTTCATGTGAAAGAAGACTGGATGATTATATATATATATATGTATATATATATATGTATATATATATATATATATATATATATAGATCTATTATATATATATGTATATAGTATATATATATCTATTATATATATAATATATATATAATATATAATATAATATTATATATGTAATATAGTATGAAAAGAAAGACAACAAATAAGTCTTTTCACTAATAATATTTGCAGTTCATTGAAATGTCCTCCGAAGTAGCATAGAATTAAAGAAAATGAAAGTCTTGAGGAGGAACGAATTTATGCACCCGTAACCCGTCACGTGGCCTCTAGAAGTTGCAACGAAACAGAAATAGAAAAAAAGTGGTTGGGAAATATCAGGAATTTCATCATTCGGTTTCTGATCGTATTAACCG
The DNA here is from genome assembly GCF_015104395.2 of Macrobrachium nipponense. Classification (NCBI taxonomy): domain Eukaryota; kingdom Metazoa; phylum Arthropoda; class Malacostraca; order Decapoda; family Palaemonidae; genus Macrobrachium; species Macrobrachium nipponense. The sequence goes on along the minus strand of NC_087216.1, from coordinate 20,821,184 downwards.
ATGTCAAGAGACCGGTTGATGCTATTTATGCTTATTTATGGCTTCGTGTTAGAGTTCATCAGAATTTTCTTCAGTTTCATAAGTATATTCATATGTGTGGTATATATATATATGTGTGTGTGTGTGTATATATATATATTATATATATATATATGTGTATGTGTGTGTGTGTGTGTGTTTGAATATATATATATATATATATATATATATATATATATGTATATATATACTACTATACATACATACATACATACATACATACATACATACTACATACATACACGTTCTCTGTCTCCCTCCGCGGATCGATCCTGGGTCCAGCAAACGTCGCGCGAGAGCAGAGTTACCGTCACAGAAACGCACGAGGGCGTCATTGTCAAGCCGAGAGAAAAAGCTGAAAACCTTGGTGGCCATGTTTTCGTCTTCCTCTCCCTCTGAGAACACCTTTGTTACTCAAAACCCCTTTTATGATTCTCATATCAAGATGAAGAGACACTCTCCTGGAAATGAGGACTTCATTATATTGGTGGGGGTGGGGGGGGGGGGGGGCGTTGTCAGGCAGGTGTCGGAAGCAATCCGTTCTGGGAGCGATTGCTCTCGCTCGAAGAAGCTTCTTTCTTACGTCAGAGTAAGGAAAAGATGATTACGAGCAACTCCTTGGTGGATCCGGTGTTGCAACTTGTGATGATGATGGGTATGATGATGATGATGATAATGATGAGTTAGCTTTCTGCCATTCTGCGTGTCCCAGTTCCTCTTTTGTCTTTTGGTTTATATTCATTCTTATCATATTGCTTTAGGTAAGGGGTTGAAGTTGGAAAACTATTCATTCGTATGGTTTTAGACACGGATCTGAAATTTTATAATATATTAATATATATAATATATATATAACTATATATATATTATATATATATATTTAATATACTATATATAAATATATAATAAATATAATATGCATGTATCATATTATTTCATCAACACATTTTCACCATTTGAAGGGCTGATGCTGAAATTCGCATGTGTTGTATATTGCAATTTACGTAGTTGCAAGCAAAGAGTATTTCGTCCTCTCAGTGAACATCTACTGCTTTCATTAATGGCTCTCGTTGACGTCAGTGTAAAGTAGTGCTTAATATATTTTGTTCATATTTTTCGAAACAAATTTATAACAGAAAATTATGTTTCTCGTTACATTCTTGGAAACCATTTGTACCAAATTGCCTTCCGGACAATTATTATCATTTACATATTTCGGCTCAAAACGATTATCATTCCCCATTTTTTCAAAGGACTCATTCTGTTAAATTTTTATTAAGCTGGAAAGAATTGAAGAGGCACGTAACTAATTTAGATGCAGATGCACTTTTTTTTCCCGTTTTTTTCATTCTGTAGTCATTATTTTCCAAGTCTAGCTGAAAGCAGTTAGCTGAGGAAAAGGTTATTAGCCGAAGAAAAACTATTAGCTTAAGAAAAATGTTAGGTGAGTATAAGCTGTTATTAGCTGAAGAAAACGCTATTAGGTGACGGAAAAGCGGCTAGCTGAATAAAAGCTATATTGGCTGTGGAAAGAGCTATCAGCTGAAGGTAGATCTATTTACTGAAAAACGACCTATTAGCTGAGGAAGAAATCAATTAGCTGAGGAGCAACCTATTAAGTGAAGAAAAAGCTATTAGGTGAAGAAAACGGTTTTATTTGAGGGAAAACTTGTTACGTGAGGAAAAAACTATTAGTTGAAGAAAAGGCTATTATGTAAGGAAAAGCTATTGTTCAGGACAGCTATTAGCTGAAGAAAAATAGCTTGCTCAGTTCTGTTCTAGGGCCATCCGAATAATTCTCTAATAACACGGAGCTCGCAATTCCTACCCTATCATGGAAAGTATAAACTAATTAGATATTAGGGGAAAAGGAATTTCCAGGGCCTGACTTCTAAAAGTTATTTGAGCGCGTCGTTTGTATCCATGCTGGAATCCGTAGGAGAATTATTTACTTGTTTCGTGGGATTTATGCTCTTACTATTAATTTCAGAAGCTATTTTGATATAAATTGTTACAGCTGAGTTGGTAAATTCTTATTATTTTTTAAAATAGCCTAGAATCCAGTGAGTTTAATGTAGCATTCATCTTACAAATATAATTTTTTTTATGCGCCGATGTTGACGACCATAAGTGTTGGGGAACTATTTTACAGAAATCAGTCTTTACTTCTGTTATTTTTGTGTAACCCAGACCGAGAGGAAATCACGACAGGATTTCATTTGAGCCTAATTTCCAGATGAGCATTAGACCTGGGTTGTTTTTTTATGTTATAAAGGGAACGTGTTAAAATTCAAGAAAAAGGTCAGCAGGAAAAGAATGCAGAAGTTTAAGATAGGAAGAGTCTGTTATCTATTAACCAAAAATATAATATTATTCTTTCACCATTGGATGATCGTAGAGTGTAATAATAGAAAGGGGCTTAAAGTACTGGATTTGAATTTTGGGTTAGTTTGTTTTTCTAGAGCTCTTTTTATAACTGCATATTTAGGCCAGTTTTATGTACAGAATCAATCAATTTGTCTGAGATAATGTGGGATATCCCGCTACGCCCTCCTTATTCTAGTAAATGTTACACAGTAACAGTCATTTTTGCCGTAAGATTTAACATTTATCGAAATTATAGAACTTCGCAATGTACCATCTTGTACCAAAGTTCAGAAAAGGAAACGCTGCTGGAAAATTCGTCGCTACTCCCAGTCTTGGAATGCTTGCTTTCCTGTTGCCTCACGGCAATACTCGATCATCTAGTAAAATATCGGTTCCCTTTTTGCCTGCGGAAAACTTGTATTTCTTTACCATTTTCGAGTTATGATTTATCTCAGTGTTGTGGCATCAACAATTTTCTTGTCTTCTTTATAGGAGGAGCGCCTCAGTGGCGTGACCGGTAAGGTATTGGCCTGCCACCTCGGTGGCCGCGAGTAGGATTCTCGGGCATTCTACTGAGGGGTTAGAGATGCGTAAAAAAAATCTTTATAGGTGTTTAAAAAAAAGAAGGCCTTTGGAATTCCTTACTGAAGTTAGGGTGACAAACATTAACCATAGATCTCAAAGATGTTTTAGTTACAGAGAGGATTAATATTGTTTTAGACTGGAATGATCCGTAAGTCTAATTCTTTACTTATTTTTATTAAAATTACTTTTCAGCCGTTTATATTTTGATAATACGAACGCTGAAGTATTTGATATGCCAAGAAGTATGACAAAAAATCTTACTTCAAAGATGATAATATTATTTCGTCTGCACCTCTTAGATAGATGATCAGGCATATTAAGACATTTATTATTGTTTATCCTTTGCTGATTGCGTCTATTTCTTCTCTTTTCAGGTATGTATCTTGACTCGTTTTGACTTTATCAAGTTATGTAATCATAACCTACAAAGGTGAGTACAGTAGATATTGCTGAATATGTGGGGCTTTATTGATTTGTGTCCTTTATTGTTTTTGTGACTGTCTTTTACGCAAACTTCGTAGTCTTAGCGAAACTCCAACCCCTTTTTTGCAGTGACATATTTTTAAGAACTCTAATAAAAGTATATCAGTGACTTACTTTACAGGATGTTTATTTTGCTGGGATGGAGTTGGTGTGGTGGGGGGGGGGGGGGGGGGCGTGGTTATGTTGGTATAGATTAGGCCCCTTTCCCCGAATTTTATCATCATAAATGTCAAAACCAAAACGGACCAATGGATAAGGAACAGTTTAGATATTAACATCCAAGGAATATAACGTTAATCATAAATTTAAGAATCAAACCAGACTAATGGATAAAGATAATGAAAGTGGAGATACTGTAACTCAAGCAATATGATATATTAAAATGCAAATGACATTCCAGCGCCCTACCAAGAACGAAAGCGCCAAAATAGCCAGAACTCTTCAAAAAAAGAGAGAAAGAAGACTCCTTCAGCCCAATAAAAGGAAGAAATGAAGGTTGGCAGCTTCATTCACTCTCTATCTCTCAGCTGAGTCGGATTAAAGGTATCATCCATTACGATCGGCCCGAGAAAGAAGGAAGGAAGGAAAAGACGAACCGAAGCAAACGCATCTCATTTGGGTTTCTCTACCTATGGAGATGGATGATGATAAAAAACCGAGAGAGCCTTTCTCGCGGGTTTTTTTTTCACGGGAGAGATGTTCCGGGAGGAGTCGATATCTGGAAGCGTCGTTTCTCGTGATTGACGTCGGCTTTGTCTTCGTCTGACGCGGAGTTTCCCCGAAAGTAAAGAATAAGGGCCAGATTATGATCTTGGCGGTCAACTTAGTCTTCGTTATGTTCTGGGTGGTATTTACCGATAAGGACGATTGATAATGGATTTTGCTGTCTGTTAGAGTATGTGAATATAATTTCAGCTTTATTCCAGTTTGGGTTTTTGTTATTGGTGGGTTGCTCAAATATGTACCAAATTTGCATCGGGTTTTTGTTATGTACAATACGTAATACGGTCTTGACAGAAATTCATTAGGAAGTTATCGCGGGAAATATAAAGTTAATACAGCTCTACGCTTATGAAAGAATGGAGACGTAAGAGAATACGAATATATACTCAATGTAGGCTTATTTATATACATATATTCATGTAAGTCAGTTCACATGTCCAACACATACTACATACAATATTGATATTCATTTGCTAGGGAGTCGAGATATCTAGAAACTAAAATCTTCGTTCCCGTGTTGTCTGTCTTTTATATACAAGGGCATTCATGCCTTAAAAATGTTGTGATATGTGAGTGGCTGGAGGCATTAATACTGACCGCAGTTACTGTCGTTCATCAGGTTACATAAAGGGTGCAGTGTAGTTTTAAGAAAGTTGGCCCCTAGCAGGTCGACGGCATATTATTATAAAGTATTCCAGTATAGTAATACAGTTCCAAATGACGGTAGTATTAGAGAGGTTCGTTCCAAATTTACTTACCCCAAAACTCGACTCGGTACTGGGTTATAGAAGGTCACAGAAGTCAGTTAAGTTAGAGAGCGAGCCTGGACAAACTTGCTGAAGCAGAATATATCCTAGATATTTTTACAGCCTAATAAAGTGATTGAGCCTCCGAAATAGTCACGATCATGCGATTTTGAACTCGAGTGTTTATTTTTAGTTCATCTCTTGGCATGATTCTCTTGCAGGTAATTAGAGCAATGTCGACGTTTGTGTGGGATTAAACCGGCGAAGTCGACGAAAATTCATAATTTCCAGCATTGCGATTTTGGTAAAAATCAAGGTTAATGCAAACACGGAAAATTAAAAGCAAATAGCGATCCCAATGATTCTCAGACCCCGATGGCTTTTGATTAGCAACAGCTGATTTAGACCCAGAGATGAAGTCTCATTTCTGTGATGGTTTAGGCAAGTTGTTGTGATGACGATGTATTTTTGCAAGAATTAGAAGAGGGAAAATTGGACCGCTTCGCTCAAGATTAATATTCAATATTCGTGGTGTGACATCTGCTGTTGTCTCAGCATCAATTTTGATCAGAGCGCAGACATTAGTAATTATTTCTATATCTACTATATATAAGTATGTACTATCTCAAAACACACATGCATAATTTTACCAGCGTTAACCATTTTACAATTTCTTTGAAACCACATTTTTTTATCATTTCACATTTTTTATAAATATTTCATTAGCTTTAAACTTTTTTTAGTTCTTCAACAATCTCGCTACACCTATATACAGAATATATGAATGTTGAAAATTAGATATGTAAATGTTTCAGCTTTATGCTGGAAGAAGCATTTCATTGAAGCAGTGAGGAATATCATGTTGTTGGAAGTGTCAATACACCACACGTAACGGAACACAGGAGGTAGATAAGATTTATATTTATGGCCACCACCGAAAACAATAAAAGAAAAGGAAAGTGAAATCCTCCCTTTGGTTACCTGAGAGTTCCTTCCCTCGCTGACCGTCGAACTTGGGGCTTTCGAGATTAAGAATGATGAAAAGGCTCGGACCAGAGAACCCCATCAGACTTCTTTAGGGTTACAGAGAGAGAGAGAGAGAGGAGAGAGAGAGAGAGAGAGAGAGAGAGAGAGAATTACCTCCTGGAAGCCTTCACATCTTGTTTTGATTGTTTAAGTATTTGTAGGAATTGATGGAGAGTTGGTTACATTTCTTCACCCACTGTTTCAACCCACTGCATTCGCCTGACCACCAGATACATAAGCCATTCTTTATTAGTACTGCGGGTTTGAGGTAATATGACCGTATCTCTGCGTCAGAGAGAGAGAGAGAGAGAGAGAGTAGAATAGAATTACGTCTTTGAAACTTTTTCATTAAAATAAAATTCAATTGTTTGCTAGGTTTGTAACTTTTTCATTAAAATAAAATTCAATTGTTTGCTAGGTTTGTTTTGTAAATGTGGTAAAGCAAGATCACTGGTAGTTATGATCTATTTACTTAAATTTAAATAATTTACCAAACCTTAGGCATTTAAGCAAAACTGCGAATTAGAAAGGGTAGCCATAGAACATGCAATAGATTGAAATATATCATTTGCTTATATTGTCTACAGTATTTCAGCTATTGACCTAACAGAGATATTTCTAGAAAGCTTTGTTATTGGAGTATCAACGATCATAATCATGTTGTAAAAACATGACCTGAAAAAAAAGAACAGACGGGGCCTTTTACCCCATGGGTGGGGTAAGAAGCCCACGGTGGGGGCTTTTTGCCCCATACCTAAGATATTGTGGAACTTCATGAAAACTACCATTTACATTGAAAAGTAGACACCTATTTTTGCTAAATATAAAAAATTCAACCTTCCACACAAAAATATTCAAGAAATAATGTTGGAAAATAAAAAAAAATTAATCTTAGAGTTCTTAGTTTCTTGTAAAACCTAGGAACTTTTTGGTATTCATAGGAAGTGAAATTAGCAAAATTGTAAAATAAATTGACACTTCCTCTACATTACAGCTGTAACAGAACAATTAGAAATAAATTCACTTTCTTTATATAGCACCAAGAATAACACAAATAAAAGAAATAATGGATAAGTTTTACATAACAACAAAAATGTCAAGTAAAAAAGGTAGACTAATTTTCTTTACATTACTCCAGTCTCTCTGGCTAAAGTCCTGTGACTGTGGTGGCCTTCTGGAATTGTAATGTGCTTTTCTGCTCGACTTGGCTTAACAATTTTAACAAAGTGATGTAGCCAGTCTACGAAACAATCAGCATTAGACCATCCACTTGCTGTGTACATGGGGTAAAAAAAAAAAACCCTGGGCTTCTTGCCCCAAAGCGTGGTGGGCCTTTTACCCCACTTGCCATTTTTTAAGAAAACTAAATCCACCTGTACCTCAATTGAGTTTTCAAGTCTGGATTGCATTGCAAGATATTTCTTAGCTCTCATTTAAAGTAACTGTAGTTAAAGTACTGACTTTACTGACAAGATGTCCGCACAGGATATCCCTGATATAGCACACATACTTACATGAAATGTGTCCAAAGAAGAAATGCGTGCTGGCTGTGTCCCATTCTAGTTCTCCCAGGCTGTTTGGTATAGAAAGCTTCAGGCAGAAGGTGTTGCTGCACTGATCAGCTGACTAAGTTGCTATGATATGTAA
>NC_087216.1:20783568-20808568 GCF_015104395.2 Macrobrachium nipponense | reverse complement strand
TGAAACTTTTTTTTCTTATAGTGTTTTAAACTCTGTTCCTCCCCTCGCAATGTTTTGCTGGTTTTTTTTTTTTTATCTTCGAAGTAAAGTCCATGAGGAAAGTTTCAGCTTGAAATTCTTCTTATATATTAATCATATATTTACACATACATAAATATACATATTTATTATTACACTTATACACACACACACACACACACACACACACACACACACACACACATATATATATATATATATATATATATATATATATATATATATATATATATATATATATATATATATATAAATTTGTACACAGAAAACAAACTCCTACATTAGGGCTTCAGCCACTACGCTTTGTAAAGAACAGACATAGCTTCCTCTTGCTCATATCCCCGGCTGATTTGGAAAATGAACGAGGGACAAGAACTGACTTGTACCCACCATTAAGCTACTGTTGTGTTTTATGCAGTGGAGAGGGTCCGTATGAAATAAAGCTGTGTAGTCCGCCACTATGTATACTAATACATTGCACAGTATATTATATATCTGGAAAAGATGGATGAATGGATCTGTAGGTAGATCTTAATACTTTCGGTTAGTTTATGGCGTAGACTTATAGAAATCTATAATGAACCTTTCACCCTTAATCTTGCTATACATTTTTTTTAAGCTTTAGCGGAACTTTGCTTAACAACTTGCAAATCTCATATTTATCGCAAGTGAAAAGTAATGATAGGAATTTGGCTAGAAGAAAACAAACATAGTTTCAGATTTCAAAGAGATTTGTTGGAATATGAAACTGTTATATATTTAGTTTTGGAAACGTCAGAACAATTCTATTTACAGTTGGAATGAGAGAGAAGTTAACATTATGGTCGGTCAGTGAATATAGCTGGCATTGACACATTTACTGTGTTTCTGCTTTCTCGGTGAATGACACTGGAGATCTCTGGGTTTGGTCACGTCTTTGGACATCATTGGGTCTAGTCACTTCTTAAGTGGTGACTTCCAAGGAATGTTCTTACTCACTGGCGCGTAAGCTCTCCGACCAGTTGTGGCTGGATGGGAGTTAGAGTAGCAACGTCTCCCCTGAATATGAATTCATAATGGAATCCAACCTCTTCTTAAAGAGTATAGTTGTATTCATTTACTTACAAATGGTAATTAATTGTAACAGGTTAATTCACGGATAAATTCCAATTCTAACACGTTAAGTTCACCGATGAGTTCCACTTGCTTTCGTTGGTGGAATTCGTATATGAATTTAACATTTCACCAAATGATTTTACCCGCTCCACTTCCGCGTCTAAATTCATTCATCTTTGAACATTAATTTTCCACCCTTCTCTTCCGAGTTATGAGAAGAGAAGTACGTTCGAGTTAATTGGAAAGTAAGTTTTATTTGATTGGAAATATATATCGAACATGAAACCCCAATCAACAGGTCAAGAGGGAAATCTTTTTTTACCCATAATAATATTGCATTTGTCCATTTTACGATTATATCACTTCATATCTGAACAGAGGTGTGAAGGAATTTGTATTTTACTGAGCTGCATGAAAGTGAAGATTAGATAGGCATGGTGTAGGTACCCCCTTATGAGTTGTCATCATCATCGTTATCATTATCATTATTATCATATCGTCATCCTCATCGGTTACAACAATATTGCACTGCCAAACATTAAAAAAAAACATGGGCTTACCACTTATGTCGAGATTAGACAGCCATTATGGAGATACCCGAAGATACCAAGATAATAGTATCATTATTATTATCATCGTATCATCATCATTATCATCGTATCATCATTATCACCAGTGACAACAATACTGCACTGCCTAAGATAAAAGAGAGAGAGAGAGATATGGGGTGGGGTTGGGGGGGGCGCTTACCAAATATGTCAGAATGATACGCTCTTGTTGAAAGTAGCCAAATAGCCAAATGTAGCCAGCGGCATTAATGCATCTCGTCCTTCACACCCACTCGCCAATATGAGCAATTGTACCCAGAGCATAAACCACCTCTCAATTTCCATCGTCCCTCTGGCGACCTCGGGAGAAAATTCGATTATCGACCTGTTTTCGTTAACGTTTACAGTGTGTCAGCTCGTACCCGTCATCTTTTTTTAAGTTTATCGATAATCTACGTGGCTGCTATTTTTATTGTTTTCATAAATTGCAATGTCCATGTGATTTTTCAGTGTCATCGAGCAATTCATAGATTGATTGGATCCGTTCCGAGTGACGTCATAGGATCGGCACCTGCAGTCAGCGCATTACAAACTTATTTCTGTGTAACCCTAGTAGAACATGATATTAAGTCTCTCTCCTCTCTCTCTCTCTCTCTCTCTCTCTCTCTCTCTCTCTCTCTGTATGTATGTATGTATGTATGTATGCATGAAGGAAGAAATGTGCTATATACTATGTATAAACTTGCCATGCGGGATCATGGTCATTTCACCCATTTTCTTGAGAATGGATGTTCCTTGGGAATAATAATAATAATAATATTAATGATAAAAACATTCCTGTGACTAAAGACACAACGCAGCCTGGAAAATAAATATATACTGATTTTACAAAAATCTTTGCCATGAAAAGGAGATATTCCACATTAAATTGAAAAGAACCAGTCGTGTCAGTTCCGGTCAATTTTGACATCGCAAATTCCTGGGGATGTTTTTCCCTCTGTCCGTTTTGAATATTATTTTCCAAAGAAAGTTGAAGCTGGCAATTTTCCACTCCATGAGTGTGAAATATGAACTGCCTCCGTCTTTCCTGAATTAGTTAAGCATGAAATTAGGACACCGGGGACTGGAAATAATTACCATCGCATTAACGACCTCGGTAAATTGCCCTTGTTTTTATCTGATTGTAATCGGCACTGGCTTCGATGGTAATGTCAAGGAATATAGTTATTATCCCTTAATTAGAGATCAGATTATTTTTCAAGTGGGGTTAATGAAAGGTTAAGTTTTTGATAAGTGGTTGAAAGGTTAATGTGCACTTTGAAATATTTATTATTTTACTTTCAACTAATCTAAGGGTCAAGTAATTGTTTTTTTTTTTTCATCTTGAAAGGCTTAGATAGTAATTAAGATCCTGTCTCTTTTATACGTAAAGAGTTATTGAAAGATAAGAACAACATTTAAGTGGACCTTCCAGTGCATTTGGCGTAAGGAACTCCCGGAATTAAGGTAATGGTATCATTATCGAATCGGGGAATTTCCTGTCGAAAACTGGAAAGCAGAATGAGATTCGTAATGAGATCATTCAGGATGATTTGGATGTCTATAATGAAAGAAAGGTACTCCTAATCACGTCCTCCTAACCTCATTCATATGGAGTAAAATGAATACTAAAATGAGATTGTGTTCGATTAGGAAGAATGAAATGATAACATATTTCAGGTTAATTTGAATAAATGGAATTTTTTCGTGGCAATTTGTCTTCTGAGTACAAGTGCAGTGTAGTGCAAAATTATATTTTTTTCCTAGTGAAAAAAAAAAAAACCATCAGTTTTGTTCAAATTAATTAGATGTATCCCCTTTAAAAACAAACTACTGAATAAAAAAAATTAAGTCTGATGATTTTTAGTAAATATTCTACCTTTGTTGACGATCTGGGTGGGTGTGGGTGCCTGGTGGGTGGGAGAGAATTGAAGAGACAATGCAATTAGTTGACCTGTTTCGTAGACATGTTCCTCTGTCTTTCGGTTGATTTATTATGGTCACTTGCATCTGTCATGGCTAGGTAGCAGTTAATCTTGATTGAGTCAGGTCTATTAGTTTCTTGAAAATGGAGTGATACCATTTGTGTTCTTTGATTTCTATTCGGGATGCACATGGCATTTTTGTCTGTTTTCTTGCCCTTTTTGATCGATTCTGTTTAACATGCATAATTAGTTTTACTTTCGAAACCACACAGAACTAACTGTTCAAATGTACATCTGGCCTCAGGTCTCATAACTTAGTACTGAAAATATATTCCAGGATACATCTCTAACCCCATATTTTAAATAACTTCCCTGAAAATAGAGAAATGGTTACCGCCAGTCTACCTTTGAATTCCAGAATTTGGAAACGCGAACGTTGTTAGGATAGGAACGGTGTGTGAACTTTAAGAAAATATCACCCAAAGATATATCGCCCGAAGATTTGAAAAATAGTAGCAAGTAATTTTTTAAAGAAGTCGCTTCTTTGATGTATTAAATTAGATATAATTACTGAATGGGTTAACAGGCGAATTGTAACTTACATGCATACATTCATACATATGCTCATCCATACATACGTACAAGATAACCTCGTTGATACATTGACTCAAACGTAATATACTTAATGGGGGAAATAGGTCACGTGTAACATACACATTGTATGTATGTACATATACTCACGTACACACATACATTCATTCAAGATGGCGTCGTTGAAGCATTAAATAAAACTTAATGTACTGATGAGGTAAATAAAACGTAATGTACTGATTAGGTAAATAGGAAACATTTAATGTACACTCGGCAAGGAAACTTGAGATACAGTTTTTTTAAATCTTCGGACATGTAGCTATTGTTCAATAATGCCACACCTGGCAACTCTTGAAAGGGGGCGGAGCTTCAAAATTATAGCGTTTGTTGCTTTCTAGATTTCCATCAACTTTACACCATAAAGATTATGTTGAGGTCCTATAATCATTTATACTTGAATGTAGAAACAGGCTCTATATTATTCGTTAATGTTGGTTTGGTAACGTCAGTTCAGGGTAGAATTTCGATCATCCTTTTTAAAAACCTACTGTGAAACCTTATTTATAAGTAATGTTTGACACTAAACTGACGTAAAATTCATATGTAATTAAAGACGGATCTTAAACAATGAGAGAAAGGGTTTTAAAATTTGGGCAGTACTTGTGGAAATCGTAAGGAACAATACAGTAAAGACTGAAATATTATGACAATAGAGAGAGAGCGCGCAAGCATAGGCCTATCTATAGAGATACTTAATTCATTATATTTACTTTGAGAGATTGAGTGATAATATTTTTTCATATGTGTTTTAAAAGTGGAGAGAGAGAGAGAGAGAGAGAGAGAGAGAGAGAGAGAGAGAGAGAGAGAGAGAGAGAGGAGCAAAATCTGCTCATGTGAAAGCTTAGGCCTATTTTTAACTACTTAATTTCATTATATATTCTTTGGGAGATTGAGTGGTAATATATGTATTTTTAAAGTATGTTTTAGAAGTGGAGAGAGAGAGAGAGAGAGAGAGAGAGAGAGAGAGAGAGAGAGAGAGAGAGAATGATAGTACTGGTGATGGACTTGACTTGTGACGAGGGAAAGGCAGAAGAAAATATAATGAATTAAGTATCTCTATCGATAGGCCTATGCTTGCGCGATATGATATGACTGCCAAGATCGTGCTGCATTATGCTAGATTAAATTTGAAGGATCATAATATTCAAGTTAATTCTCTAAGAAATTCATACCCTAAACTTGATTACATTCGACAGTTGCCTTGGAAAATTTTAGACACAGGGTGCGGTCATTCTTGCTTTCTTGATATAGTCTTTACTTTTGAAAATCAGGTTTCATCCACCAATCATTCACGAAAAAAGCTGTGTTAAGTAAAAATATTTATTACCACAAATAACTCAATATGTATTGCACAGGCAATTAAAGTTTTATATCTTGGGAGATCTTTCAGCCTCGCGGCAAAGAAATGCAGTCGTGTAGGGCTGTAGGCTACTACGAACTGCTTTGTAATGGGAGCATATAGTCAGAAAATCTTTGAGCTAACATGCTACTTAAACCTTGATTAGATTTATGTTTAAAGACAGTAGCTTTGTAAACAGCAACCAGCATTCGATCCATGTCAACGTCAAAGTAAGCAAAGTGTGAAATCTTTTACGTTGGCCAGTATCCAGTGACTTGTGCTTTCCCGCTTGAAGTTCTTGGGCTCCTCCTCACATCATAGAAAACGCTCTTGCGGATGAAACTAGATTTGTTCAACCTACCTTAGCCGTCGCAACATTGAGTGCCATTGACGTCAGCTAACTTTAATCGCTTTGGAATACAAACATAAGTTTGTAGAAACTAAAATCATTGCATTCACCACTTACGATAATGCAATATATCCCCGCTCATGAAGCAAAACGAGTAGATATTGTCTTCGTGATACATAGTACTAAAATCAGAAATTCACATTCTATCTACCAGATCTCTATGAACGAATCCATCTGAGAAATTCCAATTACTTCGGACATATATCGTGTTTTTAAGTATCTGAACGGTTTTGTTTTGCAGTTTTAACTTATATGATATAATTTGCAATGTATTTTCATATTCTAGAGTAAATTTAGAGATATGTCTTTTCAGTAAAAACAAATGGGAAATTGGATGAACGAAAGCTAATGAAAACTGTATCTTCAGTTTTCTTGTCGAGTGTACATACTATACACATAATCCATACATGCATGCTGCAATAAAAGGGGCAAATGGAAAAGTGACGCGGCGTAAAGTGACGAACGCTTTGACGGCTGAACATTCTGTTGTGAAAGAAAAATGGTTTTTGTACGTCCTACAGCAAAGATAAAAGGCAGAAAGATAACGGAGAATAACGGAAAAGGAAAATGAAATTTCATCTGCCAGTGAGTTATACAAAGGAATCTTAAGTGACTGCAGGAGAATGAGAGAGAGAGAGAGAGAGAGAGAGAGAGAGAGAGAGAGAGAGAGAGAGAGAGAGAGAGAGAAAAGATTGAATTCCGAGTCGTCGATTTTATTTCATGGGTTTAGAACATCTTTTTTTTATGCTTAAAAGGAATTGAAAAGTAACTCATCTTGGACAGATTTTGATTTTATTTTTCTCTCTATGCGCATATCGAATTGTATGCTTGCTTAAGAATTGCGCAATGCTTTCGAAACACACACACACACACACATGGGTCAAATGGTAACTCCCTGGCCTCTCATTTAAAAGACCGCTCTTGGGTCCCGAAGTGAGTTCACATATATATTTACAGATATATATACCTACCCATATATATTATAAATATACGTACATACATATACACCCCTACCTACCTACTACCTACTTACCTACTTATGGAGAGAGAGAGAGAGAGAGAGAGAGAGAGAGAGAGAGAGAGAGAGAGAGATCCTCAAAGAAGCGGATTTGCGTGTGTGACCTTTAGCAAATTGACTTTGAATACCAAAGCCCCCCAGCCTCCTGATTGAAGCAGCATTTCTTGAGTACACTGATTTCAGAAAAGCACATTTAGGAGGGATATTAAGTCATTGCAAAATTCATTTGTATGTGTTGCTTGCCTGAAAGTGTCTTCATCGCCCCGTTTCAATGCAAAGGTTATTTTCTCTGTCATTCAGAATTTCCTGTTTGCTTACGCCTCGCTTCTCAACTGTCTCAGTAAGGGCTAATGCTAAATTGATTTCTACTTCATTACAACCTAATTGCACATCGTTGTTGTATGATATGGTTTCCTTGATTTGTGCAATGAGCATTTGTTTGTTAACATTTTTCGGGATTAATAACCGTGAAATGTTGCGCAAACAAATGATAGTATTGATTATGTTGCTTTTATGGAGTAGAAATTAGATCTCATCACAGAAGAACGTGTAACTTGCCTCTTAAAAACCAGTTATGCCACACAGATTCGTCAAGACATATTTATGAATATTATAATCGTAGGAATATGTTTTGTTCCCAATCTTAGAATTATATGTTACACAATAGGAATATGTTTTACACAATCTTAGAAATATATTTTACAGAATCTTAGAAATGTGTTTTATATAAGCTTAGAAATATATTTTACAATAGATATATTTCACAATACACCTCAACTCACCATGCCCTGGCATTCCCTAAATGGAAAGAATAACACTTGTATCCCCAACACGAAGTACCGCAAAGGGAGGCTATATTCAGGGACCTAATGAAGGCGACAGGTTCGGGTCCAATTGGCCTGAATAATGGCGAAGGCAGATACACCAAACAGCCACCACATTGTCCGAGGACCCATGTTGCTCCTGGTCTCTCTCTCTCTCTCTCTCTCTCTCTCTCTCTCTCTCTCATTGAAAGTGACGAACGGCCGAGTACGAACTGTCTAGATGGTTCGATTTGCCTTCGGTGGCCAATGTCGAGGCTGTATCTGGGCATGCCACTTATCTTGTAGTAATTCTTGGGGTATATTCTCTTAAGGTAATTTATCAGCGTTACTGTTTTTTACTTCATGAAAAGTCAAGTTGCACAGTTTTCGTATTGATGAATGCCATCTTATTCTTGTGGTTGACAGAAGGATTTGTGTGTAAAATCTATTAAAACCCCGAAAAATATATGCAGGTAATATTGGAAATATGCGTAATTATTTTGTAGTAAGAATTAGATTTTCCAGTCAGTACCGGGTTAAACTTAATCTCTTAAATCAATTGTTGCAGCTTTGTTTTTTAGGTTGTGTTCACATTAGGTTATTATGTTCAAACAAGGTTAGTTATTTTATTTAGGAAATAGATATTTTCAGTTCCAGTAGACTACATTCAGTCCAATGAAAAGTAGAGAAGACGGATATAACACCCAAAATGAACATAGACCTCCAAACAGGGCGAGTATATAGGTTCACCATAAACCTATATGTAGACTGAGTGACGAAAATCATTCACTTTTCTTTTAAGAAGCAGATTTAGCAGTTTGAAGCGTGAAATATCACCAAGGCAAGTTTTGATCTTAACGCCCAGTATGCTAATTGATATAGTTAGAAGGTTTAGGTACAATTTAACACTTAAAGGTGAAAGCGAATCTTAATATATATATATATATATATGTGTGTGTGTGTGTGTGTACATACATATATATATATATATATATATATATATATATATAATATATATATATATAATATATATATATATATATATATATATATATATATATATATATATATATATATATATATATATATATGTATGTATGTATACACACACACACACACACACACACACATATATATATATATATATATATATATATATATATATATATATATATATATATATAATTTAATTCTTCGATTTCATTTAGTGTAAATGTACATAAACCTTTTAACTACTATCAATTAGCATACTGGGCGTTAAGATCAAAACTTGCCTTGGTGATATTTCACGCTTCAAACTGCTAAATCTGCTTCTAAAAGAAAAGTGAATGAACTGTTTAAAAAGGGCGAATTCTTTTCGTCACTCAGTCTACATAAAGGTTTATGGTGAACCTATACACTTGCCCTGTTTGGAGGTCTATGTTCTATATATACTTATATTTATATTATTATATTTATATATATATATATATATATATATAATATATATAATATTATAGATTTAATTATAGATTTTACATTTATGATTTTAATTTTCGATTTCATTTAAAGTTAAGGTACCTAAACCTTCTAACTACTATCAATTAGCATACTGGGCGTTAAGATCAAAACTTGCCTTGGTGATAATTCATACTTCAAACTGCTAATCTACTTCTTAAAAGAAAAGTGAATGAACTGTTTAACAAAAAAGGCGAATTATTTTCGTCACTCAGTCTATATAAAGATTTATGGTGAACCTATATACTCGCCTATATATATAATATATATATATATATATATATATATATATATATATATATATATATATATATATATCTATATATCTATATATCTATATATCTATAGAGGAGAGAGAGAGAGAGAGAGATATACAGCATACAAGTTATATTTCCGCACGGTAAACGTGAAAAAGCCGCAGTGAAACGGCCGCATCAAGATGATTTCGACAGGCATCTTTCAGAAGAGAAAAATGACTCTTAACTTGAAGTCTAATAGTCTCCGGAGGAAGACCTGAAGTAAAAAGACGCCTGAAACTCGAGGAAAAACTGTCAAAGTAAGGAATGGGAAAGCCTAATCTCCCACGGTTCAGGAGTGGATGGTCAAAATCTGCCTGGAACACGTCAAAGTTGAGCCCTGAAAAAGCAAACGAAAATTCGCCTGGACGGAAAAACCTCTTCCAGGATCTTAGAAATAGGAAACTCTTCATCCCGCTTCTCTTGGAAGATATAAGGAAGACGTTGATTTTTTTTTTGGGGGGGGGGGTGGGTGAATGATTACTTTGAGTTGCTTTAATTCATTGCGGTTAATTCAGCGATGGGAATGAATCATTAATTCATTGGGGTTAATTCAGTGGTGGGAATGAATGAATCAATGCATTGGGGTTAATCCAGTGATGGGAATGAATCATTAATTCATTGGGGTTAATTTAGTGATGGGAATGAATCATTAATTCATTGGGGTTAATTTAGTGATGGGAATGAATAATTAATTCATTGGGGTTAATTCAGTGATGGAAATTAATCATTAATTCATTGGGGTTAATTCAGTGATGGAAATAAAAGAATTAATGCATTGAGGTTAATTTGGTGATGGGAATGAATCATTAATTCATTGGGGTTAGTTCAGTGATGGGAACGAATCATTAATTCATTGGGGTTAATTCAGTGATGGGAATGAATCATTAATTCATTGGGGTTAATTCAGTGATGGGAATGAATGAATCAATGCATTGGGGTTAATCCAGTGATGGGAATGAATCATTAATTCATTGGGGCGAATTCAGTGATGGGATTGAATCATTACTTCATTTGGTTAATTCGTGATGGGAATAGAATCTTAATTCATTGGGGTTTAATTCGTGATGGGAATGAAAGAATTATGCATTGGTGTTAATTCAGTGATGGAATGAATCATTAATTCATTGTGGTTAATTCGCGATGGGATGAATCATTAATTCATTGGGTTAATTCATGATAGGATGAATGAATCATGCATTGGAGTTAATTCAGTGATGGGAATGAATAATTAATTCATTGGGGTTAATTCAGTGATGGGAATGAATTATTAATTCATTGGGGTTAATTCAGTGATGGGAATGAATTATTAATTCATTGGGGTTAATTCAGTGATGGGAATGAATGAATTAATGTATTGGGGTGAATTCAGTGATGGGATTGAATCATTAATTCATTGGGGTTAATTCAGTGATGGGAATGAATGATTTAATGTATTGTGGGTTTAATTCGTTGATGTGACTGAATCATTATTCATTGGGGAACAAATTTCAGTGATGGGAAATTGAATCATTAATTCCATTGGGGTTATTCAGTGATGGAAATGAATCATTAATTCATTGGGGTTAATTCAGTGATGGGAATGAATGAATTAATGCATTGGGGTTAATTCGGTGATGGGAATGAATCATTAATTCATTGGGGTGAATTCAGTGATGGGAATGAATCATTAATTCATTGGGGTTAATTCAGTGATGGAAATGAATCATTAATTCATTGTGGTTAATTAGTGATGGGGGGTGTTGGTGGTGAGTGATTCGTTGCGATTGCTTTAATTCATTGTCGGTTAATTCAAGCGATGGGAATGAATTATTAATTCATTGGGGTTAATTCAGTGGTGGGAATGGACAATGAACAAATGCAATTGGGGTTTCAAATTTTTTTTTGTTGCGAGGTTTAATTCCAGGGGTTGAGGGAATGAATCCATAAGTCATGGGGTTTAATTTTGTGATGGGGATATTGAACTCAATTAAGTTCAATTGGGTTAATTTAGTGATGGGGAATTGGGGAATATAATTCAATTTTGGGGTTAATGCAGTGGAATGGAAAAATTAATCATTAATCATTGGGTTAATTCAGGATGGAAAATGAAAGAATTAATTGGGGCAATTGAAGGTTTAAATTTGGTGATTTGGGAATGGGAATCATTAATTCAATTGGGCGTTAGAATTCAAGTTGAGGGGAACGAATTCCCAATTATTCTTGGGGTTAATTCAGTGATGGAAATTAATCATTAATTCAATTGGGTTAATTCGAAGGTGATGGAAATGAAAAGAAATTAATCGCCATTGAGGTTAATTTGGTTGATGGGAATGAATCATTAATTCATTGGGGTTAGTTCAGTGGATGGGACCCCGAATCATTAATTTCATTCGGGGTAATTCAGTGATGGGAATGAATTCATTAATTCAGTGTAGGGCTGTTAATTCAGTGAGGGAAGAATGAATCAATGCATTGGGGTTAAATCCAGTGATGGGAATGAAATCATTAATTCATTGGGGTGAGATTCAGTGATGGGATTGAAATCAGATTAAATCATTTGGTGTTAAATTCAAAGTGACTGGATCGAAATCATTAATCATTGGGGTTAATTCATTGTATGGGAATGAAACGAATTAATGCATTGGTGTTAATCAGTGATTGGAATGATCATTAATTCATTGGGGTTAATTCCGCCGATGGTTATATTGTTAATCATTAATTCATTTGGGTGGGTTTAATTCAGTGGATAGGAATAGAATGATTATGGCATTGGGAGTTTAATTCAGTGATGGGAATGAATAATTATTCATTGGGGTTAATTTAGTGAGAATACAAAAAACGACTGGATTTTGGAAATTTAATTAAATTTTTTCTTATTTGTTTTGAATTATTAATTCGATTGGGGTTAATATCAGTGAATGGGAATGATTATTAATTCATTGGGTTAATCATGATGGGGAAATGAATGAATTATGGTATTGGGGTGAATTCAGTGATGGGATTGATCATAATTCAATTGGGGTTAATTCAGTGATGGAATGATGATTCAATGCCATTGGGGTTATCAGTGATGGGAAATTGGGAATCATTAATTTCAAATTGGGGACAAATTCAGTGGATGGGAATGATTCATTAATTCCAATTGGGGTAATTCAGTGATGGAAATGAATCATAAATTCATTGGGGGGTTAATTCCCAGTGATTGGGAATGGGAATGAAATTACATTGCAATTGGGCGTTAATTTCGTGATTGGGGAATGAATCGATTAATTCATTGGGGTGAATTCAAGTGATGGAATGGGAATCATTA
The DNA here is from genome assembly GCF_015104395.2 of Macrobrachium nipponense. NCBI lineage: Eukaryota > Metazoa > Arthropoda > Malacostraca > Decapoda > Palaemonidae > Macrobrachium > Macrobrachium nipponense. The sequence continues at coordinate 20,795,617 of NC_087216.1, read as the reverse complement.
ATTCTTGGGTTAAATTCAGTGATCGGAATGAATTCATTAATTAATGGGGTTAATTAGTATGGAAATGGGAAATTCATTAATTCATTGGGGTTTAATTCAGCTGATGGGAATGAAATGATCAATGCAATTGGGGTTAATCCAGTGATTGGGAATGAATCATTAATTCATTGGGTGTGTGAAGTTCAGTGATGGGAATGGAATCATTAATTCATTGGGGTAATTCAGTGATAGGAATGATGAATTAATTGCATTGAAGGGGTTAATTCAGTGATGGGATAAATGGGAAATCATTAATTCAATGGGGTTAATTCAGTTAAATTGGCAATTGGGGGATTATTAATTTCATTGGGGTTAATTCAGTGATGGGAGTGAATTAATTAATTCATTGGGGTTATTCAGTGAGGGAAATAAGATAATGTATTGGGGTGAATTCAGTGATTGGATTGAATCATAAATTCATTTGGGTTAGATTCGTGATGGGAATGAATCATTAGCTTTCATTGGGTTTAATTCAGTGATGGGATGAAAGATTATGCATTGGTGTTAATTCAGTGATGGGAATGATAATCATAATTCATTGGGGTTAATTCCGCGATGGGAATGAATCTCATTCATTGGGGTTATTCAGTGATAGGAAATGAATGAGAATAATGCATTGGAGTTAATTCGTGTATGGGACTGAATCATTATTCATTGGTGTTAATTCAGTGATGGGAATGAATTATTATGTCTTGGGTTAATTCAGTGATGATGAATTATTAATTCATTGGTGTTAATTCCAGTGATGGGAATGAATGAATTAATGTATTGGGGTTGATTCAGTGATGGGATTGAATCTTAATTCATTGGGGTTAATTCAGTGATGGGAATGAATAATCTATGCATTGGGGTAATCCAGTGTTGGGAATGACTCATTAATTCATTGGGACAATTCAGTGTGTTGAATGAATCATTAATTCATTGGGGTATTCAGTGATGGAAATGAATCATTATTCATTGGGGTTAATTCAGTGATGGTAATGAATGAATTAATGCATTGGGGTTAATTCGGTGATGGGAATGAATTCATTAATTCTTGGTGAATTCAAGTGATGGAATGAATCTTAATTCTTGGGGTTAGATTCAGTGATGGGAATGAAATCATTACGGCATTGGGGTTAATTCGTGATGGAAATGAATCATTAATTCATGGGGTTTAATTCAGTGATGGAATGAATGAATCATGCATTGGGGTTTACTCCAGTGATGGTAATGAATCATTAATTCATTGGGGTGAATTCAGTGATTGGAATGATCATGAATTTCATTGGGGTTATTCAGTGATAGGAATGAATGAATTATGCATTGGAGTTATTCAGTGGATGGGAATGATCATTAATTCATTGTGGTTTAATTCAGTACTGGGAATGAAATTATTAATTCATTGGGGTTAATTCAGTGATGGACTGATTATTAAATTCAATTGGGTTATTTCAGTGATGGGAATGATGAATAAATGTATTGGGTCAATTCAGTGGGAATGAATGAGTCAATGCATTGGGGTTAATTCAGTGATGGGAATTAATGAATTAATGTATTGGGGGTAATTCAGTAATGGGAATGAATCATTAATTAATTTGGGTTAATTCTGTGATGGGAATGAGTGAATTAATTCATTGAGTTTAATTTATTGATGGGACTGAACTCTTGAATTTAGTAATGGGAACTGAATCAGTAATTCGTTGCGTTTAATTCAGTGCTGGGGACGAATTCAGTCATTCTTTTGGGTTAATTCAGTAATGGGAATGAAATCATTAATTGACTGCTGTTAATTCAGCGATGGGAACGAATTCTGTAAATCATTTTGGTTACTTCAGTAATGGTAATCTTCTTTGTATACTATACTTTCAGCTGTGCCCATTTCTATATGGGGTCGCAGTTTCTTACCAGCTTTCTCCACCTCTCTGTCCAATGCCTCGTGACTTCTTAAACCTTTCTCCCGCTTATTTTGTATTTTTTCCTTTTCATTCTATCTGAACTTCGGTCTTCCCCTTCGTCGCCTGTCTGTGTTGCGTATGAATTCTTGAATTCATTTCGGTTACTTGAAAGATGGGGATGGATTCTTTTAATACATTTCTGTTAATTCAATTATGGGATTTAATGTTTTTCTCATGCCACTCCCTCGTTGTAGATAAGCATTATGCGAGTTTGTTCTTGTCACGTATAGGAATACTTTTATCAGAACCATACTGTGAAGACGATTAAAGTTCGTCTCCCTTTCTGGCAATATTCAGATTTTAGCTCAGGAATCGTATTTTCTCTGGGAGAATGGTTACAGTTATCTATACCAAGACATTCATATAACATCCTTGGTAATTAATGTAACACTTAGATGTATGTAAATAACAGTATAATTAAAATAGTTTCATTTGATCCGTCTAATTTGGCGAAAGATAGATTAATAAAATTATTATATTACCTTCATGTACAACGAAATCCCTTTTCGTTTGTTCCTTAATTAAAGCTAATGCTGAGTGGATTAGTCTCTGGAAGGCAGCATTGGGCAGTAAAAGGGTAGACAAGAATTGTGGAGATCTAGAGTGGAAAATTTCAAACACTAAACAAAAATATTGAAAATACCTTTCCATGCATCCTGGAATAAACTGATGGAACAACAACAGGAAGAATTTTCCGCCAATGAGATGAAACGTCTATAAATACATTTTATGTGGCTGGGCATGTGCTTGAGAGAGAGAGAGAGAGAGAGAGAGAGAGAGAGAGAGAGAGAGAGAGAATCAGCTGCAATATGGAAGCCTACCTGACAATAATTGCAAAACCGTCTCGTTTCTTCAGAGGCTACACGGTCCATTGGCACCCTCCTCTATCTGCTTTATTCACGGCCAGAGAAATTGTTCTGGAAAGCCACTCCGTCACAGGAGCCTGTCCTAACGAACCCCCCTATTTCCGTCTGAAACAAATGGCCTAAATAGAGCCTTTCCCTTCTCAATTAATTACGGAACTACCACTCCCAATTAGCCCCTGGCATAATAAAAGTTCCCGTAAATCATCTGAGACGTACTTTCCTCCTAAACTCAGTATCAAGCGGGCGGCGTACATAGATGGGGTTCAGTCTTCAGTCTCTTGTAAACATTTACATTTCAAGCAGGAGTGTGAATGAGTTTACGTGAAAATGTACATTTGTAAGAAGTATATGCTTGCGTGATGACCAAAGGCAGTATGCGGTGTAATGAGGATAACAGTAGTGAAAGTGTGGAAAATGATAATAAGGACAAGGAAATGAGAAATAAGAAGAGAAATAAGCATGTAAATAGTTACGACAAACATATTTACATATGTAATACACTTGCATGATGACAAAGGAAGCGTTCGGTATAATTAGGATAAGGAAAGGTAATGAAGGCAAAAAAATGTGGAATTAGGAGGAAGATAAAAAAAAATATAGATATAAGACGAAGGCAAAGAACATCAAGGAATGTGGAAGAAGAGAAAGGAAAAGAGAGAAACAAATTCTTGGCCAGACGCACTACAAGAAAAGACCGCGGAGGCGAAACGAAAAGAATAAGTTACCAAAGACTCGCCCAAACTCTCACAATAAAAAAAAAAAAAAGTTAAAAGCAACGAAGAAGGAAAAAAAAAAAGGAATAAACGTTTTGGACGAAGCCGAGGCCCTTGCACGAAAAGATGAGAAGAAGAAAAAAAAGAGAGCAGAAATACAAAACTGGTCTTATTCAAACATTCCTTAATTTCGACCTGTCAGAAAAGAAAGCAAGGTTTGGAGCCTCGCATTCAGGAGGGAAAGAAAAGACAAGAAAAGATGAGGTTAGTGAAGAGGACATCTACAACTGGTAAGGTTACTGACCTCGTTAGCTATTGCACCCAATTAGGTCATTCGTCTTGTTTGAAGTTCCATTACAGCTGGGCGGATGGGAGGCCTTCTCGGGGTTTTGCAAATAACACAAAGAAGCTGAATTGATTTTTTATTTAAAAAACAAAAAAAACTTATTTTTCGTACTGGAAAGGTTTCGCAATCAGGTTCCCGAGAGAGAGAGAGAGAGAGAGAGAGAGAGAGAGAGAGAGAGAGGAGAGAGAGAGAGAGGGGTGGGGGGGGGGGGGGGATCCCAAGACGATCCTAAACCCTCAGGTCGTTCGTAAAAGTTTATTTCAATATTCGGAAATGGGTCAAGTATTTGGCCTTATTCGAACCTTTCCCGTGGGTTTAGGCCAGGCAATAAAAATGGACGTGCCTTTCACGCGCAGAAAATTGCCAGTTTCTTTCGCCTTATGGTTTTTCCCGTTCGTTTTTTGCCTTTCAATTAATTTCATTTTATTATCCATCTCTTATAATTATATATTATAATATTATATATATATATATATTATATATATATATATATATTTGAACTATAAGCTTTTTCTATATATAGAGCTGTTCTAAAAAGTGTCAAACTTATCATTCTCAGAAAGATATTTGGATGAGGTTGTAGGCCCCATTCCCTTCTCCAGCCTGGCTGCTAGGTCAACAGAGACGCAAAGAATTTTTCAGGGAAAGGGTACAAGAAGTGTCTTTCTCGTGGAATCGGTCTCATTTTTTTATTATTATTACAAGCATAATATCACCCTGACTTCAAAGTGTCATCATACATTTATAGTACAGAGGGAACTGGATAGGTGTAGCAGCTATCTCAAATGGACTATAAAGTTATTATTCCATCTTCTCCCAACTGGAGTTGGATTCATCCGCGAAACTGAATTAAAATGGTCAAGATTAACGTCGCGACTGGCTCAGTTTGGGGAATTAAATAGAGTAGTTATTGTCATCACTATATTCATCCAAGAATATAACTGTCCAGAAAAAATTAAGATTCGTCACCTTTATTTGTACTGACACTTTGTGCATCTAAAAAGAATTGCTCAGCCTAGCAACCAGAAATATGCAGTCTTAATATGTACTGATTGTAGTCCTTTGTAATTTATTTTTAATTTTATTTCATTATCTCTTTAAATTTCAGCTAAAAACCCTTATGGACAGATTCAACAGATTACAACCCGTAGAGGTTATCAAAGGGAAATCAGTCTACAGAGAGAGAGAGAGAGAGAGAGAGAGAGAGAGAGAGAGAGAGAGAGAGAGAGAGAGAGAGAGATAAATGAATAAGTAAATATTAGGGAACAGTTTAAGCTCACATGAAGTGCATAATTGCATAGCAGTATGACTGACTTTCCTCTTCAGTTCCGACAGTCTACCAAACCTCTGGGTAAAGTTTCCGTTATATCATAAAAACGAAAATGCTCTCATTCCAATATTTGTCGTCTCGTCAAACACGAGAAATGTTTCCAGGTCTTGCCACGTGCTGGCGTAATTTTTTTTTATTTTATTATTTTTTTTTATGTGCGCGTCATCGTACATAAGCTGTATATTTTTCCAAGAGGTTTTATAAGCTAGGGATGAAAGGTGGCTTAGTTCAAGACTTCTTAAAGCCTGTAAAGAGTTGGGATCATTGTGGATTTTTGTAAACACACACACACACACACACACACACACACACACACACACACACACACCGGTGATATGGCTTTGTATGTAAACAAAACCCGATTTTATTATGAAGAAACAAGAACATTCGTATTTAATTTTTCGGTGTTTAAATTAGCGAATTCATTTGTCATTATTTGCTCATATTCATTGTTATTTTCTTCTATTTCCAAGTGATTATATTGTGTAAATGTCATTCTCATTATATATTACAAAAGCGGTGTATATCTTAACTGCACTTTTATGCAGAAGGACTGAGATCTCATGGGAGTAAGGGCAGAGTCATTTAGCTGAGATATTGCCTTCAATAACATTGTGGATAAGTCAGGTGTCTACCTCTATCAAAAGGTATAGGTTCGAATCCTGGCCTGGCCAGATGCACTTACTCTATAGAATTCCTTGTGGGTAAATGTTATATCCTAAGGTAATTCAATGTTACGGTGTTAATGTGGTTCTATATATATATATATATATATATATATATATATATATATATAGTGACGGATTTCCATATATATATATATATATATATATATATATATATATATATATATATATATATATATATATATATATATATATATATGGAACATCCGTCACTATATATTTTTAAATTCTTAACTCTTGAATAAATTTTGATTTTTCTGATATATAATATATTATATTAATAATATTTATATATATATATATAATATATATATACATATATATATATATATGAGTTAATTTCACTGATATTGCCGTAAGTGCAAACATCTCCAGGAACACACATGCCACATGACCTTTGCTGCATGCACAGCGCAATCACCGGTTGGAAATGAAAATGATGACGCACCGGACTGATGAGAGAGTCTGCCGTTGCTTTAATCATGCCCTTTCAACAGACGTCACCCGAAGAAACGACCAGCAGTCCTGTATGTGGGTTTCCTGTCTGTATTCTTGGAGAAGACAATTTAGTCAGAAGTGGTAATTGCAAACCTCTCCTGGCTGATCATTGCGTACAACTGGAAGATCGTCTGAGCCTTATCGTCTGGCCTGTGCTCAATAATTTTCAGGAAGTCTATAGAGTCACCATGGCATTCTTTTTCTATAAGAATAAAAAAACATGTGAATACAACTGTAAGAGTGAGATATAACAAAATTTCTATGAATACAACTGTAAGAGTGAGATATAACAACATTTCCAAAAAGGGGCGAGATCCTTTCACAACTGAAATTTTCAACGCATGAAAAAGATATCGGGATAAACGGATTAACCAAAAATTTATCTATTTATCTTGATATCTTCATATAGATTTTTTAATGCGTTGAAAAATCCAGTTGTGAAAAGATCTCGCCTTTTTTGGATATTTTGGTGTGTCACTCTCACATTTATATATGTATGTATGTATTATGTGTGTATCACTTTGAACCGCAGAGCGGCTCAATAATTGCACCGAATGCATTTGAGAAGTATCTTGCTAACTCGGTGGGTGGATACTGGGGTTCATTTAAAGTTCGGAGATATTTGCATGATTCAGAATTCTTCAGATTTCTGCCCATTCAGAAATTCCAAGATTTTTCCCCCTATTAGAATTCTTGGGAACTTATCCCGTCAAGACTTCTTTTGGCCTTTTTTTTTCTTTAATTTATTTTTTTTCGAGTTACGATTAGTAGTTTATGTGGCATAAGTATGTTGCTTTTTTTTACTTGGAAAGGAAACAAACAGGGTTTTTAAATTTATTTATCGTCATCTTTGTCTCTGACTTGCATGGAAAGTGTTTTATTCCTCTCATTTATTGTAATTTAATCTTATTATTATGAACGTTTTTGAAATTTCAGTGCCTTAAAAACTATTGGTTCACATTTCATTCTCCATGTTGATTACATTATAACTGTAGTAATGTTATTTTTATAGTCATAATAATAGTTATTGTTATCCATGAAAAAAGTCAGTGCCTTATAACCTACTGGGTACCATTTCATGCAGTGTATTGTTTATCATGTGCAGATTCTAATGAATGGCTCACTCAGGTGCTCTTGTTTTGATTTAATTCCAGCTAACTTTGCTCGTGAGGAAACCCTTGTGTATATTTTTCTGCAGCTTGACCTACTTCCTTTCACATTACATGGGTGCATCGAAGTATGTACGTATGGATGTTGTATAAGACTATGGGGAAAATGGTTTTATTATAGAAGGGAAATACTTCTTTTATGGAAGGTAATAATGTTTTTTTCATGGGAAGGAAAAATTTTTTTATGTGGAAGGTAAAAATGGTTTTTAATGGGAGAAAATTTTTATTGGAAGGTTAAAATATTTTTTTATGGGAGGGAGAAAATTTCCAATGGAAAGTAAAAATATTTTTATGGAAAAATGTTTATTTTGTGAAAGATATTTTTTTTTATAGAAGAGCTGTAACTTTCCACATACATAACTGAGTGTGCTTGCTTTGTTGGGAAAGGTGCATGAAACCAAACTCTCTCGCCTGTAAAAACGTGTCTCAAATTGCCAAATGATATTTAACCTTCCCGCGGCTGAGGGCCAGTGTCATATCCTTCACTCTCCAAGTATACGTTTGGCAACATCTGTTCCATCAGCTGCCAAAAAAGGAAGTATTGGAGAATGTTGGCGAAGAATGAGGAAACACGGCACTAGGAAGAGCACGAGGGAGGGAGGGGGCGTTCACATATAGATATCATCTGCAGCTGAAAACGACTTTCAAATCTGTCGCAGCAAATCCTGTTTTCTGTTAGCTGAACAAAATTGCTTCCTCGGGCAACCCTCCCTCCCCCATACCTCTTCTCTCTCTCTCTCTCTCTCTCTCTCTCTCTCTCTCTCTCTCTCTCTCTCTCTCTCTCTACTTTAACAAGATTCTCAGCAGTACGCTTCAAGTGTCACGGAACTGGAATCAGTTTGGCAAAGTGTGTTGTTAAACAAATATTAAAACACACAACATTTTATACATACATACATACATACATACATTACATATACGTATATGTCTGTGTTTCTATCTCTAATTGTCTGTATATATTAAGGGTGAGTGCGATCCTTTGCACCAGGTAACGTACATAGTTAAGTTTTAAGTTTTTACATGTGCATGTGTACGTTTGCTGGCCTGTGTATATGCATAGGCAAGCCCATACAAATACGTGTGTATATGAGTGCTTTAGGTTCCTTGTCTTCAGCTTTAACTGAGATCATAATAATATTATTAATATTCATCTCCTGTAATTCCATCTCAGGCCTACCTCAACTCAGTTTCTGTGCCAGCATCCCGCTCCGCAAGTCCCGAAGGAGGACCCGAGAATTTTCGTGCTTTATACTAGTTCGGGGGAGGGCGGAAAGAGACCAGGCGCTTCAAAGGTCGAATGAAGGATCTCCGTGGATGCAGGGGAGAAAGTTATATATAAAGTTGGCGAGGAGACTTCCTGTAGGATTCTCCGCGGGACGCGATGGAGGCAAGGTTTCCCAAGATTTTCATCTCGGTAATGGATTTCTTGACTTGGTATATCCCCGCCCCCCAGGGTCCTTAGATCTTCCCTAGCGTTTCACCCGAGGCAATAATGAACCGTTACAATGAGAGGCAGCGAAGGTAAAGCATCAAAGTGGAAGAGGAATTGAAGAGATTTATTGAGTCAATATTTATATATTACAAACAAATATATCTTATGTTTTAAGCCCACCATCTTCTTTATAATAAAATAAGGGCATTATGAAATTTACCAATATGGGAAAAAAAGAAGACTAACATCAAAGTTAAAGAGGAAATGAGAGGATTTATTAAATCAATATTTATATTTTATTAACAAATGTATCTTATATTTTAAGCCCACCATCTTCTCTATATTGAGATGAACGCCTCAAGAAATTTGCCAATATTCTGCTATCGGTTCCTTTTGCCATTTGAGTGAAAATATTTAAAACATGTTTACTGTTTTACTGGAAAATAATAACATTACTAGCACAGCAAGAGACGAAATGCTGGTCATTTTTTAGATACACGGAACATTTATATCGTGTTCATTATTTTAAATACAAATATTTTTGATATGCAAATCTCCCTGTTATATTAAATGCAACGGAAATTTCATCCCCTTACACTTTTTCTTCCCGCATGAGCGACAAACCCATTTCAGGCGACTCGGAGGAATGCATAGGAGAGAGAGCAACGTATTGAAAGTGTTTTCAATATGCAAATGTCGTGTGACAGGTTGAATATTGCGCCGTTGCAAACGCTTCCTTCAGTCTAGTGTGAGCCGTTCGTCCGGATCGATAATTTTAGGACGTGGACTGATGGGAAATTTAAAACGAAATTTGGGGTTGCTAGGTTAAACTTTTTTCAAGTTTGGCGGATTTTAAACTGATATTAAGAAATGAAAGAATCCGCAGTTCACTGCTCGAGTAAGCATTAGTCAGAATTTTCAAATTAGTTTATAAATATCGTGGGTTTTTAGATCAGTTTAAACATAAGCATAGTAAACGAGTTAATCGGAATATTGAATTTGAATTGAAATGAAATTGGTTTTACAGAGAAATTAAGTGTTTCTTACGGATTATGTATACAAAGTTAAGGGGTTGCAGTGCAATATGCTCGCATGATGTCAGGAATCGCGCAATACTTTTAGAAAAAAAAGGAAAGTTATTTTTTTTTTAATCAAGAGAGAAAAAACAATCTATATGTTCCACCTTCGTTGGGAAACATCCAGGTGAGAGAGAGAGAGAGAGAGAGAGAGAGAGAGAGAGAGACCAAATAAGAAACAGAAACGTAAAATCCCCCAGACTCAGCTATAGGGAACCAACGCGAGTTTTAATCGACAAGAGCAAATAAGAAAGAAATACTAATAGACATACACCGATAAGGAATACAAACATTTGAGAGAAAGAGAGAGAGAGAGAGGCGCTCACACACACACACCACACACACACATAGAGAGAGAGAGAGAGAGAGAGAGATTATTTTTGCCTTCTTTGGCAATAAGCTCCAAATCCTATAACGTTAAAGCTCTAAAGCATCTTTCATCCCACCATGACCTTTGCCAGGAATGACTTGCCCTGTCCTCACACAAGGAAATATTCGGTGCCTGTCTTCATTTGAGGTGAATTTCATTTATTCTCTCTCTCTCTCTCTTCTCTCTCTCTCTCTCTCTCTCAAAACCCGGAGTGTTCAGTAGTTTTTGCGGGTTTAGCTCTATAATATATTTGTATTTTTTATTAGTGTATGTTGATTAGTATTTCTTTCTTATAAAAGGCGATTAAAACGTAGTTTGGTTTTCTATAATTGAATCTGCGGTTTCTACGTTTTTTATTTGCTCTCTCTCTCTCTCTCTCTCTCTCTCTCTCTCTCTCTCTCTCTCTCTCTCTCTCTGAAATATGTGTTTTTTGTATGGTATTAATTCTTTATAAGGAGTATGTATGTACGTATGCTGTCCATTTTGTTTTATAGGGCATGACGATCAAATTTGTTTTTCATGTTTAAGTCTGAACTCGTGTGCAATTTAGCAACTGTTAGGTAACTCTCTTTTGGCTTCGATTCTTTCACAAATACAGGTATCTATATCCAGATACGCTTTGTTTTCCACCCCACAACTCTTGTTGTTCCTGACATCAGACACCCAGCAGTTGATGTTGAAAGTTCCCGTTAATTGATTCAGTAACTCCGAATTATTGTTTCGTCTGATGTTAGTATCAGGACACAGGACTCCAATTTCACTGTTGAGCTTCAATTTTGAATTCATTCCTCGCCACGGAAATTTGATTTGTTTGAGAGGAATTTTTAGCAGAAGGACTGGAAATTAATCCGTTATTGAGAAATAGCCCAAATGAGTGAAAGTAGACTTTATGAATGAAAACTACGTGATTCATAGTAAACAAAAAGATTTAAAGTAGACTTTATGAACGATAACAAAGTCTTTGATAGTAAACAAAATGATGTTTTTAGAAATAGCCATAATAATTTAAAGTAGACTTTATGAATGAAAAAGTGCTGGGCAGTAAAGAAAATAAGCCTTTTGGCTGGGTAGCCGCTATCACTTCTCTATACATCGAGCTATAACTGATGTACCCCGAGAATGAATAAGATAAATTGTCCCTGGGATGCAAAGAAAACAGCAATAAAATTCATGTAGCTAAAAAGCGAGAGTACAGGATAGATAATTTGTTTCCATCGTTTCTCCCGTTTAACGGATGAATGTCGAGAGAAAGAATTGCCAGTGCGTTCTCTCTCTCTCTCTCCTCTCTCTCTCTCTCTCTCTCTCTCTCTCTCTCCAAACGGTAAGATTCAGTCATTTTTGCGGTTTAGTTCTGTTTGTATTTGTATTTCTTAATAGTATAAGTTGATTTGTGTTTCTCTCTTAATAGTAATGTCGATTAAAATCTAGTTTGGCTCTCTCTCTCTCTCTCTCTCTCTCTCTCTCTCTCTCTCTCTCTCTCTCTCTCTCTCATATCCTGGCACTTTTTTTTTGTATCCGAGTTGTGACGTATTCTCCAAGGCGTAATGGTAATTTTTATCAATTCCATTTTTTCAATAGGGTTCTTTT
>NC_087216.1:20776068-20778568 GCF_015104395.2 Macrobrachium nipponense | reverse complement strand
GCTATCTGTTTAATTTGATTAATAGTAATTTCTTTGAACAATAGAAATACGTATCCAAACGTTTCGTATCAGTTTATGTTTATGTAAGCAGTATCTCCTCTTTTTCTACTTCTTCCTCTTCTTCTTGTTCTTCTGTTGATGTGTACCCAGGAAGTGTAAATAATTTGTTTTTTTTCTGATTTCTTGACGTCAGGTTTCACTTTGCAGTTTCGAAATCAAATATTAAAAGTGGAGACCGTGACATTTCGCCGCAAATGTCGATGTTGCTGCTCTCTTAACAGAATAAAAATTCAGAGAGAGAGAGAGAGAGAGAGAGAGAGAGAGAGAGAGAGAGAGAGAGAGAGACGGGGGGGGGGGGGGGGGTTACAATAAAGTGCATGTTTATGCAACTTTGTATCCAGAAGCAGAGGTTTTGTAAAAAAAAACCAAAGAAAGAGTGAGACAGAGAAGGGGGGGGGGGGCACTAAGGGGGAGACCATTTAAGATGTATGTTTGTCCAACTCTGCGTCCACGAATATTAAAAGAAGAACTTTGTTTTAACGTAATCGTTGAATGATGAGCTATTGCTGAGGAGACAACATGCTGGCGTTGATTTAGCTCACCATAATAGCTGATACTAATTCTTATCCTTCATGCAGGACCGGCCGTTGGAATTCGGTTTTTGTAGATGGTGAATGGTCAAGAAAACTGTATCACAGAAGATGGGGACGAAAATTATTATCAACCAAAAAATTCCCTTCGGTTAACATATATGAAAATATATTAATTCCCAGGTAGGGCGAATTGGATATTGAAGGACATTTGTAGCTAAATGTATGTATGTATGTATGTATGTATTCATACACACACACACACACACATACACACACACATATATATATATATATATATATATATATGTGTGTGTGTGTGTGTGTGTGTGTGTGTGTGTGTGTGTGTGTGTGTGTGAGATGGGTCGAGAAGTAGGAGTAGAAAGGGGGGTGGGAAAAGACGTCTTCCTTCGGTTTGTTTCCTCGAAAACACGTCGTTTCGTAATGATCCCCGACTTCATCTTTCCTTAAAAGCTGTGGTTCAAATAGAGAGAGACGGAAGTCACGACACTCGCGCGGGATGTTAAAAGTGACGTTGAACGGAGTTAGTGTCGAAAACCAATTTCTGATAAAAGGAAACATGTGGATTCAGTCGTTGGTCGTTAATACACACACACACACACACACTGAGAGAGCAGAGAGAGAGAGAGAGAAAGTGAATCTGTTGAATGTTGTACCCCTGATAAAGTAAGAATTCCCTAGTTAAGTTGGAGAGAGAGAGAAAGAAATAACGTATTTCAGCTCGCCTTCAACCGTGTTTGAAGCCAAGGAACTGTAAAAGGGAAAGTTGAGCGATTTTCTTCATATTTGTTCTTGTTATTGTATTCTACGAAAGCAATTGCAGGACTCCGTTGCCAGAGAAAGGAAGAAAGTCATGCAATGACAGAATTGATGATACGGCGAAGCGCATTTTATTAATAATACTAAAACAAGTAGAGCACTGAAGGTATTTAAGTAGCAAATAATATTGCAATTAAGTATTAAGGATTTAAGGACTAAACTTGAGTGGGGGTTTGAATGTATGGAATGCCTTGCCGAATATTAAAGGTACAAATGTGAATAAAATATTGAAATTGTATGTTTCTAAATGATGTAACATTAATTTTATTTTACTAACTTCTGTGAAAATTGAATATTGATAACTCTATGAAAGCTGTAAAATATCAAATTAAATAAGCGATAATCGCATTCCACTAGAGTTGTATTTTAAACTAATATAAAACACTTGCATTAGCTTGAGATGTTGGGAAGTGATTGACATACTAGGAATGAGAAAACTGGTATCAAATAAGTTTCATAGAAGTTCTGTTGGGTCACGAAGGTTCGGACGAGAGGAACAATAAACAGAAAAGATTTCGGCCTAAATAAATAATAATAATAATAAATAATAATAAATAATAATAATAATAATAGAAATAATGATAATAGCGGTTTCTACGGCAATACATTCATAAAATCTATTTACTCATAGATAAGCCTATAAAAATTTAATCCCTCTACCAGCTGTATAATCAGGGTTACTGCCTTCAGATAAGGGCTAATCCTCCATAATAATAATATTTTATTAAAAGTAATGGTTACTTTAGCAACGTGACGCTGAAGTAGCCGTTACTTTTAATAAAGTATGCTTGAGATAGTGTCTGCTTCTTAAGTACAATAATAATAAGTTTTATATCGAAGATATGTTCTTTATTACGTGACTAACATTATCAGACTAAATGCGTGGTAAAGAGGGCTTGCCAGACAAAATATGTAAAATAGACAAGAATTTCGTTTATAAAGAGAAATGTATCCCATCTTCAGTGTGTCCTTGCCAGGGCACTCGAGCATTGATACAAATGCACAACGAAATGAAACTCTAGTGCCCAAGACTATTTTGCATATCTCCGAAGTTCCTTCATATAAGACGT
>NC_087216.1:20766068-20771068 GCF_015104395.2 Macrobrachium nipponense | reverse complement strand
GTTTTTCGTTTTAACGTTATCCTAATGTTGAAGGTCAGCATAAAGAGGAACGCTTTTGGGATCCAGTTTTTAACCATTTTCTTTTGGAAATGAAGATTCTCTTTGGTGCTAAGCCTTCTTTACTGTAGGTCATCACAGTCTTTAATTTCACCAGGTTATGTACCATGAAATTCATTTTGAGGCTTGAGATAATACCCCGGGAAGAGGAGGTTAATGAACAAGGGAGGAAGAATTGAGCTCAATGCAGAGTTTCAGTTAGATTCAAACAATAAATTGGGCAAGAGGTGAGGAAACTTTCTGTGCGCAATCCAAGACAAATTTTATATCTTCTACCCCATACCTGATAAGTTTGGATATTAAACTTGGCTCATCGAAATGAGGAGGTAGTGATAAGAAACATTATTGACGAGGTAGTCCTGTGAATATTCCTACACTATTCTCAAAGGTCTGTCTTTAAATTTTTTTTAAAGAAATCACACGATTCATAATTCCCTTCATGGTGTTAAGAAAAAAAACTCATCCAACAATTTAATTCCTAAAGTCACCCTCGATGATTGCCTAAGGTAACCTTTATGGTGTTAAGAAAAAAAACTCTTCCAACAATTTAATTCCTGAAGTCACCCTCGATGATTGCCTAAGGTACCTAATGTTTGTGAGGGATTACGGTCATGTGCTTGAGGTTCTGTCCCTTCTTTTTCCTTATTTTTGACGGTCAACTTACGTCATGAGATAATCCCCTGCACAGTATATTTATAAATGCATATTTTCATCGAGTGACAGTAGCACGCTACCTCCACAGGTCACTTGATGATTTTCAAGGATAGCCTGTGTATTAGGGGTATTTTAATGTATTTACGAATATAAATTATAAATGAACCAAACTCACAATAACAACGTGAAATTTTGAACCTTATTAACAAACTGAAATGCAGAATTAGTTCAAATTTCAAATTTGGAAACACTTTTGCCAAAAATATATTGGGTGTCGATTTTACAATATTTTGTCTCGTCGCGTGTGATTGTGTGTGTGTGTGTGTGAGTATGTTTGTATGTGTACTCGAGTATTAATGCAAAAAAGAGAAACCGAACCTATGCTTTCCTTTGCTTTAGGGCTTTTGACGCTTCACACGATAAGTGTTGCGTTGTTCTCAAAACTCCCTCACATAATTCAATTTTCCATCCTCTGTTTTACTGTTTGAAATATAGAGCGTTTACCCCTGTGGCAGTTTACTAGGATAAGATTATATTTTATGGGGGGAAGTCACGACATGAGAGAGAGAGAGAGAGAGAGAGAGAGAGAGAGAGAGAGAGAGAGAGAGAGAGAGAGAGAGAGAATGTTATTTATTTAATTAATGTGTTGTTGTCAGTAAGTGTGAGTGAGTGGTGTGAGAGAGAGGTGGTGTTATTTAGTACATTTATGTACATTAGTACGTATGCTTGTCAAGAGAGTGAGAGAGATACTATTCTTAGGCTAAATTACATATGTCTGTGTATATGTAAGTGTATGGAGGAGAGAGAGAGAGAGAGAGAGAGAGAGAGAGAGAGAGAGATTCACGTGCATTGTCCCATCAGGCATAATAATTGTTGAAGGTTGTTTTCAATATTGATCTCTACCTCCCTGCTGTATAGGTTCGCATCTTCCTTGACATCCTCCCATTGTTTCAGACATCTATATAAACTAGCTTTACGGTAATGACAGCACTTGTAAGTCCCCGTTCAATTTAACGGTATCCTTCACCTAGTCCTCAGCCGTCAGCTATATCTTATTGGTTAATCCTTTACACAACTCGTTGAAGTACTTACAGGGGAGATTTATGTTACCTTCCTTTACCTACACCGGCCGTTTGATGGTGACGAGATATTATCCCCAGGGAATTGTATCTTTTTGTTATTACTTGCTGGTTGTTGAGGGTTATTATTATTATTATTATTATTATTATTCGGAAGATGAACCCTATTCATATGGAACAGGCCCACAAGGGCCATTGACTTGGAATTCAGTCTTCCTATGAATACGGTGTTCATAGGAGAGAAATGACAGAAAGTAATTGAACATGCAGAAAGAAGAGATCAGACATTAAAAACAGATGAATCTGCAAACTGATAAATGGATAAAAAATTTTTAATGAATTATTGAGAGTAGGAGAATTGTTTCAGGGTAATATTGGATTGCATCTTCGCTTGAACCTTTGAGGTTCTAATTGCGTAACATCCTCATTTGCAATATTTCCTTAAGTTTTACCTTATGGGTAAATTTATCGCTTATGGCTTGCCTTCCGATATCTAATTAAAGTGCAGTTATTAATGGATGTGATCCCTAGTTCCGCTGCTCCGTTATGTAAATGGTCAGTGTTTTTACGCCATTTTTGGAATATCAAGTACGCAGTTGCAGGCGTTTGTATATCCTCATAAATATAAGATCGCAAAGTGTGTTCCCTACGTTCGTAATCGTAATGTAAGTGGATGGAAACAATGTAATTCCATGCAGACGCAAAAACGTACATTTCTTCTCAGGTATAGCACAATAGATAGTGGTAAACATTGCAGTTCCTCTTCAGCGAACACCATAAGTTTTGCAAACATTTGTAATCCTTCACGGTAATCATTTACAATTCCTCACAGTTACTAAATACCATAAACAGTGTTAGAATCTGCAATTCCTCACTGACATAATATCATAAACAATTAAATATTTGCAGTTTTTCACGGACGTCATTATTGTAAGCATCTGCAGTTCCTCTCTGCCAAAACATCAGAAACAGTAGTAAGCACTTGCAGCTGCTCACAGTCATTGTACTACATAAACAGTTGAAACGTGTGCAGTTCCTCACAGGTCAAAGCACATAAACCATGTAAACGCGTATGATTCCATCCAGATGGAGCGCCGTAATCATTCATATTTTTTGTCATTCTTTCTTCTTCTTTGTAATTTCCATAATTGTCCATATCCGGTCAACCAGACAAATTAGTATATTGGATTATGTAACGTGATCCAGCTCTTCAAGACATCGTGTGAAAATGCTATATAGCATTTATGGTTTCGGCTCGCATACCATTTATCGTGCATTATTTATTGTTTATTTTGTATACTATCATAATTTATCCTCTTTTATTTCAAGTATTCCTGCTTGTTTTTTACTTAAGGCTCATGGATTATATCATGTTTTATTATTTTTCCTTAATTTTTCTGCATTAATCTTGATTTTTACGGATAATAAAAGTCCATTTTGATGTCTCTCATGAACTAAATCATATTGTTGTTTTTATTATTATTATTATTATTAAGTTATCTCCTTTCTTTCAGTGTATTGGATTGTAGCTATCCAAACGTAGGATTCGTATTACCTTATATTATAATAATATAATTTTGTCCTACACTCCAGTTTAAATGTTTACTAAAAAAAGATTATTTTTTAAAGTGACATCAACCGGCATCCTGTGACCGAAGAGAATCGATAACAATGTCTCAATTTGGCCTTTTAATTCCTGTCTCTGATTCACCCCCAGGTTGATCTTTGGATAATGAAGGGTCCGTTTGCTTGCTGCTGGAATGAATGACAGTCGAAATGTTTGACTCGTTGTATTTTTATTAGGGCACAACTTCCTGGTTTTTTTTATTTAATTTATTTTTTTCTGAAGGCAATAAGTCGTGTCCCAATTCAGCATGACTTCCTTAAAAGAATTATAGACGTAATATTTATGTCTATTAAGATTCGTTAGAAATGAGAAACAAACTTTGTTAAAAGGGATATGAGCTTAAAGCCTTTTGGCTATATTAAAGTTTTCGGTCATCCTTGACTTCCGTACTCAATAATATTTTCCCCTTCAACTGTTCTCTAACCACACTTTCTCAGTATACTGGAGTTTTTGAGCAGTTGGAGACGAGATAGTCCGGTTATATATGTTTGTCATCGTTAAATTTGCAATCAAGAATGCCATTTAGAATTTTAAATGAGTCTCATGGATTATAACTCACAATGACTGTCCATTGTAAGAGCAAGTCAAAAGGCTACAAAGTTGCTTTAGAAAACCTTCAAAGAATATGAGAATTAGCTATATATAATCAAACTGGAATCCCGGTTAGAAAGATAAGCTCCTTAAAAAAAAAAAACTTGAACAAATATGACTTTGAGATATTATAATGAAAATTCGGCAAGAATATGAACTGAAGGAAAACGTAATCAAGATTATTGCATAATCTTTTGATTGAAAATTCTGTCTAGGAAATTGGGTTCAATTTCAGTTAAAATTTGAAACTGTAATTGTGATTTTTTGAGAAATGCCAAATAGAAATGTAGCAAGAACTTGAGATAAAACGCTATGTTCAAAGGATCAGAGATTCATCTGGAACGTTCTACCCGTGTTCTTCAGCAAAAAATTTAAATCAGTGATAGATATTCATGAATTATAATTATTCATTGCGCTCTTTGCAAGTGAAATTTTACTAATAAAGCAAATAACTTGACCTAAAGAAAATAGATAGTTTGGTGGGGATTGATGAATTGAAGATGGGGAGAGAGGGAGATGCATTGCAGAAATTAGGGTTTACGGTAATCTTAGTGAAAAGAATTGATAAATTGCAATTGAGAGAGAGATGCAGAAGTTAAGAATTACGTTGCTATTAGTAAAGAGAATGAATGAATCGCTATTTTGGAGAGAGAGAGAGAGAGAGAGAGGAATGCAATGCAGAAATAGGAATTACGATGGCCGTACTCCTTTTCATGGTCTTCGAAATTTGCATTAGCATACAAACGGTATTTTAGTAACATTTTAGATCTTATTTATACTGAAGATATTAGATCTATTTATACTTAATTAACATATTAGACCTTATATATGCACTGGGAGGTTTTCTCCCCTAAAAAATAAGGAATTTGATATATATTTGACGAAGGAACTGATTCTGAAAACAAATGAAAGGCAGCCAATGCGACGGCGTCAAAATCATAATGTTTTTCCTGTCGCCGGGACCTGAACGACAGAGTCAATGTTTTCTTAGC
>NC_087216.1:20743568-20763568 GCF_015104395.2 Macrobrachium nipponense | reverse complement strand
TGTATATATGGGGATATATGAATAGTTGCAAATTTTGTATAGCCGGTACCTTCGTTATCGACATATGCAGATGCAGACTAGTACATTTTTCAGTTGTTTTGCAAGTCTGAATATTTTTAAGAATGACGTCGTTAGGATAAATGTAATGTGATATTTCCATCTGAAATGCGAAATGTTACTCTCTCTCTCTCTCTCTCTCTCTCTCTCTCTCTCTCTCTCTCTCTCTCTCTCTCTCTCTGTACATATAGCCACATACATACATATACAGACACGCACACATATATATTACAACATATCACATTCTGTCTTCGTTGAGTTTTTAGTTACTCACGGTAAGACACAGTAATTGCTTCTTACGTTGTCCATATATATGCGGCAAATGTTTACACTTCAAAAATAATTTGATAGCCATGTATTCCGAAAAACAAGTTTATTTGCGTCAAAGACATCAAATTGATTATAGGTTTTTCATATCGGATGATCATATAGCTAGTCCGCAAAACAGAAAGAAATTAATTGAATCAGAATAAATGTGATCCATGTTCGTGTAAGGGAAGACGCTAGATATGTTATCGAAATACTGAATTGTTTGACAGCTATGTATCCTGAACAAAATTTATTTGTAACACAGTCATTATAACTATATATTATTAATTTTTTATTGTCAGAACGGATGACCACATCGCTAGTCCGCAAAACACGAAAGAAAATTGATTAAAATCAGGACACATCTGAGCCCCCCTCGAGAAAGGGTAGACGCTGAATATATAATCGAAATATGCAATTATTTGACAGCAATGCATCCTGAACACAATTTATTTTTGCATAGATATCAAATTTAATGTTTTCTTATACCGGATGACCACACCGCCAGTCGGCAAAACTTGAAAGAGAATTAATTAAAATCCCGACAAATCTGACCCCGTCTCGAGGAAGAGAAGACTTAAAATATTATCGAAATACGCAGTAACATCGCTTCTTCCGGGGCGATGCGCATAACCACAATGGCCAGGCAATCTGTGAAACATATGATATGGCAGTGTTGTTCATTTGCAGTGTGGAATTCCAACAGTTGGTAGGAATCTGCAGTTAATTAGCACATTTGTCTCAAACCCGTTTACGCTGTGGGTAGGTTTTTTGTGCGCGAATTTGACTAAACTTTCAAGACAATTTGGGAATATATTAGATCATGTTCTGATTATTTTGATTGAATCTCTCTCTCTCTCTCTCTCTCTCTCTCTCTCTCTCTCTCTCTCTCTCTATGTTAATCTGTCGTGAGTTGTCAGAGTGGTGTAAACTTATGATTCTTTGAATTTTGTATTTCAGTGAATAAATTTTACATTCACGCATATATATATATATACACACACACACACACACACACATATATATATATATATATATATATATATATATATGTGTGTGTCGTGTGTGTGTGTGTATATGTGTGTGTGTATATATATATATATATATATATTATATATATATATATATATATATATATATATATATATATATATATATATATATATGTCTAACCACCCTTTTATTAAAAGTACACAAATTGGAAACCCTTACCTGTTGTCAATGGTGCCCTCTGTCTGCAAACATGTCATTAGGCTATTAAGATCATGTAAGTGTACAAATATACTATTTATTACCCAAAGCAGATGAATATAGAATAGAACAAAATGATTAACAAGTCATAGTGACAAAAACTAGTAAGTTATCACTCTACCCTCCTGACTAAGAATTCACTCAGTAAGTTATCACTCTACCCTTCTGACTAAGAATTCACTCCCAGACCCAGAATGTCAATAGGTTCATTATATTAGTCAGGTTAGAGAATCCCGTCTTTAATACCATGGAATAGAACCCATCTGTAATAAAGATAACAATGGATAAAAGATACACTTCACACATCACTCTTTTCAAAGTAATTAAGTAAAAGAATGTATTTCACACTTCTCTCTCTTTTCAAAGGTAACGGTTTTCTAAGTCTTACAAAATATGTGCCATACCTTTACGATGGGGGTTTTCTCTCCCGACACCTGGCGTGTACCAAACTGACCTCTTTCTTCTCACCAAAAGGAATGGGACTTTCGCAAGTGCCCTGGTCGATTAGACCTGCATCATCCGTACAAACGAATGTACATGCTTGACGACAAGACGAGCGGTCTCTCGATTAAAATGCTTACGTACCAAATTCCTTCACTCAAGTAAGCTGCCCCTAAAGCTCAACCTGTCTCCAAGCAAGAGGACTTTTTCAAAAGTCGGGTTCAACAATACTCAATATAACAACGGCTTCTGTTACATTCAATTAGATATCCACAAAGACAATAGGTGTATGAATGCATAAAATGTTTTTAAATTCGTGCAGTGCAAAGGGGTGTTTTATATATGTATTCCATGGCATATATATATGTTCAAGATTTTAGCTAGAAACAAGGAAAGAAATAATCTTTAACCCAAGATTAATGAATCTATACGAGTTGCCCCTTCGACTTTGGAGAAATCCATTCTCCTTTTCTTTTGAAAAGCTATCCTCTTCTCCCATTGGTGCTTGGAATTACCCCCTAAAGAGCGACCTCTTTAAAAGGCCTGGAAAGCAGCAGCCCACTCTCAGAAGACTATGGAACCTCGGCTCTGTCAGACCACTGGCCCCTTACCAGATCCCGCTGCCCCCTATACCACCCCCCCTGCTCCTGGGCCTGCTTTTCCATGCTTTGGGAAGCCCAAGTATATTTTTAAAGTCCATAGTGTCCAGACTTAGAGAAGAAGACATCCTGCATCCTCACTAAAGGTACTGTACGGGAAATTCCATTTCAACCAGGGAATTGTTTTATCTTTGTCTGTATTTCATTTCATTGTACAGTGTTTCATTCCCCTTCGCCATCTGGGCTCAATTCTGTAATTACTCCCCTGTGATACTAGTAATATTCCCCTAGTGAATTTAAGCCACGAAATAGTTCCTGCTGTGGAAATTTCCCAGTCATTACATTCCCTCCCCCCTGAGTGGCCTTTTGATTGAGAGAAAACAGTGAGTAAAGTTTCCCCACGTGTCCCCTGCCTTACACCTTGCCCCCTCTACTTGCAGACAAACGCTGTGCCTGGCTGTGGTAGAACTTGGAAGTCCTTCGAAGCTTGCAATTTTGCTCCGTTGCGCAAATTTCCTAAACACGTGACTGGGCTGCTCCCCCACGAGTTCGGGTAGACTGAGAGAAGTTCTCCTACCCTTGTGTTTCCTGGACCTCTGTAAATTTATGTAAATACAGTGCTTTTAAAACTAGAGTCCAGCTTTTATGTAAATTCCTCCCTCCTCAGTAACCCTGGCCTTGTGCCTGGGAAGTTTAGTTTTCAACCTTTTTTTTCCTTGTTCAAACCCCTCGTCCTCGAGTCAAGGCCTAAATTTTCAATGTAAATGTATTTTCAGGGAGGAGATGAGGTGGAATTTTGAATTATATATATATATAATATATATATATATATATATATCTATATATATATATATATATATGTGTGTGTGTGTGCATATATATTATATATATATATATATATATATTATATATATATATATATACTATGGAATACGTATAGAAAACACCCTTTGCACTGCAGGAATTTGATAATATTTTATGTATTTATACACCTATTGTCTTTGTGGATACTACCTAATTGAATGTAACAGAAGCCGTTGTTATATTGAGTATTGTTGAACCCCGACTTTTGAAAGAGTCCTCTTTATTCACCGTATGCGTGCTTGCATGGTTTTTTAGTGTACTCATGCGGTTAGAAATATCAGTATTGTAAGAGAGGGTCAGGACGACAAGTCCCGACTCTTGGAGACGTTACGTACCGCCTCGAAGCAAAGGGTTAATGTAGCTTCATTCTCTATACTTATATGGGGGGGGGGAGGGGGGTTGCCTGGTTTAGGGGGTGAGAGCTTATGACATCGGAGTGGATATTAGAATGTGTTATTATTATTATTATTATTATTATTATTATTATTATTATTATTATTATTATTATTATAAGTAACATCCACGAGGAAGAAACCTAAAATGCCACTAAGTTTTGCATAGAATTTATTTGTTAGCTTCTCACAGGGGGAAATTTATTGAAATCAGCTTCGGTGGTTGTGATAATAAATTTAGATTTGGAAGTTCAGAAAGAGAAAATTATCAGTATTAAGTTTAAAGAAATTTTAATCAACTCGCCTATGGAAGTTGAAAAGAACCTAGTTGGGCGGAAGGGTGCAGAGAAATAATTCTTTAAAAAGAATTACAAATAATAACAGGAGATACTCGACATGTAAGTTGTAGCAAAAGGACTGTCTCTAGTGCTTTTTGAAAATCAGCAGGATATACTACATATAAAACTACGACATGTAAAAGCGTAGTGAAACGGAAATGACGGACGCAAGCGTTTTGATAGCCTTTCTTTAATGTAGAGCTTATTTGAATTAGAACACAGAACAGAGAGAATAGTTTATATTCCTCTTTATATCAACATCATAAAATGATGTTTCCCTATGTGTTCAGCTTGGGCTCATAAGTGAAACAGGTTTCATATTACTTTGCAAGGAGTCTGTTTCCCTAAAGTTTGGAGTAAGTACTTTATTCGTCATATCATAATTATTTTATCCCTTTTTCAAACTAAGGACATCCACTGCGTGATGTAGATTTCCTTTATCATATCGCCCCTTTTTCAAACTGAGATATGTATCACGCAATATAAATTTCTTTTGAAATCTTTTAATCCAGTCCAAGTAACATTATCAGGATTCATTAGAAGAGTAGGAAAGAGACAAAAAAGGCATTGAGCCTTAAATGCCTGATTAATTCAAGAGTCTATATACTCTCAAACATCGCTCGTTAGTTGATATTGTTGAAGGGACGTTAACGTGTGACGCCAGAGGCGTGGTTTTGGTAGTCATCCACCTTCAGCGAAGTCTAGAGTCCTTCCGTTTAGTTGCTCTCTGTTTAATGAGGAGTTTCTTTGCTCGTCCACTTTAGCCGTAGTCCTTGATGTAAAATTATATCAATCAGACTTTTCCAAGCTCGATATTCAGACGTTTCAATTATTTCTATTAAGCTATCCGCGTCTCTAATATCTAGGCTACTTTTTTTCTGAAGCCAGGTTTTACTTTACTCTTTCGAATGTCCTCAGATTTTATTTCGTTGAGAACTTTTGTTTTCATAGCTAAAAATGGTATTCATTTTTCTTGTTTCAATCACCCATTTTGAATATACCTTTGATTATACACACCTAGGTATGTAGTGAAAAGATAACTGATCTTCGTCTTTATTGTTACAAACGAGCTGTGCTCTTCATTTTACACGGACAACATTGTTAATATGCGATGCTTTTTATTTGTTTGGTGAAGAAATGAAACGCCGTATGGTCAGTTTGTCGTAGTTTTATTGTTATCATCAACGACATCATATTGTTACAACTGTTATTATTATTATTATTATTATTATTATTATTATTATTATTATTATTATTATTATTATTATTATTATTATTACTGCAATGGTAACCGGAACAGTCATATGTCTGTGATATGACGAATACTCCGAATATTATGATTTCACAGCCTGGAACGAATATTGCCAAACGTTCATATATGACTGGACAAAAACAAACGTTCTTTTTTGTTGACAGCGAGCGTCAATATATCTGACAGCGATTTAAAAATTGCCGCTGGAGAAAAAATGTGAAAACATAATGAATTATTGTTGTTCATTAATTGCTATCGAATTCCTGCGGACCCTTTCACATGCTTTATTTTCTTCGGGAATACCAATTGCCCATTGTTGACGTTCGGTTGTCGGTAGAAAAAGAGTAGAGAGAAAAAAGAATCAAAAGAAAACCACAAAGAGGAAATGGGGAAAAAGATTCTGAAGTGGCAGTCACTACAGCCGCAACTTTAAATACATCGTCAAGGGAGACAAGGAAAAAGTAATTGTTTTTTTTGGTTCTTTTGTTATGTGAACAATGACTCTACCCTGTCTGCTACCATCGCCGAAATACGGTGCAAAAATGAGCCTTTATTTATAAGAAAATTTTATTTAACATCATGGAGAACAATAACAAAAAAACTTTTTATATAACGTTGTCAAGAACAATAACGAAAGAGCGTTTTATTTAACATCCTGAAGAACAATAATAAAGCATTTGATTTAACATCAACATTAAGAACAATAACAAAAGATTTTATTGAACATCATAAGGAACACTAACAAAGGAACATTTTATTAACATCAAGAAGAATGACAAAAGACCATTTTATTTAACATCATCTAGAACAATAACAAATAAGAATTTGACTTCAGTTCTCTTCTTTTATTCTATTTGCATGATCAGTTTAACTGCCATTCATCGCCCACCCATTTCCTTAAATTCGGTGTCAGGGCCATCACTTGTCTTAAACATCCCCCCTCCCCACCCTCTCTCTTCCCCCTCCCCCTCCCCCTCCCTCTCCCTTCAAGCTTCAGCCTCCCTACAGGAGCATCCAGCCCATTAGACACGTCGTCCTTCACTCCTACGTCTGGAGATTATCGAAATTTATCTTGATAGAAAGCAAAGGCCGGTTGATTAAGTTCTTGTTGATTATCTCTTGAATCTTCGTTAATTAAATTATAATCAGGAGAACGTTACGGAGGGAGGAGGAGGAGGAGGAGGAAGAAGTGGCGCTGGTGGTGGTGGTATGGAGGAAGTGGTAGGGAGGAGGAGGAAGTGGTAGGGGGAGAAGGATATGTTACTTGTGGTGCTAGGGAGGATATGGTAGGAAGGAGGAGGAGGAGGAGGAAGTGGGAGGGGGGAAGAGGAGGAAGTGGTATGGGGAGGAGGAGAGGGAGGAAGAACCGACAAGAAGAGATTAGTTCGGAGAATCTTGAGCACCTTAACGACAGAGGAAGTATTGTTCAGGCCTCTTCGTCATTATTACTTTCGTCCTAACTTTTCTCCTCCACTTTGTTCTTAAGTTTGTCCTTCCAGTTCTTCTCCTCCTACCTCTTTTTCTCCTCCGCTTTCTTCTCTTTTGTTCCTCCTCGACCCCTGACGACAGGGCAATCAGTGTGTCTGCCTCTCTGTTGCTGTTATTGTCGCACGTACGTTTGTTCTTATTGCTCTTTTTGATTTTGTTCTTCTTGCTCATACCCATTTTTTCCTTGCCCATCTCTCTCTCTCTCTCTCTCTCTCTCTCTCCATCGACTCACCTTGTTATTCACTGAACTTGATACCTACAAACAAGATCTGAACAAAAGATTATATTCCGTCTCCTGTATATAATAACTAGATAAAACTCAGTATTTTCAAGATTTAATTAGATTCCTCGGTCACGGGTTTTCTTATACTAGTAAGATTTTTCAAGAAGTAAAATTACTTAACACGAAAGCTACTTATGTTTCTGGCAGCGCAGTAATGAAAGCTGTATAACGAAATATATCAGTAATTTACATTATCTGATCTTCCTGAATAGATCAGAATGGAATCCTCTCACTGGTCTGACATTTGGAAGATTGCAGTATTTAGATTCTAACTTGGAATATTATTATTATTATTATTATTATTATTATTATTATTATTATTATTATTATTATTATTGTTATTGTTATTATTAGGCTGCCAGATACTACTCCGCAGGATAGGAGCCCATATAAAGAAAGAGAAAAAAATAACCAATAAGTAAGAAAGTATAAACACAAAGTTACCTTATTACTTATTAGAATTGTTCAAGATACAGTAGAAGCATGCGTTCTATGACTCGGAAATTACTCAATAAATATGATATCCCGATGTTTGCCTTGAGCCACAAGGAAATGGAAACTCCAGAGGCTAGAAACTGGGTCACAAAATTAATTTCCTCGTTTTACTTTTCTTCATCTAATTTGATTAAGGAAATGGGATTTCCTGAGGCTCAGAAACTGCTAGATTAGAATGATCCCGCCGCGAGTTTTATCTTCGACTAATTTGCTTAATTAAGGAGACCCTCTAGGAACTTCACTCCTGAAGTGGTGGCGTCTTTGGTGTTATGTATAAGGTGTGGCCAGACTTGTTAGTTTTCTGTCAGCCCTCAGGTCTTGAAAACTACTGAGGTTAGAGGGCTACAAATCGGCTTGTTGATCATCCGCCCGTCAATCATCAAACGTACCAAATCGTAGCCCTCTGGTCTCGGTAGTTTTATCTTATTTAAGTTAAAGTTAGCCATGATCATGCTTCTGGCACCGCTATAGGTGACAGCAACACAGCCCACCACCCGTCAGTGGCTGAGAGTTTCATACAGTTTATACGCTGTTCTCCGGCGCGTTTTAGACTTGTTTTATGATTTGAGTCGTAACTTATGTTTGTGATATGTGACAGAACATGTCTGATGATATCCTCAGATTTTTCTGCTATGTTTTCTTTTCCTCTGAATATCTTGGAAAGGCGGAATAGACTGGGACTGTTGTTCCAGATGGGAATTCTGACAGACAGGGCAGGGTGGGAAGAGAGATGCGGAACTCGTAGCAGACAGTCTGTCTGTGCATGGGGGGAAAAATCTTACAGAAAGTCTCTAATGGCAGTCAGATGGCTCGCCAAGAAAATGTAAATGTTAATTATCCGATTGAAAGTATCGCAAATGATAATTACTTTAAGGAGAAAATTAACGGTAATTGCCCGTGGGTAATGACGACAGAATCTTTTCATCTTCAGATGCGGTTAATAACCTCTCTCTCTCTCTCTCTCTCTCTCTCTCTCTCTCTCTCTCTCTCTCTCTCTCTCTCTCTCTCTCTCTCTCTCTCTCTCTCTCTCTCCTGTATTCAAAATGGTGTCTTTTATATCCTATCATATTCCAGCCTCCCGTTTTAGTTATCCTACTATACCATCTCTCTCTCTCTCTCTCTCTCTCTCTCTATTATATCCAGTCCTACTTCCATCTCCGTTTTCATTAATCCTTCTCTCTCTCTCTCTCTCTCTCTCTCTCTTTGGAAGCTTCAGAATACAGAGATAATTACTGGCGACAGCAGACATGCCATTGAGCTTCGCATTTTGTCAGTTAAACCCGACTTGCGAGGAGGCGCGTGTTCCCTGGAGACACAGGCTGGGAGGAACCCGCTGCTTCCACATTAAAAGCAAGAGATAACTAGTAGTTAGACTGCAAGCATATGACGTGCTTGCGTGTTTGAATTTGTGTATGTGCACATAGCATGTGCTTCTTTCTTGACATACTTCTATACACGTATGCCTCTGATTACTTTATGTATACACATTTATTTGTATGTTTTTGTGTCTTTGTATGTGTATAGAGCATGTACATCTTTCCCGAAATACTTTTATACCTGTATGCCTCTGTGCACTTTGTGTTATTGTTGGGCATTCCATTGAGGTGTGAGAGATGTGTATTTCTGGTGATAGATATTTACTCTCGACGCGGTTGGGAAGTCACGTAAAGCCGTTGGTCCCGGTGCTGAATAACCCACTGGTTCCATGCAACGTAAAAACACCATACAAACAAACAAACTTTGTGTGTACACATGCTCGTATTTTCTTGTGTGTGTATATATAGATTTAAGTATATTTTCCGCATATATATATATATATATATATATATAATATATATATATATATATATATATATATATATATATATATGTGGTGAAACTTTTTATGACATGAATGGACAGACTTAAAAATAATAGGATAATTAAATAAAAAAGTTATGAAACGGGACTGAAAGTAGTAAACAGTAAGAAAA
This sequence comes from Macrobrachium nipponense, assembly GCF_015104395.2. Taxonomy (NCBI): domain Eukaryota; kingdom Metazoa; phylum Arthropoda; class Malacostraca; order Decapoda; family Palaemonidae; genus Macrobrachium; species Macrobrachium nipponense. The sequence goes on along the minus strand of NC_087216.1, from coordinate 20,753,826 downwards.
CTCCAGAAAGTAAACGATGAGAAATCCGTTCGGGAGTTTAAACTTTTAGTTTGACTTTTTAGAGTAAATAACGGTCCAGATTCCAGCGAATGTCATTGTTTTTTAAATTGAAGAATAAAGCTGCCAACGTCAGTTCAGTTCGACGTTTCATACTATGTCTTTCCTCCGGCAAAGACTTTCAGTCTCTCGGTGGTGTGTGGAGTGGTTGGTGATACCTCGCCCTTTAATAAAGAGCTTTCTGTAGGACGAAGAGAGAATTTGAGCAGATTTACGTATGTTGGGTGTAGTAAGCCTCGGAGTGATGTAACCATAACTACCATGATTATTATTATTATTATTATTATTATTATTATCATCATCATCATTCAGAAGATGAACCCTATTCGTGAGGAACAATCCCACAAGGGCTATTGACTTGAAATTCAAGCATTCCATTTGAAAAAAAAAAGTGACTGAAGGTAACAGGAATTACAGAAAGAAGAGAGCTAATATTATATATATATATATATATATATATATATATAGAGAGAGAGAGAGGAGAGCAAGAGAGAAGAGACAGGGGAGAGAGACGAGAGAGAGAGAGAGAGAGATATAAATTATATATATATAATATATATATATATATATATATATATATATATATATATATATATATATATATATATATATATATATATATATATATAAATTAATAAATTAATGAATAAGGAAAGGAGGGAATGATATAGTGAGGTTTTAAGTTAAATTCTTTAGTTACCAGTGTATTTGCAAAGGCATTATTGCTCAAGCACTGAAGGAGAATAATGCTGTTTTAAACGATCATATTCTTAACCTTTGTTCATTTCAAACTTATGGTTTCAAGTATCTCTTATGTTCTGAAGTATGATTGTTAGTTTGTGAGGAGAAAATAGCGATTTTTGTATATTATTGCAAGTTGAGAAAGTGGAAGAGACTGAGTGTATAATAAGCTAAAAAGACAGACGCTATTGGTCTTGCTCAAGAAAGAGACTGAATGAAAGCAGGGACACTCGTAGGTGCTAAGTAGGAGGGAGGTGGAACTCCCAAGACGAGACGACGAGACACATCATTAAATAGCTCAGTTACTGCACCGTAAAGGTGCCCATTAAACCAGCCAAAGGAAAGATCTCCTCAGAAGAATACGTCTGAATTCTCTCTTTGGAAAAAAAAAATCGTGAGAAAAATGCAGTAGAGAACTGAAGAAAATTGAAGTTGCCGGTAGCTGAATCTATGCACGAGAACTCACAGAACTTTTATTTTAATTGGCTCGTATATTATAATAAATCATGGCAGATTTTATTGCTTGGAAGTGCACTGACCTTGTTAGAGATACAGGCACAACAAAAGTTTACCTAGAGGGGAAAATTGTGATCAGTTGTAGATGAAAAGTGTGCATAATGAAGCAAGAAATGATAAAAAACTATTATTTGAATGTCAAAGCTAGTCGTTGTATTCCGCGTTCTCAATATTGGACGATATTCACTGCTGTTACCTCCGACTCCAGACTTCTCTCTCTCTCTCTCTCTCTCTCTCTCTCTCTCTCTCTCTCTCTCTCTCTCTCTCAGTTAAGAAAGCATCACCTCATGGTAATAGAAACTGTTGGCACAGCAGACTGATGCACGTTTCAATACCAAAAAATTATGCCTCAGTAATGTATATTTATCAGTTAACTAATTTTCAACTCCTTATTTTCTCCCTGCCATGCCTTGCCTAGATAGATACAGTAGCATCAGTTGAAAGTCACGATTTTAACTGCCGTTGTAACGTCTAAACACTTATTCAAGTCCAGAATACTTAATTAGGATATAGCAAATTCAGTGCTGTTCGTCAGTGAACTGCCAGGTCCGAATTTTATAATAATTAAAGATAGGAAGTACTTTGAAAGAAATACTGTTGGTAACATTACTTTATACTACATAAACTATTCAGTTCGAGTGTTTAGAAATCCATTTGCTGTTTAATGTGAGAGTCGACCTTGTAATAATTAAAAACCGTAGTAGCGATGTAAAGGTCAACATTGGGCGACCAACGCCAAATTTATCATAAGATAATGTCTTTTATAATATAAAGAGAAGAGATTTGGTGGAGAATGACGCCTTTGATAGAAGGCAGTGAAGGAGAAGACGCATCAGGCAACCGACCCCTCAATGTAGGGATAACTTTCTTTGTTTATGCTACGGTAAAGTTGCTGTACTTCTTTCATATTATCTTTCTTCTATCTTAGTTTCCACCCACTCCTAACAATTGATTTATAGTACAACTACTTTAAGGTTTTCCTCCTGTTACACCTTTCAAACCTTTTACTTTCAATTTCCGTTTCAGCGCTGATTGACCTCATAGGTCCCAGTGCTTGGCCTTTGGCCTAAATACAATATTCAGATCGAATTCTCAATATGATCTGACTATACAGTGAAGGTATTTAAAACAATGAATTTAGAAGCAGAAAATGTAGTGGATGTATATAGAGAGAGTCGAGTAAAGGCCTGGCAGTACCTGGCAACTCTATCTTTTTCAAAACTCTTTCCTCGTCTGAATCTCCGGACGACGTAAGAAAAGATCAACCGGGGGATTAACGATTGGTTATTTGTGCTCATTACACTCCCGAAGCCATGGAACTGTTGCGGCCATTGTCTTGCCGACTGAAAAGAGACACTTGTGTATTTAGAATGTGTTAGTGTTCTTTGTGTAGTGTTGTTGAGCGGTTTTCGCGGTGTGGTGTCTGTCACACGTGACTGGTGTGGTGTGGTGTTGCGCTGGTGGACTTGCTTGAACTAACTACTGATACTACTCTCAGATGAAGGTAATTAGCCTAATTAGTAATGTTGCTGACAGAGATGTCATGGACTTGGAAAGACGTGTAGCTTTAGGCTTCGTACTCTTTTTTACATTGTATTTTATTGATTTATTACTAGAGTAGTTTAGTCTCCTGATAGGCCTATGGCCAAGTGAAATCCTGAACCTTACGGCAGATCCGAACCTATATGAATTTTGGCAAGGTTAACATTAGTCGTTTAGTATTCGCCTAAGTATTATACGAGCTGGCTTGCCCAATTATATATAAGATCGCCAAAGTATTATTTCTTCATATTATATCCTCTGAAACCAGCAGGTTGGGGTGTCAAATTATATTCTTAGGTGCAGAATTAGCTAACTCATTTTTTTAATTGTCTGTACTTGAATTTACAACTTGTGGTAACGATTTTGTTTATATAATTAGGCTGGGGAGATCTGCGCATCGTTGACTATTGTATCTATCATTAGTTATGAAATTTTATTTCATGGCCTGAATTTGAACGCATGTTAGGCCGACTTATGATTATTCGTAGGCATACCGTTTTCTGGGAAGGGTAGGTTATTTTTTTTTTCCTTATGGGTTACGAGCAGAATTGATTCTCAAGGAAAGTAGCCGAAACGTCACTGTAGATATAATGGTTTACTACACGCCTTAGTACCTCGTAACGAAACCAATGGTACTAGGCGTATGTAGTATACTGAGCGCAGATAATGGATTTTACTTACGTAGCGAGGTCGTTACCACGAGATCTGTACTCTTATTGGAGCTTAGATCTAGTTCATGAAACGTAGTCGGCAACAATACTCATTTTCGTTTGATGCAACTCGTTCGTGGCTATGTTAGAATTACATCAATGTCTGAATATATATATATATATATATATATATATATATATATATATATATATATATATATATATATATCTGTTAAATTCGATTAAAGATAATTTTGTGCTCTGAGCTAGGATACGGTAAAAGTCACGTAACATTAGTCCTACACTTCTAACCGACCACTAGTATAAGATTTCACACAGACTAGTATATTCATCTCTGCCTAACCATTGTGACGGATTCGAAACGATTCTACTTATGTCGGTAGGTGTAATATCGGCCTATTGTGATGGCAGCACATTTGATCAGTGAATTTAGGTTGCACCGATGATTAATAAGATAATGATAATATACTGTGCCAGAATGGTACTTAGACTGTGGTAATTACAGGTATTTTTTGGATCAGTAATCCCAGCAGTCAGGCAGTAGGATAGTGACATTATGCTGTAATGGCGGTGCTGCCGAAGCTTTATAAAATTGGTTAAAGTTGCTAAATCCAGCGATCGGTCATTCAGGTAATGTATGCATACATATATCCCGGCTTTGCTGAGGTTGGTAGATGTATGCTGTGTTCGCAGTGTTCTGGCAAAACAAATTGTGTTTGTTAAACAAGTGACCTGAACGTGTAAATATATTGAAATATTTTTGTTCTCTACAGCTACCACCGGGTGTTATATATATATATATATATATATATATATATATATATATACATATATAATATATATATATATATATATATATATATATATATATATATATATATATGTGTGTGTGTGTGTGTGTGTGTGTGTGTGTGTGTTTATGCTGAAAATTCACCATTATGTATGCTATTTAACTATCATCTGAAATCACAGGAAATGTTTAAAAGGAAACGATATAGTGGCAATACCAAGTATTTTCTGTATTTCGTGTGTTTACATGATCTTCAAGGCACAAAGATGTGTAAAAGACACGAAAGTATTGGGAACTCCGTCGTTTCCTTTGGAACATTATCCGTTACTTCGGGTGAACGCTGTTGGTGTTTAGCATGGATTGGAAAGTAATGACGCAATATATAATGACTTGATTGATCAGTTATTTAAATCGGTTTCTCGCCTATTAAATTTGACTGGCTGTGATTGGTGGTCATAGATCAGTATTATCCATACTCCTTTGTCAATATATATCATATCTGCTATCCTTTACCTCTCTCTCTCTCTCTCTCTCTCTCTGTTGTGTGGAATTTAGCCAGGGTATGTGGAAAAGAGCTCTCCATACTTATTGCTGTACATCTGGTACCCATTTGTTCCCCGCTAGTTAGTTTGACCATTTTTGCAGTGCAGGTAGTACATAACCCTTGGCTGAATTACCTTTATTTGGACTTTTAACAAGGGTTCCTACTATTATTTTCTTGTATCTTACGCATTAACCCTGCTACTGGTCTTGACATGGGAAATTAAGGTTATTTTTTTTTTATCCCAGGATCATTTAGTCTTGTGTTGGAGAGAGTATTACGTAACCGTGCAGAGATGTCGAGAGAGATGATAGTAAATTAGCGCTGTTAAGGATGTTTAATCTCCTTTAGTATAGTTATCTTCTTTTTATAAACTTCATTCTTAGTAAAGAAGGGTCTGCTCCCCACCGTCTCTCCTCTCTCTCTCTCTCTGCTCTCTCGCTCTTCTCTCTCTTCTCTTCTCGGTCTCTCTCTGTATATATATATATGTATATATATATATATATATATATATATATATATATAATTATATATATGGTATATATATACATACATCCATACATACATATATATATATATATATATATATATATATTATATATATATATATACGTATATATAAACACATACAGACATATATACTTCCGCAACATCAGCCGCTCCACATAATTCTTCTTCATACCCGAACCCGAACAGGTTATAATTATTGAACGTTACATATGTTTAATATAGAAATATATACATAGTGAAGTAACCAACTTTCTTACGTTCTTACATTATCCAGGAAGACAGCATTGTTTACTGAATATCTCTTTTGCCATTCTTTCACGGATACTAGATTTTCGATAATGTACGGCAACATATCCATAAAAAATAACATTATCTAATTTTCCCGGAATTATTTATCTCATATTTTTGTTTCTCAGTTCCTTATAACAAGAAACCCGATACACAATACGGAAAAACCTTGGTTCACGAGGAAGAGGAGTAGGAGGAGGAGGAGGCACGTTCTTTGTGGATTTTTTTTCTACTCTTGTTCATTCAGGGAAAGAGATTTTGGGGATTTGCGGGGATTCATCTTAGAAGGTTTCCTTTTCTTCGTTTTGAATATTTCTTTCTGGTATATCTTGAAAGGTGCTCGAAGAGCATTTTTTGTAATTGTGTGTACCATAGCGACAATATTTATATGATCATATCACATTTAAATATAATTAATTCTTGGAATGCTCCAATGACTATATAATGCACTATTCGCCCCCATAACCATCTCGAAACAAGCCCCGATAAAATTCTGATTATTACCTAAAGTCGTCGAAGAACTACGGCACATAGTACTAGGTTGGCAATCATGTTACCAATATCGTTAGTACCGCCTGAAAGCATCGAAAACTTATTTTTAGCTCCCGCTTCGTAGGGCTTCGGTCCATAACCAGCTTTGTCCCTTTTTTTTCCTAAATGTGGTTCTTCCGTTTCGTCTGTTTTTTTTTCTTCACGTCTCTGCTATTTCTGTATGAGAGAAAGTGTTACAGACAGGGTTACTCTTTTAGCTACCCAAGACAAGGGTAGAGTGACAGAATACAGATATGTGTGGTTAAAATTGTTTGGGTAAGATTGATTTTTGTTGACATGCTTTAACGATTATTATGATTATGGTCTTATCACAGTCATCCTATTCGACTGGGTGGTTTTATAGTGTGAGGTTCCGGGTTTCATCCTGCCTCCTTAGAATCCATCACTTTTCTCACTGTGTGCGCTGTTTCCAGAAGCACACTCTTTTTCATGAGTCCTGGAGCTACTTCAGCATCTAATTTTTCCAGGTTCCTTTGCAGGGATCTTGTGATCGTGCGTAGTGTCCTTATGATTATGGGTACAATTTCCACCGGCATATCCCATATCCTTATTTCTATTTTCAGGTCTAGATACCTGTTATTATTATTATTATTATTATTCTTTTCAAAGTTAAAGAAAATATATTTTATTTACCGGTAGCTCCGTCGATGATGACCTTGGAGTGATTAGGCTACCACGAAGGTAAACGCAGTGTTTTTAGTAAAGGAATTGCTGACATAATGTTTGACCTCCGTTTGATCTGCGTTTTCGTTTATTTTTCCTTTCATGGGCTGACCACCCCATATTGATCTTCCCACTTCACCATACATTCATTTTCTGTTCCACATTTCCTCTTTCCTTGTTCATATATATATATTCTCTCTCTCTCTCTCTCTCTCTCTCTCTCTCTCACTCTCCGGTTTCTTTTACCCTTGTTACTAAGAGACTTTTTTCCTTTTCTTTTATATTATCACCGTTTTTTGGACTCTCTCTCTCTCTCTCTCTCCTTCCTTCTCTCTTGGACTCATCTCTCTCTCTCTCTCTCTCTCTCTCTCTCTCTCTCTCCTATACTTTTCCCTAATGAATAAGTCTACTTTCCTGTTGTTTACTTTTATTATCGCTTTCCCTAGACACCTCTCTCTCTCTCTCTCTCTCTCTCTCTCTCTCTCTCTCTCTCTCTCTCTCACTTCAGCGTACGTATGGTCTCGCCCCATACCCTCTGTTGTAATATAGACCCTTGAGCCTCAATATTGGGCTGAAATTCCTCAAGGGGAAAGGGTTGAAATTTTTATTTGAGTCCACCATCAATGACCTCTCTCTCTCTCTCTCTCTCTCTCTCTCTCTCTCTCTCTCTCTCTCTCTTCAGTCATCCGTATTTTATATCTGGCCAAAACGAAGTTTTTGAAGGTCGAAACTGTGTGCTAACTTGCCTATTTTACTGTGGCAACAATGTGGAGAATATGCGGAAGATATATTATTACATGATAATAACTGCAAGGTTTCTCAATTGCCTGGTATTGCAACTGACATATTTCTGTATGTTGGTGATATTTCATTAATTAAGTCGCATTGAATTACTGTTTTATAATGTGGACAAATTTATAACACCATAGTAGACCCAAAAATCATTTCAGCGTTGCTTATGCGTCATATCACCGAAATAACTTAAGAACCGGTGTATCTTGCAAATTGAAACTATTATTCTTTTAAGGTTCAAAGACATCAGGTTTTGCATGCAAGGTCTCATTTATTTAGTTAAATAAATGCGTACTTAGTTTTAATGCATATTTTGTGGCATTGCTTATTAATCGCATTTAAGAAAATAAGAATAGTTCAGGTTTACTAAAAAATATGTGTAGCGAAAAGCAAGTGTGCAGCTTTTATTAACGTTTATACTTTCAATTACGATATATGTAACATGTCTTCGGCGAGGGGTTAGCGTAGAGCTAGAGAAATAATGTACTGGAAAATTGTGTATTAGAAGACTTTGCCTGAATGTGGAGTTCAGAGGCAAATGTATTATTCGGCGCTTTATGATAAGAGGTAGCTGAAACAAATGCCCCGTTAAAATGTTGGAAGTGAGTCTATACATCTGTTATGAGCTTATGGGGCACAGTATGCCTGTAGGTGGAATATTAAAGAGAATTTGCAAGCAATGGAGACAGCTTATGAAAGAGCTCAGTCTTCTCTCTCTCTCTCTCTCTCTCTCTCTCTCTCCTCTCATGCTGTAGAGCGATCTGTATGTTTCAGATTAACTTTTATCTGACGCTTCTTGTAGGCCTGATCTCACCGATAGTATTAGCCTTAAAAAGAGAAAAGTTTTGTATTTGATTCTATACCTTAAAGGGACAGGGGAACACAATGCAGCTTAATTAGCAACATTTAAAATGAAATTTAGGTAATTTTACTTGCTTAATTAAAGTATTCATTCTCCTTAAGGGAATCACAGTCAACGCAACTTTCGTCATTACCAGATTCAAACTTTTATTAAGTTTGCTCTGGGAAATAGATGACCTCGTTAGATTTTGTAAGTCGGGTCATAAGAGGAAAATGTAACAGGCCTAAATCTCCTTCAGATCTTTTTAATTGTCAGGTTAGGATGCCGATGTGGAGTCTTCAAAATAATAGTCTCAAAAACTTCAGGACAATTGATAAAAATAAGATTCTTGGTCTTGGATGAGACCATCATATATATATATATATATATATATATATATATATATATATATATATATATATATATGTATGTATGTATGTATGTATGTATATTGTGTGTATGTGCAATTCATGTAATTATGTGTAATTGCATACGAATAAAGATTTGAATTTGAGTTATATGCAGTTAGTATTTTGACCGAAATTGGTTGGTAATTAGAGCAAATATTTTCCTGTGAAGTTAAGCTGAACATCCGGTGGGGGGGGTGGGGTTCAGTGACGCGTAGAAATGGGGGGGGGGGGGGGGGGGGGGTCCGTGATGCGTAGAAAACGGGGGGAGAGAAGGGACTGCTGAAGTCATGAAAGAACCGGGGAAGTGTCAAATTCGATTCCAAGGATTTTTCTTCAGTGTATCCCAGCAAGAAACGGCGATGCCTATCTGAAATTGCATTGCTTGCTGTTGAAATCTGGGTCGTTGCAGGGTCTTTGCTGCAGTTTTAGAAAGCAGCGTTCTGTATTTCTTTCCCCGTCTACAACACGAACGAGAGGTATTCAGTAGTGGGCCTTTTGTTCAAGGAATGAAAGTTTTTTTCCTTCTTTCTATTTTTCCTTCAATGCTATGGCCTGTGCGTTCTTTTTAGCCGTTTGTGACGTTTGCTTAAAAATGTATTTTCGCAGTTAAGTCTTTCTCTGGAGTAGTAGTGTAATTACAACATACTCTTTCACGTCTCCGATGAGGGATTTTTGTTTGAATAGTTATATAATGTGAAGCGTTTTTGCCATGACCAGGCGGTAATATTCTAAGATGTTCGAAAAACGAACTCGGCTTATTTATCGGATGAAACGTGAACTTGAATAGAACGCTGGCATGTCGCCTTCCGGTCATTTGTTCTCCCAGTGAGAGATGCATCAGCATCTACTTTGATCATTTAGGTTTCATTTATATTTTATATTTCTATTTCTCTTTCCTTTTTCGCGAAGAGATACTCAGTTCTCTTCACTTGATCTCATTTAGCGGAATTCAGTATGACTCGTGAGATTCAGATGAAATTAGTGAAAATACAAGGGAGAAAAATATTTAGATTAATGCTGTTATTTAAGTAAGACTTTTCAGTTTTATGTAAAAGAAACTATTGCGCCGGCTTTGTCTGTCCGTCCGCACTTTTTCTGTCCGCCCTCAGATCTGAAAAACTACTGAGGCTAGACGGCTGCAAATTGGTATGTTGATCATCCACCCTCCAATCATTAAACATATCCAGTTGCGCCGTCTAGCCTTAGTAGTTTTTATTTTTCTTATGGTTAAAGTTAGCCATGATTGTGCGTTTGACACCGCCATAGTTGCCAACAACACAGGCCACCATCGGGACGTGGCTGAGAATTGAGTACCTCTATTCTTTATCAACCGCTTTTTGTGGG
>NC_087216.1:20723568-20738568 GCF_015104395.2 Macrobrachium nipponense | reverse complement strand
TTAAGATTTTTCATATTTTATTCCCACAACTAATAGATATTTCTAAGAGTGGTAATGAAATCATTGTTATATTTGTTTCCTTACAGACCGCAGAAATATAGTAAATATAAAGAAAGTTGATTTTAATTCCTTCATCAATAAATCTTCAAAGTTATGTGTAGAAGTCATGCGTATGATAGGCATATCTAGCTACGCCTCCATATTTTCCCCATGTTGGAAGTGTGAAATGCTGTTAATTAATTTTTTATATTTACTTTGTTCATTGCAGTAGATTTTGACCAGTAAATCTTTTCAGAGAGGTAGTTCAATTAAATATGATCGCATTTAGTTTGTTTTATATATACCAACACACTTATTTCAGAAATTGAAGAAATGGCTGATAAACATGACCGCGCTGAAAAATTTAAGACATTGAAAAAATGGCTGATAAACATGACCACGCTCCACACTGGACAGTTATTGGGAAAAAAAAAAAATAGGACTTGTCATTTTGAGTGGCACCAGATCTGTCAGGCCTTGCCTATGAAATATAAGTAATTGTATGTGTAAAGCTTGCTATAGTAGGCAGGGGCTTGGGTGGCAGAACTTAACACGGAAAGTCTTCTCCTTTAGTGTGGTTGACAACACTATCTTTATGCGGTCCACTTCATCATTTGATTGCTTTTTCGGTTTATACCTTCTCATGCACAAAGATATTTCTCTTAATTGCAAGTTTTCCCTAACACACAAACATGTTTTCCATAACACACAAACACACATATATATATATATATATATATATATATATATATATATATATATATATATATATATGTGTGTGTGTGTGTGTGTGTGTGTATGTATGCATGTATGTATGGATAACATAATATACATGCGTACATACTGTTGGCGCAGTGTCACGGAATTCTTCCTTGATCCGTTGATCTACAATTAGGGAGGGAACTGGAGTTGCTAAAATGTTAAATTTTTTTCAATAAACTTTCAGTTTGGGAATTGTAAGGGCATTTTTTTCCTCACCCGTCGATTGGTTCTTTCTGTTAGCTCACACCAGACTAGTCCAATGCACAGGCGAGGGGAAACAAGTGTCCTTTGTGTACAATGTATATCTAGAAGTAAAGGTACATAGTTCGTCTCTTGGCAGCAATAAATGTTGTTGAATTTTTTATTGCGTTATTTCTCAACGAGGTTTAGGCCTTTCGTAGCGTAGCGCGAAGTTTAAACAAACGTTTGGACGTTATTCTAGTTCTCTGTTCGTGTGTCTGTCTGCAGACGTATGATAGTGTTCCCCCCCCTCCCCCGCCCCCTGAATCATGACTTATTACTGTGTGTGTTTAATTAGTTTGTAAGTTACCTTGGTCGTGTTTATTTATAAGGTGCATTTCTATCGTTGAAAAGAGTTACATCATGAACGTGGCCTTTCTTGTATGTTAATTTATATAATAATAGTTTAATAATAATAATAATAATAATAATAATCATATAATAATAAAGAATAAAATTAAAATTAATTTATTATATATTAATATGATTATTATTATTAATTATTATTATTATTATTATTTTATTATTAAATTAATTATTCAAGAGATGAACTCTGTTCATATGGATCATGACCACAGGTGCCATTTACAGAATTCAAGTTTCTAAAGAGTATAGTGTTCATTTGAAAGAAAAGTCAATAGGAAATACAGTAAGAAGAGACTAGTTATTAGAAAAGACGGACCTCTGGAATTTAGAAGTTCGACAGCGAGGCCCATTTGTTGCATATTGGTGCTGCTGTTCAGCAACTCTGTTCGCTCGCAGCAGAAAAAATAGGATAATAAACATAAGAAAAATTGCCGAGGTAGTAAAGTCATGGTTGATATTGACGTATTAATGCCAATGTTTATGGCCTTCACAGCAAGCATGACAGTTTTATAATTGTCAATGTTTAACTGGCCTTCACGCAGCATGAAAGTTTTATAATTGAAGCAGAAAGATTAAATATATTCTAGTAAATAGATATTGATATGTTCAGAGACCAGAGAGGTGGGTGGGTGGGTGGGAGGGAGGATGGGAAGGTTCCGTTTGCGTTCAGTTTATTATTTTATTTCCAATTTGTCTTTATTTACATATTTTTTATTACTCCAGTGATATTGGGTGCTTGTTACTGAACGAGCGCAGTTTGCATCTATCAATACTATGGAAAATGAATCCAGTGTATACAAATTTTATTTTTATTTTGACAGGTTGAATTCTGCAGTCCATTTGTTATAGTTTATGATTTTGTCCATGCATGTTGTGTGTATATATATATTATATATATATATATATATATATATTATATATAATCAAACCTATACGTATACATGTATACACACACACACACACATATATATAGTAGATATATATATATATATATATAAATTCATATATTCTTAGAAATATATATATATATAGATATTATATAGATTAATATACTCTTCGATATATATATATATATATATATATATATATATATATATACATACACACACACACACACACACACACACACACACACACACACACACAAGGTTATTCAATGGAGCCTCAGTTTCTCCCCGCTGGTTTAATCCATCAGTATTGGACGGCTAGTCCCACGAGACTGTACGTTCTAATGCAACAAGTTCCCCATATCCGAGGATGCAAATCTAGTTGTTGGAATATCAACTGGGGTTCAGTGAGCACATTTATTTACACTTTCATAAAGCATCAACGATTTACTTTTAGCTTTATAAATTGATCACTTTACATTGTGTCGAGGAAAATCATCAATCTGCTTTTAGCAATGGTAATGGGAAAATAATAAACTTATTGTAATTTGAAGGAAATAAAAGCGAAAAATGTTCAGAGTAAAGAACTTTGTTTTATTGTGAGATTAATTAACTGACAGTAAATGATTGAAAAGAAACGAGAAAAGTGTTCATAGTGAAAAGCTTTTTTTTAATTGTGAGATATATTTCTTTTGTAATGTTGCATTTAATATGACGGTTTATCCACCAAGATGATCTTCATTGAATCTTTGGCCTTTGGCTATTAATGTCAGATAATCTTCTATATAAGTTTCTGTGAAGTCTTTGTTTCATCAGCAACGAGCGTTATTGACTGTGCGACAATCCTTTTTAATGACATTTTTATTATCAGTTTTATCAAGTGTCCTTTCGTAATAAATGTAATCTTGTCAGTACGTCGTAACGGGTTTGACTAGTTTTTACGTAATGGTCACGAATACCCTTCGGCTAATAGAAATAATCCCCTTATTGAAGTTGGAATACAACACCTTTGTCGCTTTATCTCTTGAGTTATAATAATAATAATAATAATAATAATAATAGTAATAGTAATAGTAATAATTATTAACGCCATAATTATGTCTGGAACATTGCATATCTGCTTAACTAGGGACTTACCAGTTATTTTGTAGAAGAGCAAGTATTTCTAACCTTTAAGCGTATTTATTTTTAAGATAACTTACCCGATATGGTAACAAATGACGATACCTGAAAATTGGTATTATAATGTACTGAGTCACTTAGTGACATTGGAGCGGGAAACTCTCGACCAGGGCGACTTACACATTTTGGAACCTCTAGTTTTCTTCCTTTGGGGCTTTTAACAGAATTGCCAGATCTCTTGCTCTCGGTAACGGCTGTACTATTGATTTTATTTCTCTGGTCTCCTAAATGTCAATAATCTGTGTATGTCAGGCCAGTAATCTATTTTCCTTTGGCAGTAATAGTCATTTTCAAGAGTCGGTGATTATCATCGCAAAATTAATTCTTGGTAGGAATGACTTATCTGGGTATTTAAATAAAAAGGTTTTCAAAGATCGATAGCATTTTCGCGTCATTGCAATTGATTTTATTTAACACAATTCTCATTATCTGTCTGAATTATGTAAAGAACCTCCAAGTTTATTTAGGTGAGATAAATAATGGCTTTTCCCAGTAATCTTCCGATACACATCACTTGAGAAAAAAATAGATTAAAAAAAAATAATAATCAAATAAGCAGTTCAAGATAGAAACAGCTAGACGAAGTTGTATTGTCAGCAATCCAATTTCCTCACATTTGTAGGAAGGTGATTTTCTCAAGCACCTGTAACCCGTAGGGTAGGTAGTGCGGTTAGTGCACCTCACGCGATGCACTGTAGTCATTAAGGTTCTTTGCAGCGTCCCTTCGAAGCCCCTAGCTGCGACGCCTTCACATTCCGTTTACTGTACCTTATTTCATATTCTCTTTCCTGCAGCCTGCTATCCACCCTCTCTTAACAACATTTGTTTCATAGTGCAGCTGCGAAGTTTTCCTCCTGTTACACCTTTTCAGACTTTTTTACTCTCAATTTCCCTTTCAGCGCTGAATGACCTCATATATCCCAGCGCTAGGCTTTTGGCCTGAATTCTATATTCCATTCCTCAAGCATCTGTAATAAACCTTTCTCCCCCTTGGGATACTCTTTCCCCCCCCCCCAACACTTTTTTTAATATTTCAGGAAGTCTTATGATTTATTGTAACACTGAAAAAGGCATTACGAGTATTTTAGGTAATGGAAATGTGAAGGGTTTACAGATGGCATGCCAATGAATTTTACAGCGAATGTAAACAAAAGAGGGCGAACGGGAGCTTCATAGCTATGGAAAGAAAATTTGAAAAAAATAAACAACCTTAAAAGGAATTTTTTATTCTTTAGGAGATACTTTCTTTTCTCGAGGGGGGGTTGTTAAACCCGCTCTCTTGATAGCGAGGAATCCGGAAGATTTAATTAAAAGATCGGATTCATTTCCAGTGCTAATAGTCGGCATTAAATTAGGCTTTAATGTGGGGGAGAGAGAGAGAGAGAGAGAGAGAGAGAGAGAGAGAGAGAGAGTATACATTTGTTGAGTTGAGAATTATTTATACTTGGATATGAACTATTATATATATATATATATATATATTATATATTTATATATATATATATATATATATATATATATATATATATATGTATATATATATGTGTGTGTGTGTGTGTATGTATGTATATATGTGTGTATATCTGTATATATGTATATATAATGTAAATGAAGTAACAATTACATATGGAAAAAAATATTTTTGTAAATGACATCTCAATACTTTCGCTTGACTGGATAAACACGAGAGTAATATATTCATTCTCTACATTATGTTTTCACTAATTATGCCAGAGATCATTAGCATTTCTCAACACATTTCATGAAGTTTGCGATGGCGAAATTAAACATCAACTTTTCCCTTCTGTTCTTAAGAAATTGTCTGTGCTTGCGTATGTACCTTGGGTTATAGATTAGAGCAGAAATACTGTAAGTATGTGCGTATTTGAGATTGAATTCTTAAATAATTAGATGGCTTTTTAAATAATGTAAGTGCCGTTTTTCCTATTTAGTAATAAATTATCTATCTAACATTGAGATAACGTTCCCTGATTCATGAAAGATAGCTGTTAGGAATGCAGCAATTTACGTTTATTCCTAGTTTTTGGTGGTAAACCTAGCTCCATGATTTTTTATTCAAATACAGATAGCTCTTCGATGTTAGAAAGTCAGTCTCTTTCTTTTCCTTTTATAGAAAATTTTCTGATTATTTATCTGCAGTAATTCTACGAATGAATATCCAGTGTAATATTAAATTTGTGAAGAATGTTATAGATGAGGCACGTTTTCAATCTTTTGTTTCTTCTTCCATTTCTCAATTATTTTCTGCTAAGCATTTTATAGTATTAATATGCCATTAACATCTGGGTTTAATTAATGTCAAACTTTATTAAAAGTGTAAGATTTTAGTTTAACAAAGAAGTACGATCGCGAATCATTCCAGCACTTTCACCGTTCCTGTCGGCTTTCATAATATCGTTTCATTCATTTAATTTGTTAAAGTTTTATACTGGTTCTGAGTGCTGGTATTGAATATTCCTTTCTTTTTTTATATATATCGTCTGTCTCATCCTTTTAATGATATTCCCATTTTGCCTCGGAAGTTTCCCCTCCGTTCTCTTTATTGTTGCGCCTCGTTCGTTTGGAAAATTGTCTCCTAACTTTTTACCGATGAAGTTGTGAGAACTTTTCAGAAGACTTTTTTCCCCTGTAATTTCCTTGGAAATTAAAACATCAGGAATTTTTTCTTCTTTGTGCCTTCGGAGCTTTACGTACGATGAATCGCTTTTGCGACTTTATTGGATGGTAAGAGTAATGCGTTTGATTCCTCTAAAATTTTGGGATCGTCAAGTTTATGCCAGTGTGATTATACGAGACGAAGATTTCACCGTCAGTTTTATAACATCTCCAAGGATTTTGACTTTTGGAATTTGAAGCACATAGCAATTATTATTATTTTTGTGTGTGTAGAGAATAGTCACGTACAGAACTGTTTTGTGGATATTAACGATTACTCAAACATGCAACTTTTGGAAGCTGTGTATTTTTAGTTTGAGAAATTTCCAATCCCACAGCCTCTTTATATTTTGTTGAGACATTCTCAGCCCTATTTTTTTTATGTGAAGATTAACTCATCCTACATGTTTTGTGCGGAGACTAACTATCCCCCAGAACCCGTTGCTGTTTTGCGTAGAACCGATTTCTATTTGGTATGGAAAATAACCAACTGCAGAACCGGCTTCATGTGTAAACTAACCATTCCAGAACTTGTTCCTGTTTTGCTTGGTGACTATAAAACTCATCAGAATATATGTTTCGTGGGGAGATAAACTTATTCAACAACTTGTTCCTGTTTTGTCTGCGGACTTCCCATATCCAGAACCTTTTTGTGTTCTGTGTCTAGATTATCCATCTGTAGAGCCTTATTGTGTTCAGTCGAGACACTTCCAGGACGTGTTTCTGTTTTTTCTAAATACAAAATTATTATATTTTGTATGTTTTCTTTATTATATAGTTTGCAAAGTCTTGCGGTGACTCTCTGGAAGTCGTGTCCGTATTGAAAAACTTTTTTTCCCTTAAAATTTCTATAGATCTTTTGCCACTGAAAATCAGAAAACTTATTTCCCTTGTAGACAACTCTGCCCTCACAACCCACCCCTTCCTTACTTCCACAAAAAGGAAGTACAAGGCCGTAGGTTTTAGGGTGCTTTGATCGGTGAATGATTCCCTTTAGGTACCACTAATTTAAGTGGAGTGCTCATCCTTTAGGGCTTCCTTTCGTGGCGAAGACAAAGGAAAAACTAGAAAGGAAGAGGTGAAATTGGATATAGTCCCAGCTTAGTGAACTTCAGATAAGTATAATAGGATTTAGAGGGAGCCGTGGGAAGGTTAGAAAGGAACAGGTGCCGTTGGATTTATTACTTCTGTTTGTACTGTAATGTATTCAGTTATATCCTTTGATAAGTTTTTTTTCTTTATGGAAGCTGTGAGGTTGGCATATAGATATTAAGTAATTTCCTTGCTGTTTGCTTACGCTTTTCGAGTGGGAATAAAAAAAAAATTTTCCAACTCGCCTTACGGATTTAGGAAAGGGGTTTAGCTTTTAGTCAGTTTGCCCCGGTCGTATAGCCGTTTGAGTGTGGTGTTGAGGTCCAGATCTAAGCAACGTACAATCTCTAAAGGAAAGATAGTAAGGGGGTACATCTTTGATAGCATCGAAGGGTCACTTGATATTGAGGTTAACCTCTAACTACATTCACGCATAAATGAATTTGTTCAAGTTTTTCACGATTAAATGACTTTGGTCAATTTTCGACAGTTCCTATTTATTCGTCTTGTCAACATTTTATGAAAGAAAATATGCCGGATTTGTAATTGGGGCGGCCATTGGGAATAGGGGTAAAGAGATGGTATCGTGGTAGAGAATCCTTTGAAAGTGGAAGTTATCTAATTAAGAGTCACTCCCTGCTCCTTGATATCATAGATACGTCATGTAAATGGAGATCTCGCTTCAGTTGCAAGAGAAACTAGGTTCCATTCCTGACGTAGGATCACTATTTGGGAGGATTCCCGTAAAACTTGGGTATATTTTTTGAGGTTATCCGGTGACATGAACAGTAAGTTACTTACCAAGTGGTTGGTTGACTGTGGAGGGGTTCAACCAGGGTTGGTAAGGAAGCCACAGTGATTCCAGCTTCAGGAGACACCCTAGCTATAGTAAAAAGGTGTGTGATGAATTATATATATATATATATATATATATATATATATATATATATGTGTGTGTGTGTGTGTGTGTGTGTGTGTGTGTGTGTGTGTGTGTGTGTGTGTATAACTGAATCACGAAAGTCTGGAACGTGATAAATCCATACATAAAGGGTATAAGTAGAAAACTCCGTTGTTTATGTTTCCTTCGTGGATTATACATACACACACACATATATATATATATATATATATATATATATATATATATATATATATATATATATATATATATATAATGTAGAGTTTTATTTAGTATTATATATATATATATATATATATATATATATATATAATATATATATATATCATATGTAAATAAAATATGTTATATATGTATGTGTATGTATAATTAGTGTGAAGGTTCCGTTCCCATATTCCAGCCTGAAGAATCTTTTTAAAGTGAATAATCCCTCTTTCCTGGAACGCACGAGAATCCACGACCCAAAGATTATGGCTGAATTAATGCCGCACAGCCGACGGGAAAATCCCCCTCGCTAGTTTTCTCTCTCAATATGGACCTTAACTAAATACCGTTCTTGAGGTATGGGAGATAATCTGAATTCTTGGATGTTTATGCAAAACATCTCCTTTGTAGGGGGGGGGGGGGGGGGGGGGGGGGGGGGGGGGGGGGGGGGGGGCTGTTGAATGAATGCCTTGGACGTTCCATACGTAGGCCTTACCGGGCACCACAGTCGCACCGTCCATCTTGTCAACTTTTCTAAGCCTGTCGTTTACCGTTGCAGAAGAAACTTGGCGCGAACGGTTTGTCATTAGGTGCTTGATAAACAGTGATTGGGAGATTAGATGAGGATGTGGAATATTTACTTTGTTACCAGAGTTACAGCAATTTTAAAGATTTATTTTTATGATGGAGACGTTTATTTGAAATCAGCAATTTAGGAATGAAGGAGGGCAGTGGCTGTTTTCTTAAATTTTAGCAAGATAATATATATATATATATATATTATATATATATATATATATATATATATATATATATATATATATATTAAGGTTGCGATTACTCCATTTGTACGTGTAAGGTTATTATTATTATATAAATTTGATTAGGAAAGAAGCCCTGTATTTGCATGTGCTTATTAAACTGGTAAATGGAAACTTCCACGGATAATGGAACAGCGTTCAAATAACAATCAGTCCCTCTTCTTGCTAAGCCCAAGAAATTGCTTCCGGGAATACTGCTTGTGGTATACAAACAACAAACCTCCGACATCCTAGGCTTTCCTTAGGGAACTCCGCAATATATTGCATGCGAGACGAACCCGGCCCATTTTGTGCTTGTGATAAATGGGGTAGATGGTAATGTCCCCGTTCACGGGGATGCGAATTCTAAAGAGAAGACTATTCTTCATTTCTAAGCTGGATCCTTATATAAGGTATGATTCAGTGTAAGCTTATTACATAAACCGCTGAGTGATAAATGGTGCGGCAGGAAATTTTATTGCAACACGTTTCAGGCGAATTTCACTTTAGTCTTGCTATCAGAACGAGGTCGGCGCCCTTAAGGTCACACAGACAACGAGGTTATAGCTAGTCTAGTCCGCTTGTATAGTTTTTAGTGTCGTGGAATTGCCACTCAGATATCGCGGGTTTGCGTCTCCCCTAGGGCGGTGAAAAGTCACTGGCTCTGTTTCATAATCAGTTACTGCTGCAATGTGGCGTCTGCGGTGGGAGGTGAGGGAGGTTGAAACGGACATTCTTTGGAAGCTTGAATTTCAAAATAATAATAATATAATCTGCCAGTTTGGTTTCCTTTTTTATATGATGAATTGTATGAGGAAGCGTCGATCTTGGTTATGTCATGCGGTTACCACCCATATTTAGATAAATAGTCGTCAGTCTCCTTGTCTGGTTACTTCCAGATTTATTTCGATAAATAATCGTCAGTCGTGTTGTTTGGTTAACCCCATATTTATTTAGATAAATAATCGTTAGTCTAGTTGTGTGGTTACCACCGTATTTACATAAAGTTTTCTTTTGTCTTCCCATTTTGACAATATATTTTACTTCCTTTCCACCTTATGTCTCTTCTCTAATAACATTACTCATCTTGTTATGCAATCTAATTTCTGTCCCATTTTTTTTTTTGCAGTTCTCTTATCCAGAATATAAATCTTCTTTAGATTTTCCCTTCGGATAAGCTATTTTTTTTCCTTACCTTCAGATTCCTCAGTTTCCAGACTTTTTCATACACCCTTTTGGTATTTCATAGATGCTTTATCAACGCATACCAATTTTCTCACGTCTCATCACTTTCCGTATGCATTTTTCTTTCTTCTCTCGTATCTTTTTCCACCTCGTTGCTCTCTTCTTTCCTTCTAGCCTTCTCTCAACTAAAATTAATCTTTTCATCAAATCTCTTTTCTGGATTTATTCTTACTATATATCACGACCCTTTTTTTTTCTCTCTTCCTTATGGATTCTTCCATCATAATTTTACCCTTTCTTCTTCCCTGCTGACTTTTCCTTATCCTTTATCACTCTACTTGCTGCCACATTTTTCCCCCTCCCTTCTACCCCGCATGTTGTTACTCATATCTTTCTTCTTACTCGCATTCGTCTCGCCAGCGTCTCTCTTTTTATCATGTCATTTCTTTCACATCATAAATTACTTCCCACCTCCTTGTTAGTGCTTCCTGTTCAAGGCTCTGCTGTATCTCAAAGGTTTTTCCTGTTGGTCAGGAGACTTCTCGCCAAAGGGAGTGGCTTTTTGCTGCTCATCACCTCAGTTCGCTTCTTGCCTCTGTCGAATATCCTCTTCCAAGCTTTCCCTGTTACTTTCTTCCCCTCTCTTAAGTCTGTTTTATTTATTTGTTTCCCTCTTTACGTAGTCTTTCCAGTTAATGTTTTTTTTGGTGTGGGGCGGGGGGTTGGTGTCTTAATTCAATGCCTTTTAGCTTTCCCCTTCCTCGTGCTCCTCACAAATCTCTCTGAAATATTGTTTATTTCCTTATTCCTCTTTCTGCTTAGTGCATGACACCACTTCTTAATCTTGTTAGATAACATGCCTTGCCCCATTATCTGTCGTCTTGTTATCATGGCAGATAACCTTAAATAAATAAGTAGACAAATCAAAATGATGCCCCATTGTGGCTATTTAATGCAGGCTCTTTAACTTTTTTTTCATATTCATCATTTGCTGTAGTATAATTTGCAGTGTAACCAACTTCTCAAATTCCTTTGAGTGCCGTAGTAGGTAGATCTCCTCTACATTTCCCAGTTGCACTTGCCTTTTATGCAATATTAATATCTTATCTTAACGCCCAGAAATCGTATCTCTCCATGTAAGCGTGGTGGTTTTTCATAGAATTCTCTTACTTATTCTCTGTGAATGTCTGGAATTTACTCATTGTCTATTTCCATATAAGGTTTATTTATTTATTTATTAATTTTTTCGGTTTTACATAGACTTGTTTTACTTAGGTATTCACCTCTGCGAATATACACAATCTGCTTAATCTATTTCTTTTTATATCAATTTCTGTAAGTCAGCCGCACTTTCCTTTAATGTCATCTGTTACTCTATAAGCTTAAAAATCAGATATCTTATCTGTTCTCCCTATCATCTGCCAGTTCATTGTCTTCGCCCGTCCCCTATACGCACCCTCTCATCCCTCCTTTTAAAAAGCGTTTTTTTTTTTTTTTTTTTTTTTTTTTTTTTTTTTCCCCATTATAGCTTCCTTATCCTTCTTCCCATGATTGAATTCCTTTTTTGCCGTTGGCATTATCTTGTACGGACTGATCTTATCACAAGATTTTAATTTTGCCCTCTCTCTCTCTCTCTCTATCTCTCTCTCTCTCTCTCTCTCTCTCTCTCTCTCTCTCTCTCTCTCTCTCGACGTTGTTGTTTGCGATAATGTATTTTGCCTATCCTCCCTACTGTTTTCTTAACACTATCCTTACTACCACAAACTTTTTTCCCTAAGTTATTTTTTTTATTATCATAGTTTATAATTTGCTGTTTCTTCACAACACCTTTACCTTAGTGTGCAAGTCTCATCGGAAATTCAGCCGTTATGTATTACACCTGTTCTGCTTTGTCCTCATTCTTCTGATTTTCATTCGAGCATCTTTGTTGTCTGAGTGTGCTTTTTATTTATTTTTATTTATTTCCTCTCTCCTTGTCCAACCTACGAAAATGATCTTGCCGTTTTAGATTATGGCCTCATTATGAAGCTATTTAAACTTTTCCCAGTTTAACTTTAGTTTCCCTTTCTTATTTGTAAGCAAACCAGTATTGCCATCTTTCTGTGTGCTTTATTGAAATTAAATTATTGTTTAAAAAACATTGTTTATAAACATGTTTATGTTTATGACGTATTGTTTTTTAATCGCAATTTTGTTAATTGTTTTCAAGTTAAAATAGTGTTTTTTTAAGCAAAAGCTTTTTAACCTAATACCAACCTTTTTTAAAATATTGTGTTTTTAAGTAAAATCTTTTTAGCCTACTGCCAGCCTTTTTCAAAAGATGTTTTCTCAAAATTGCTTTTGAAAGTAAAAGCTTTTTAATCTGATGCCAATCTTTCTATAAATATGTTTATAAAGTATTGTTATTTAATCACAATTTTGTTAATTGTTTTCAAGTTAAAATATTGTTTTATAAGTAAAATCTTTTTAACCTAATGCCAGCCTTTCTCAAAATATGTTTTTTTAAGTAAAACCTTATTAACCTAATGCCAACCTTTCTCAAAACTGTTTTTTAAGTAAAAGCTTTTTCATTTGATGCCAACCTTTCTCAAAATATTGTGTTTTATAAGTAAAATCTTTTGAACGTAGTGCCAACATTTCTCAATTCGTTTCCACCTTTCTTTCCGTGTTTGCTTTGTGTCACTTCTATTCACGGCTTTTTATCTGTTGTGATAGTTTCCTCCTCCTCCTCCTCTTGTTTCCCCTTTCCCTTATCTTCTTCATCATGACGCTCTTTGTTTCCGTTGCTGCCACTCAGACAGTGTTATCGTATTGGCGGTTCCTGTCCTGTTATCACCGGTTTGGCTATATATTTCCCATATTTTAGTATTTTTCTAAAGTCTGAGTTTTCTTTCAGAGGATAAATTATCCTTCCTGTCTACTATGTCGATTTATCGTCATACACCCTTAATTCCAGACTTTCATCTACCTATCTTATTCCACAAGTATTCTCCCTTTTACACTTCCTGGATTTATATGTTGAATCCAACGACTTTTTTTTCTTCAGAGGGTAAATTATTCTTAATTTTTCTCATGTCGATTCATTTCCATGCTTCTGTTATTCCTGACTTCCATTTAGCTATCTTATCCAAATCTCTCTTTTTGCCTTCTGGATTTTTATTTATATTGAAAGCAACGAGCAGCGGAACTACCTTAACCGAAACAGACTGAAAAAATGAAGGAAAACGTAAGAAAAGATAGAGTGGCAAATCCTCCACCTATATAAGGAAATCCTGCTGGATTCTGGGAAAGTAGCAAGTGGTGATTTCCGTAGCATTGATGTAGGTGGGGAGAAGTGGCAAAAACCGAAGAAATCCTGGTTTTGCTTGTCTGAATGCGCTACGTGCTGGATAAGATGGCGTTATGTCAGGGAAATATGTAGTTATTACTGTATATTTTATTGTTATTATTATTCGAAAGGAAGCTTCCACAGAATAAAAATACCCTGTTGTGAAAATGAGACACAGAGAAGGCAATATCTAATTGCATAGCAAGAGGGATGATTCAATAAACAATGGATTCGTTGGTTTGTGCGTCTCTTGAGTTATTATTATTATTATTATTATTATTATTATTATTATTATTATTATTATTATTATTATTATTATTATTAACACAAAAGAACCAACTTAGAAAATTGAGGATTAGTTGGTAGTAGATGGCCTTGGGATCGCTTATCATAACATTGGATTATTCTAATATAGTAATTTACTTATCTTAACTGGTATCAACTTTATATTTAGACTAAGCATTATGAAATATCCATTTTATGTGAAATACTTCTTCTTAGAGGACTGATAAAATTTTACGCTCCGAGTTCCAGTTGATAGTAATGAAAACCTGTAAATGAAGTTGAAGGTTTCTTTCACTTGAGTATTGTTTAGATTCGTTGTATTAACTCTATTGTACAAATATTATTAACATGTTGCTTATGTTTACATGTTTTGAAGTCCAGATAAGGTATTGTACAAATTTTAACCTGCTGCTTATGTTTACATTTTTTGAAGTCGAGATAAGGAAACGAAATAAAATGGAAATTTTTTCCCCCAAGTGTCTGTATTTGAGTTGTAGCATACTTTTTTAGCGCCGGCGAATGGCTTCTCTGAAAGGTACCTTTGTTAAGAGGCTGAAGTTCCTTTGAAGGAGCGAGCAAGTAAGGGTGGAAGTATTCCAATATTTGTATGGATGTACTGGTAGATGAAGAGGGGATCACCTATAGAGGTTTATAAAAAGGAAATGAATAGAAAAGGGGAATATAGAAGAGGTGGCAGAGGAAAGGACGAACTCATGGACGAATGAGGGGAAGTGTTGGTACGAGGATGACAGGAAAATGCTTAAGCCGATGGAGCAGCAAGCGGAGGGAGAGAGGGAGGAATGGCCGAAGGTAAGGTGAGCTAATGGAATGGATTTGCATATTCAAGAAATGCTGCATAATCTCCTAACATCCCACATTTTCGGGAGGACCTTCGTTATGGAGAAGACCCTTGCTGCTCTTTCTTGTCACCTTTGAAGATGGACATTTTTTTATACTGGTAATTTTTTTGGGGGGTTGGGGGGGGGGGGGGATCATATTCCAGCCAGCTATTTTTTGTCCTGTTCCAGCTAGCTA
>NC_087216.1:20713568-20718568 GCF_015104395.2 Macrobrachium nipponense | reverse complement strand
TGCAAGATGTTTCGACTCTACGTCCTTCGTTGCTTATACCTTTATTTATGGATTTATCACGTTCCAAACTTTCGTGATTCAGTTATACATACATATATATATATATATATATATATATATATATATAATAGATAGATAGATAGATAGATAGATATATCTATATATAGATATAGATATATATATATATATATATATATATATATATATACATATACATACATATATACACACATACATATTTTGTATGTATTGATCTATATATAAATTACATACTGGCAGAGAAAGAGGTGTTCAGTCTGCTGTTTTCGGTTTAACCCATCGAATTATATTTCAAATTCTGTGTGATTTGCTGCATTCCATTTAGTCTGTGTCCAGTATTGGCGTGATTGGACTTTTCTCATTGTTTATTCTTTTTGCTTAATCCTATCTCTCTACCACTAGCTCTATTTCGGTTCAAAATGAAACCTCCAGCGCCACTGTAAAGAGATATTTGCATTCCACTTATTCCGTACAAAGTGATGGTAATTTGGTACCAGTTGACGATATTATAAAAGCTTATTACTCTCATTTACCTGTTCGTTTTTATATGCCACCACTTATGGTTTTTATACTTTTTTTTCTATCTGACCTCCATTACGTCTTGAAACAGGTATATACACAGAAGAGATAAATACGCAGTTGTTTGATAGATATGCAGCAATTTATATGCAGCTTCCTTGAATGACAGGGATCCTTCCCCCCACCCCCCAGGATTTATTGTTGTGAATGGTTCACTTAATTTTCTCATTTGAATCGCCTCAGCTGTAATCTGATTTGATTGATGTCAGTGTTGCGAAGTAAACATATGTATTAATTCTCTGAATACCGGGATTATTCGCGTTTAGTGGGACAGTTGGGTTGCTATATCCTTTGTGAAAGATAAATAAGTTCTGAAAATAGACTGGAATATTGATTTTCGATCGATTGTTAAGATCTAAGAAAAAAGAATGAAATACAGATCTTCGCTCTAAAAGTAATATGGATTATAGATTTTGGAAAGAAATATCGCACCTAACACTAGAATGGAATGTACTTCCGCTCTAAAAATATAATGAAATATAGATTTTCGAAAGACAAATAAAAAAATCGAATGGAATATAGCTCTTCGCTCTAAAAATAATATGGAATACAGATTTCGAAAGATAGATAAAATCTAAAAATAGGATATAGATTTTTGCTTAAAGAATATAATGGAGGATAGATATTAGAAAAAAAAGGAAATCTGCAAATAGAATGAATAATTTTTGCTTGGCCTTGCTTAGGACAAATACGTTTAAAGTTCAGCACGAAATAAATTTAAACTGATGTAAATAAGATGAAGTATCGCTCCATATCATCCAGATAGTTACAGAATCGACGGAAAATAACTGTATTCACCTTCATGTACATTGATGGTGGTTTATGCCAGCTGCTGTTAACAAACAACCATGACAAACTTCGTCCACTCATGGTGACCCTCATATACGTATATTAGTAAGTTGATTTGCACTGAGATTTCATGCGTTTTGGTATCTTTTCAGTAAGTCAATATTCACCTTGGAAGGAAGAGAATAGTGAAACAGTGAAACTGCATCGTAGAACTTCAGTTTTGTGCGAAAAAGTTGCCGTTCTGTTATAATGAAAATGTTCCTTAATATAGTGCATTCAGTTCTGGGAGAATGTTGTGTGGTTAGTTTTCTTCTGCTTTCTAAGGAAAGTTGATATTTCTGAGTTTTATTTCAAAAATGGAAAGTTTGTCTGCGTGAAAGTACAGAGTCTTCGGTTAGAATGGAAAAGTGTAAGGGTAGTTGTTAGCATATAAAGTTGAGAACTTATCGAATGTTTTCTGTCTGTAGGAGAGAGAGAGAGAGAGAGAGAGAGAGAGAGAGAGAGAGAGAGAGAGAGAGAGAGAGAGATTTTAGTCGTGTTCAAAAAAGATTGAATTAGTTTCTTTATGAGAAAAGTTGTAGATGGCTGTTAGTACATCGTAGTCCAGAGAGAGAGAGAGAGAGAGAGGTTGAAATACTCTGTTTCTTCATGAGAAAAGTTGTTGATAGTTGCTAGCATGTTGCAAATGTAAAGTCCCCGAATGCTTTTTGAGAGAGAGAGAGAGAGAGAGAGAGAGAGAGAGAGAGAGAGAGAGAGAGAGAGAAAATTTAATCCATTCCAAAGAAAGGTTGAAATTACTCCATTACTCCAAGAGAAAAGAAGTTGTCACTTACGTGAATGGAGTGGAAAGTTAGTTTCTGTAATAGTTCCCATTCAGCAGGTTATTCAGACAAAAGCCAAAAGTCACAGATTCTTTCTGATCCATTTTTCAGAGATTCAAGTCGTTAGTCTCTTAAGGAGAGGTATAAGTCATCAAACTCTGGGAGTGTCCCGGGGTCCCGGGCCGTTCGTCTTTCAACTGGACAGTCGCCAGTCTCGATAAGAAAGAGGTAGAATCTATTTCTGAGTGACTTATTACCATTACTATTCTAAAGTTCAAAGGAAGACATTGATATTATTGTTATAAGTGGTTTTTCCGCATTTGAAAGCTTGAATGATGTTAGCAAATTTGAAACTGAAAGCTTCGAAATCTGAGAACATTGGCTAAGCTCGTCAAGATCTAGTTCCAAGATGCCACCTGTGTCAGTGTAGTAACTCTGCCAGCCTTTTCCCTCATCCACAGTAGAAAAATGAGTTCATCTAGATCTCCTAATGGGAGAATCAAGTTATTTTCTTTCTTTTTGACCCAGAGCAATTGGGTCATGATAGGCTTCTACAAGTGATGGGGATCAGCACCCACATCGTCGTGTGTGTGTGTATGTGTGTGTGTGTGTGTAACGCGTGCATCCATGGCAGCCCCCTGAAAAGTGATAAACTTACGTAAATATGTTTACATGCCGTGAATTAAGCAGAAAAGTCTTTCATGGGCAAAAACTGTTTTTATGCATATATTTATAGCAATTGTTGTTGAGAGAGAGAGAGAGAGAGAGAGAGAGAGAGAGAGAGAGAGAGAGAGAGAGAGAGAGAGAGAGAGAGAGAGAGAATACTTCTTTACTAGTGCTCTAAATATTTTCATTCCGGAAGAACTATTTTCTATCACTTTTACTTGACTATACTCATCCCAGTCGCTTCCATTGCATGATTTCATTTGAAGGAGCCATGATTTGTGTAGAAGTATTTCCACAGCGTTATCACTTCTGAATAGAAAAATGAGGTGTTTTATTCAGATCTTGTTTTGCATTGATGCATGTCCAAAGCGGTGTTTAATGTAGAAATTATGAAGTTCCTAATCGTGGCAATCAGATGCGGCAAGCCTTGTTCAGACTGTTATAATTATGACCTTATAGTTTTGTATTTGAGAAAGACGAGAAGGGGGTGCTTTAACTTCACTACTTTTTGGCACAAGTAAAATGTAAACAGTTTATATTTGTCAGTCAAAACCTAATGTCCCACGCAAAAATGATTAGAACGTGAGAACTAGCTTTCACTACTTTTGATAATTTCAAGTTTTGTTGTTGTTGTTGTTGAGAGAGAGAGACAGAGACAGAGAGAAGGTTCTCTTAAACTTCAGAATCTTGAAAGGAATTGCGAATTGTGAATCCGCACTGTCTCAGACTTGATTTAAATAAAATTCGTGTAAGAGAAAGTTAGTCTCGAGTACTTTTAGTGTCGCGAAATGAATGCAGATTTGTTTCTTCCTTCTCGAGAGTAGAAGAGAAAATTATTTCGTTAACAGAGTTTAGGAACAGAAATTCGTTTAATGGAGTTTCTGGAAGTCGACTGTCTCTTTTAGTAAATAAAATCCTTTGCTGCCGAGTCTTTATTTCTAATGCGCGGAGTTTGGTGTGTCATTTGTTTGTAAGAGCATCACGTTTGAATGTAACAATTCAATTGTCATTTCGAATTAAAGCACTTTCTCCAAAAAATAAGAAAATATGTAATTTTTTTATTTCGTTTTTTTATGATATGCAAAACCGTTTTAAAGTTTTATTTTTTTATAATATGCAAAACCGCTTTAGAATTTTATTTGTTTTATAATATGCAAAACCGTTATAGAATTTTGTTTTATAATATGCATGACCTTTTTAGAATTTAATTTTTTTATAATATGCAAAACCGTTTTAGAATTTTGTTTTAAAATATGCAAAACCGTTTTAGAATTGTATTATTTTATAATATGGAAAATCGTTTTAGAATTTTATTTTTTCGTATGCAAAACCTTTTTAGAATTTTATTATTTTATAATATGCAAAACCGTTTTGTACTATGTGCCTCTGGGCGATGGTACATAATTATAGCAAGATATTCTAATGGAATTAAATAGTAATTTTTTTCAATTCAGAAGCAAGAATCTCACATATTTCCGGATAACATCCGAGAGAACTAAATATTAAACGCATCCGGCAAAAGAACAGCTTTTAGAAACCCTCAGACGATGAAAAAGGAATAGAGGAAAAAATCGTTTCACACGTGCCATAAGTAGCCTCAGCATAGGAACTTACCGTTTGATAGTTACATAAGAAACCCGATACAAATCCTTTTGAAGGGGTATCAAGGGAGCACATATAATTATGTACCTTAATAGCCTCCTTCCAGAAATTCCAGGAAGAGCAGATTCCTGATGGGATATTAGTGATGAAGATTCCTGGTAAAAGAAAAAAAAAAAAGTGCTCCTGTCAAGTAGAATTAAGCTGTCTCTCTTGGTGTGTGAAAACGGTGATGCCTCTGAAAACATTAGTCTACGTTATATATATATATACATATATATATATATATATATATATATATATATATATATATATATATATATATACATATATACACACACACACACACATATATATATATATTATATATATATATATAATATAATAGAGATACTATATACTATACATATACTACACACACACACACATATATACAGAATATATATATATATATAATATATATATATCATATATTTATATATTATATATATATATATTATATATATA
>NC_087216.1:20626068-20703568 GCF_015104395.2 Macrobrachium nipponense | reverse complement strand
CAATTACATATGTAAATACGTATCAAGTCCTTTGTATTTATGTATTGTTTAAAAAAAACTGCTGTAAACAACACAGCAACATTGATTTCTACCGTATGAAAAAGAAAAAGCCCCATGGACAGTTCAACTTTGTTTTTGGCCATGCACCAAATGATTGGGGGCTTTTGATCTTCGTAACTCTGTATACGAGAGAATGCGGCCCCATACAAATGCTGGGGAAAAAATCCCTCAGTTATGAAGCCGTAAAAATAGATCATTTATTTAGTGTTTGGACAAACAAGGGCTCGTGACGACAGTTTAATGAATCTCTCCGCTGTGGTATCGACAATAGATTTATATTTCGGCTCTGATTTATTTGAATTTTTCTCTGTTATTTATGAAAAAATTAGCTAATATTGCATCCGAAAAAGAAAATTTTGTGGAAAAATTGAAGAGAGGAAGACTTATACAGTGTGATTTTTAATATTTTTTAAGTGATACAGTTTCATTTTCGTACTGTGTTTTGAGATGATAGACATGCGAATAAAGACTTGAATTGCTGATCACTTAATCCTCCATTTTTTCCAGTAGTTATATTGATCGAGGGACGCCATATCAGAGGAGTGCTTAAAATTATAGGTCCGATTAATTTACAAATATTGGAATATGTCACGATTTGTTTGTGCGTGTGGGCGCGCGCGTACATTAACATGCTTATCAGGCAGAGTCTGCTGCGATTCAGTAAATATGTTGCTTTGTAGTTGCATTGACCATTTGCTTTAATTTTATTTTTGGCTAGTATAACTTATCTTTTTGTATTCGAAAGGGAGTGCAACAGGCAAAGCTTCCATCATCAATCATGTAAGTGAAAGTGAGGTGAGGATTTATTATGAAAGAATCCCATTCAAAAAAATTATATATTGTAAATGACTTCAAGTAGTTTCGGTCTTTACCGACTTGAGCTTATACAAGTTAGATGTGAGTACTTGATGGTTGGTGGTTGTTATGAATGATCTCTTTCGATGAGTAGTTAATCTAGTATTGAATACATATTGGTAAAAGGTACAACTAACTCTTTAAGCTATCACCCAGTTGTCCGTTTCCTTCTTCAGAGAGGGAAGATGGAGTTTTAAAAAATTATTTTATAATTTTCATCAATACATTTTCGGAACTGGAGCTTAAAGATTTTTGCATCCTGAATGTTATTATGTAAAGAAGGATATTTACTTTTGCTGATTAGGATTTCGTAATTAATTTTTTTTTCATCAGGCTAATATTGTTTCAACTCTTATCATCGCACGCAAAACCAGTCATAGCTGTAAATTTATTTTTTATCAACTTTTATTGTTTACTCAACAACTTCCTTGCTTCAGGAAAGTCCAGAAATAGAATTTCCCTTACACCCAGAAAACTGTTCATCATATTTTTGTCATAATCAGTCTAATCGCTGTTCGCAACAGACGAAAATTCTGTCATTAAAAACCAAAAATTACTTCAGTAACCAAATGGTTCTCAATTTGGGGAAGAAAAGTACGGACCTCGATTCCTTTGTAACTCCAGTAAAAAAAAAGGCTCAACATATCCGTATTTAATATTTAGCCACCTCCCTCCCAACTTTAATCGAAACCCCCACCCCTCCCGTACACGCCCATCCCCCCGTGCATTCTGCAAATGAGCAGAGAGAGAGAGAGAGAGAGAGAGAGAGAGAGAGAGAGAGAGAGAGAGAGAGAGAGAGATTGAGGGCGGAGGGCGAAAACGAGTGGGAAAAACGAATTGATGGGGAAAAAATCAATGGGGATGTTTTGCTAAGCCTTAATTAGTTGTGGGCCAAAGAAGACTTTAGGTATAACACGCCTCGTTTTATCTATATTAATTAACTTCCGGTCTCTTTTGTATTATTAGGGAATGAAAGTACCACACTCTTCATCAGCAACATATTGGTAACAGAAGACGTGTGTGTGTGTGTGTGAGTGAGTGAGTGAGTTTGTGTTGCGCACATGCGTGCAGTGTGACAAGTATGGAATGAAAATGGAAGGTAAAATTGGAGGAGGAAGGAGATGACCCTGATATGCCCATGTCTCCAGGAAACTCACGGGGTGTCGGGTTAATTTCGTGCCCAGTAATCTTACGACTGTGTGTAATTAATTTTGCCTTTTTATGCGTATATAGAATGTGCGTTTATATATACAGCGCATGGTAAGATTTTTTTTTTCTTTTTGAGCGGTGGAATATATATTTGCTTGGTGAGGGTTTAATGCTTTTATTCTGTATTTTCTCTTTTACGCGGGTTTATTTTCTTGTGGATTTTTAAGTTCATTTTTGTGTATTAGTTTGTTCTTATTTTTTCATACATCTTTTGCATTTTCATATTTTACATATTTACATATCTTATTGATCATCGCAGTATAAATGCATGCATAATTATAAAAACCTATATGCAATGGCATCTAATATTAATTTTCTGTCTTTGCATAACTGTAAAACATTATATGTAATTGTATCTAATTTTCATTTTCTCTTTTCCAGGTGGCCAAGTGGATGAAGTTTGAGCAAAGACAATGAAAGCTTAGTCTTACTAGAAAACTTTGGAAAGGTTAATGAAGATAAGAGTGCCAAACAAATTTAGACGTAATTATAGCAATGAATCAAACGGTTAAATGGTGCTAGAGGAATACGTGTAAGCGTATTGATATTGTATCCTAAGTGCAAGAAATTTAAGTGAAACTAAAGTTACGAACTTTCAAAGGAAACTATCTGCTGTCAGTTTTGCCTTGTTATGAGCGTGAGAAGTGTCCAGTATATAGGAGAAAAAATATATATACATCTGCAGGCCTCTGTGGTATCTGATTAACTTCGTATCACTTTCCAATAATTTTGCACTGTAAGAAAATGTCAAAATAACCCTAGCCTTGTTCGAATTTCGTGACATTCCGTAAAATCTGCAGAAACTGTATGTTCAAAGAATAACGAAACAACAGCTGACGTCTGCCGAAAAATCTGAAGATTTGAAGATCCGATTTCAAAAGAGCTCTCTCCCCCACGCTGAATTGTAGAAGGCCATTCATAAGACCACACCAAAATCGTGTGGAATACCGTTTTGAGAAGGACGAACAAGTAAGAAGACAAATCCGGGGAAAATATAAGGAAATCTTTTAAAGGAATAGAAGAAAATTCTTTGGAAAAATTGCGAGTCGGAATGGGCTTATATATATATATATATATATACACACACGTTATCTCCTTTCACTCTCCGCCGAAAATGGGTTTGCTTATTGGAACCATTTCAGAGAGGCAGTTTTTAGGTACAGGGACTGACGCGAACAGGAAATAAGTGTCGAGGAGGTTGCTGAGCGATTTTGAGGACTTGTGAAGTTTGAAAAAAGGGAAAGAGAAATAGAAACCATATTAACTACGAGTAGTGCATCTACGAAGTAAATTCAGAATAGCAGTTTACCTTCTCTCCATTGTGTTTTATGATTTGTCCGGAATTAAATGAACGAAGAGCAGAAGGGAGGAAGAAGAAGAAGGAACAGCCACGCACAGAGAAAAGGTGGCGAAACATCGTGGAATTGGAGAAGTTCGAGATAAAACAGAGAGAAGATGTTTCGTTGCATTCCCGGAGGTCTACCAGATGACCATAACACGCTAACAAACTTGTATGTAGTCCCGATGCGTCTGTCGGCCTTAGTTACTTGAAAACGAGTAAAGTAGTACGAGCCGTCATGCATTTGTTTTACGAAGACTCCGCCCAGCTGCTGTTTGTTTAAGTTCTCCCAGAGATATATAGATAGATGTTGGTCATTTCGTGACATTACAAGAACTGCTCATTGTTTAAAAAAATAAAATGGCTGAGATTTTTATTTATGTAGAAGGGGTTCGAACCCCATTACGATATGAACATTGAAAATAATAATAAGAAAACCTGTTAATTAAATTGCGACGTGACACAACCATGAGGTGCTCTTTGGGCATATGCCCATCACTGGCATGGATCTGACCCCATCGCCGGAGGGTGAATCGTGTACCACATCAAAGCCTGAGCCCACAAGATGTTTATCCATCGAGGCGAGAGCTTCGGAAGCACCGGAAGTAGTTCCGGAAGCACAGGGCGGAAGACTAGGGTCCCGGATATTATCATCCGTGAGGGAGACCCTCCCCACTATTCTCCGCTACCCTGTATCCAGGTCACGCAGGTCAGTGGGTTGGGTTTTACTACTGGCGATTTAATATTATATATATATATATATATATATATATATATATATATCATAATACATATATTAATATATAATATATATAAATATATATATATATATATAATATATTTATATATCTGTGTGTGTGTTTGTGTTTGTGTACACAGTGCGTGTATATACTAGATATACTTTCCTGAAGCAAAATGTATTTTTTTAAACTATTACCCGATTTTAGGTTTTGTATCAAAATATAGTCACGTGAATTGTGCAGTCAAATTGATATACATAGATAAATGATATGTGACTGTTAAACACACTCTTCGATGTGTTCACATGCTTCGTAATTAATCATATTGTCACAGCAGTCGCTTAGGCTTTATAGCCTAATATAGGTGTTCAGCAAGTACTTGTTTATGTAGTAGAGTTCGTGAAATGTAAAAAATCGGAGTGGCAATATAGCGGAACGTGCATTGTCTGAGTGTTTGCTATGCCGGAAGTCTTCCGGCTGTTCGACAGGATGCTATATTCTCTGTACAGGGAATCTTGGGACACTTGGAAGTGTCTCCTTCGAAGTTTTTCACTTTCCACAAAAACCGCATCTCTCTTGTAATTGTACGTTATTACACATACACACACAGTGATATATAAATATTATATATATATATATATATATATATATATATATATATATATATATATATATATATATATAATATGTGCGTTTGTGTATATGAAGTGAACTTCATTTACTTAAAGATTATTAACAACGATGATACTACTATTTCGACAGATATTTACCTCTCATTAGCATTTACTTGCTTCGAGTGCGCACTGTCAGCAAATATCTTGCTTTAACCTAAACCATGAATAGTACCATGAATAAAGTATAAGCCCTCATTAATAAATTCGAGGCCGCTTATGTTGCAGACCTTCTAGAATAATGATATCCGCCCACCCAGTCTCACTTACCCAAAAATTCGCTTCACTTGTGTTTTATAGTTCACTTTTTTTTTTTTTAAGCAAAAACTTAGGCAGTGGGCGGGAAGTTGATTCTTTTAAGAATATCAACGTCATTATTATAAGCCACACTTTTTGAAGTTATTAAATAAATTAAATGTTTTAAGTATCACTCGTATGATATTTTTCACTGTGGAGTGGATATCCATATGTGCGTGTCTATTTCTGTTATAAATTACCATCTTTTTGTGTGATTAATGTAAAGGGTTCAGACGTTGAGGAGGGCTAAGATGTAGTGGTGAGGCGATACATAGGTTGTCATAGGTGAAAATATGAACCAGCGATTTCAAAGTGGTTCGGTCACATAGAGAAAAAAGAAAACGTTAGTTCTTCAAGGTGTAGAATAATGAAGTCTTGTGAATCTATATTCCGGCTTTCGATTGTTATCGATAAATTTCTAAAGTCGTCTGTGTAATGATGTCTTATTATCGCCATATATCACTTGAAAGAATAGTATATTTTTTTTAAAGTCCATCTTTCTATTAATAGTAATAATTTTTATAGAACAAAATATTTTGTTTTAAAGTATCTTTCTAGGAATAGCAATATTTTTTTACGTGATGTGTCTGTTCATTAATGTATTCACTTGTACACATATTCACAGAGATAGAAAGCACGTTTTAAATATGTTAAAAGTATGGCAAGGAGAGGGACGACCGAGACATGCCCAGAGAGTTCGAGCAGTTATATGTAATTCTATAAACATCTTCAACTGTGGAGAACCAGTTACGCCACTCCATTTCATTTAGAGGGTTTCGAAGGCTGTCGTGTCCGAAGAACCTTTGTCCGAAAGTTATGAGACCGCCTATGGAACCCGTAGCTATATTAGTCTCTACCATTGTACAGTACTCAATTTAGCTTCCCAGTCATCTTGCCGTTGAAAGGGTTATTAATGGCCTCCAGCGGGTAAAATGTTGCTGCTATATATTTCCCGAATCGCTGGCGATGCTGGTAGTGTATATTTTGTTTTATGTCAGGTTCGCTATGAAGTACATTTTCTATAAACGCTGGTGTAGTGACATGTTTCAAGCATCTTAAGTATTTAGAACGAACAAAAATAAGCCATGGAAATGATCGTGAAACAAATTATTAAAAGTACAAGGTAAAAGTATTCTTTCCGCTTTCTTTGCATTATTTGCCTAAATCCCAAATGGAAACCAGTATTGCAATTTATTTGCCAAACAAGGTATCTGTGAAAACCCTTTTAAGTGTTGTTTTTTGGCAGTGTAAATAGTATTTCCCCTCCACCCACCCACCCAAAATTATGTTCCAGGTTTCCAGCTTAAAATACTGTATGGAACAAAGTAGACATTTATCCAGAAAATGTAGATTCTCAGAAATGCCAGAGACTTTATAAAAAGCTGAAATCATTTAGAAGCGCTTTATGCCAGAGGGCTTCGTTTAATAATTATAATGCGTCAAAGAAAAGAAAAAGCATCTCGAATTCTTAAGAATACGACCAGACTGACGCGTGCAGTTCTCAGGTTTTGAGAGGAAAAATAATGAGATGTGAATTAACCCGGGGTACGAATGTAAACGAAAATTCACGACGATGATTAGGACAGCGCAGCTTTCCTCGTCAGAAATTTGCCATTCAAGGAAAAGCTTGCACTTCAAAGACAAACAAATGCCAGTCTGAAATGAGATGCCTTCACGAAAGGAGGATGAGAGGAGGAGGAGGAATGTAATCAAAGCCTCTTAGCCACTATTTGCTTTTGGGGAGCGGAGTGCCCTTCTGAATTTGAAAGATGTACCGGGAGAGATCCCCAGTGAAGAGGAGCTGCTAACTTCATACGAGGAACTTGTGGGTAATGAACTCCAAAAGGATGTAAATGTGGGATAGGAAAGTCACCTTGGATGGGGCGAGGGATATTTTATATATATATATATATATATATATATATATATATATATATATACATACATACATACATACATACACACACACATACATATATACACAGGCACTTGTGTGTATTTATGTTTGTGTATATGCGTGCATGTATATTTTTTATTTAGTAATTCTTTTATTTTCATTTACACGTGTATTTATTTTTTTTATTTTGAGAATCGATAGCCCTACGTAACAAAGGAACCTTGAACCTTCCGTTGAAATATTGTTTTGAAGTAGAGTGAAAGCTGTTCTCGGCAAGTGTCATGTTGCCATGGCTTTATAAGAATATTTAATAGCTAAGAAAATGAGACGAGGCATGGAAAGGTTAGGAAATGCAAGTAGAAGTTTGGGGTTAAGAGAAAGGGTCAGGTGTGAATTGTGGAAGGGGTGATGTTTGTGGATGATATTGTGGTAGTTGGTGATGACAGAGAGAAGCGTCAGACACTGGTGAAAGATTTGGGAGATTTTGGTAGGAAAAGAAAGGTGGACGTTTTGTTAGATAATAAACAAATTCCAGGAAGATGGAGCTATGTATGTTAGTGTTGATGGAGGTAGCGGAAATGGAATGGTTAGTTATATGAGTCAAATATGAGTATTAGTGGAGAAATAATTCAGATGAAGACGGTAACTGTTACGTTATTGTAAGAAGACAACAAGAAAACTATAGCAATAAACATATAGATCTTATAAAAAAGAACAAAAACCGTCCGGGAATCTATCCCAACTTTTATGTTCAATTACCTCTCTGCTAGAGATTGCTGCTCGGGGCCATCAGGGATGAAATGCAATTAGGATAAGTTGAAAAGTTCTGAAACCCATCATCAAAACAATCACGGTCCGATCCGGAGGGCCAATAGTAGCCATACTTTGTTATTACAGTAAACTATGGGCACAATACTTTCTGCAGATTAGTTACCGGTGTAATGACGTCGGTGATTGAAGAGTGTTTCCTTTGTGGCACCGAAGGAACAGAGATGTGATGTGATTCTCTCTCTCTCTCTCTCTCTCTCTCTCTCTCTCTCTCTCTCTCTCTGAGAAGGAACAGTTTCCCTCCCTCTGTCTCTTTCATTCTCAAGAAGAAGGAGAAATCTCTCTCTCTCTCTCTCTCTCTCTCTCTCTCTCTCTCTCTCTCTCTCTCTCCTCTCCGTAGGAGGGTAGTGATGTTAGTTCACTGAGGCATTACCTAATGGTCTGTAGACTCCCTACGGTCCCTATTTGTAACCTCTATCATTCCTTTTACAATACCTCCGTTCATATTCTTCTTCTACCCTCCAACAATTATTTCATAGTGCGACTGCGAGGTTTTCCTCCTGTTACGCCTTTCAGCCTTTCTTACTGTAAGTTCTTCCTTACAGCGCTGAATGACGTCATAGGTCCCAGCGCTTGGCCTTTGGCATAAATTCCATATTCTATTTATTCCATCTCTCTCTCTCTCTCTCTCTCTCTCTCTGAAGTAATTTTACATTCATCTGTCATCAGTAAAGCTTGAAAGTACTTCCAATTGGTCTTATAGAACTCAGTATCATTAAAAAAGAAATCCCCCAAATGTGTTACCGAACGACTGTCGTATAAATTTGCACACAGCTCAAACTCAGTCTTTCAAAAAGCTTTTCATCCAACGCTATTTACAGTCCTCAGTGAAAAACGTCGACAGGTTTGGTAAATACGGTTCACTTCCACGTTGCCACTTTTATGTTTTTCTTTTCCGAGTTTTTTCTTTGCCTAATTATTATCTAGTCACGTCTTAGTCAGAGATGTGTATTCTTGAATGTTTTAAGACAGTTATAAGATTATGGTGACATTTTGGTTTATATACTTTTGATTTTATGGGGATTCATCTAATTATGCATCGTCTTAGTTACGTGGTTATTGCCAAGCGTATTGTCAAAGTTACATATCTTAGTATAGCGGTTTACTGGAACAGCTATATTTAAACTGGTGATTATTTTTCTTTATGTTTCTTCTTCACCGAATGGAGGCCTCTTCGAGAACTGTTACCCGTAGATTATAAAGGCATTACTTTTAGTAATACTTTCAAACTTTTTGTTTGCTTTACTAGTTGTTTCTAATTATAAAATCTCTCTCTAAGGCCTCGAGGAGAATTTTTTTTTGTACCGCGAAACTAATAATAAGATAGCACATGGAACGCACTTGTCTGGTAATAATTCCCCTTTCTTTTATGTATGGATTTCGCCACGACACCCCCCCCCACCCACCCCCCACACCCAAAAAAAGTCAGTTATTAAAAACGGACCAGAGACGAAAAAAATATTTTTTTCCAGCGACCTCGAGGCGCTGGGAAGAGGAAAATGATTGATTTCCAAAGCAAGAGAGGCGTGCCTGGATTTGGCTGATAGCCCCCGATGTGTATCCTTTCCCTTTGCGATGAACAGGTGTTAGGCGTAGCGAGGAAATTGGGCGTGATTGGGATACCTGGGAGAAAAGAATAGATGGATTGCTGCCTTGTTTGTTATACTGACAGGGTTTTCTTTTGTTCGATGCGAAACTGTTCCCATTTTATCACTGTTCATGAGAGAGAGAGAGAGAGAGAGAGAGAGAGAGAGAGAGAGAGAGAGAGAGAGAGAGTCACAAAAGCGGAAGCAATCGTTTCCACTTTGATCTCTCTTTCATTTGCATTCAAATGGAAGCCGATTTATTTGGAAAAGAAACAATCTTTAGCAGGTTTAGATTTCTGTATTTAATTCGCGCGCTGTTTTCCTATACAGATTTAGATTTAATTATAATAGTTGTGAATTCTTTGGTGATGAGACAGGGGAACATTTCGTGCTCATGTTGCGTTGTTTTACTGTATGATACAGTGGTCTTTAGACATAAGGACTCACTCGTTTGTATTCGGTTGTTCTTTTGGTTGCGTGTTCATGGTGTCATAAGGACAACTTGCAATTGCGATCATAGCTTCATCTCCCAGTTTTTAACTTGCAGCTGGGCAGGAGGCGAAGGTTTAAAAAACACAAGAAGTAGGGTTTTTTTTATGCTAAGCCTCCGTACCTCTAATGGTTAAATCTAT
This sequence comes from Macrobrachium nipponense, assembly GCF_015104395.2. NCBI lineage: Eukaryota > Metazoa > Arthropoda > Malacostraca > Decapoda > Palaemonidae > Macrobrachium > Macrobrachium nipponense. Next base: position 20,693,454 of record NC_087216.1, on the reverse strand, counting down.
GAATTTAGTTTGTGACCGCCTGATCCTGGGTTATCCTTTTGTTTATTACCCATTGACAGTTAACCATCTGGTATTCTTGCTCATTTTAGTTTACTTTGTAACTTTCTTTTCAACTGCCACGTGAAAGTTCCTGGTACTAAACTTCTGTCTTCCATTTTCCTGTGGTATTCAGGTGTATACACACACACACACACACACGCGCACACACACACACACATATATATATTATATATATTTATATGGGTGTGTTACATATAATTGTTGCAAGCTTATATATTAATTTTTCCTATAAAACACATACAGTTTAGTTTTGCTCTGAACGTAAGTAATGATTTCAGGTCTTAGATCTCGGCCTTTTTTCATAGCTAATTGTAAATGTTTATTTATACATTCATTCTTTTTGTATTTATATATTTATCAATTGAGACACCACTACTGAAACCTGTTTTTGGATGGACGTTGAGTTCATTAGATTATTCAGAGGAAATCCGATGAACATCATCATTACAACAATCCAGCCAAGTCCCTGAAATTCCATTGAATAGTTGGGCCTTGGGATGCCTCCATTAGGGAGTTATTATCGAATTTAATGAGACTTCGGAGTTTGTATTCAGCCGTCGGTGGTCCCAGACGACACCGAATGTGAGCTCGCTAATCGAAAGGGCGCTAATTAGAATGTTGTTATAAAAAGGGTTTTAATAGGCGGTTTAGTGAGGACGTCTTCATGTCTATCTTTGTTTGCTTGTTTGTTTGTCTACCACTGTATATATATATATATATATATATATATATATATATATATATATATATATATATATATATATATATATATACACTTGTGTGTGTGTGTTTAGCCTTCAGTGTTAGTAACTATATTCGTCGTATGATTCGAGAAGATAGTGGAAGCAAGAAATGTATGATGTATGTACAGTGCAGCAGCTGGTGAATGAAGCAAGAAAGTGTTCGCTGAAGAAGAAAGCTCAGAGTAGGCTTGGATGAGAGCAAAAGTAACGTTTTTAAAGCTATGGATACCAATGAGATCCATGTTTATATTAATGGTGGAATAGTTGAAGCGGCTAACTTGGCTATGTATTTTTGGAGTAAATGTGAGAGGTATCTAATGCGAATACGGGAAAAAAAAGTTTTTAAGCTATAGGGATGTCCTGTTTGAACAATTAACGTGGCATAAAAAGATCTGAAAAGATGAGAAATATGGGCATATGTCAAGATCGTGAAAATTTAGCCGTTGCAAAGAGGGACCAGGAATTTTCAGATCGTATAGTCATGTGCAAAGATTTGGGGGCTTGGAAGTCTGCATTTGTTACTGAAATTTGTTAGAGATTCTTAAAAACGTTTCTGATATTCTAGTTCAAACGTTGCTCGTTGAAACCCTTTCATGCCTCTTTCTCGATATTCACCACATAGGGTCATGTGTTATAGCAGCAAGGAAAAATTGCAATTTAAAAATAAATCTACTTCGATACACCTTCAAATCCATCTTGAGTGAGTTTCTCTCTCTCTCTCTCTCCTCCTCTCTCTCTCTCTCTCTCTCTCTCTCACACACACACAGACGTGCACTCGAGTTTCCCAGGTATTTAATAAATACGTGCTCGTGAAGAGTGGTGGTTGGAAAGCATGGGAAACAAACACAAATCTTGGTCACGTAGCTCAGCTGCATAAAACGCTTAGATATGCTTGCATACATTCATTCCCAGGTGCAATATCACTAATATGCGTTCTCCATGCTTGGTAATTTTGTTAAATTTTATGTTGATAGTTACGATTACTCTTGATTTGGCTAAATTTGTACGTGATACGTTTTCTTATTCTCGTCATTTGTTGCCAGTTAATCATGCTATTCATTTCGTTTTCATTCAGAACTTCATTCTGGCCTTCGGGTATGAGTTTCACCTTAATCCATTCCATAACCTTAAATTTTTCAAATTATTCCAGCAGTTTATTTTCTTTCTGTTGAAAATTATTATATCATGACAAACGAAAACAAATCCAGCATAGAGCTCATCCATCTCCTCCCCGGGAGCCATATATAAACCCCAATGTGGAATCTCCAATTCTGTGGGGCCCCACTCGGCATTCCTCCTAATATAGATGGTCATGAATGATTAAGCTGTGTATAGCTCTGCTGATGGCTTTTCCTCGGCCACAGGCGCGCGGTAATTGCACAATATTCGCGGGCGCTCCCTTGATGGGAGTTGGACCATGGGCGGTTATTGGGTGAACATTGTTTGTATATATTTCACTTGAAGTCGTTATTATGTCTGGTTTGTTCCGCTCCATTTAGCTCATCGTCTTCCTTCTGTTTCGTGTCATCAGGTTTGATTTTATTTGTCGTTTTGTGGTTTTGTGTTTCCCGAATGATTCTATTTCCTTCATAAATGTAGAAAGGTGGTTGTATAGCCACTAATGAGTGCCTGTTTGTATGTTAGCTGTATATATAATAAGTTACTGATGGAGTCAAGCACTGATTTGATAGTTTATCCAGTGACGCCAGATGTTATTCCAAGACCAACAAAGTTAAAACGTATGAATATGGACCGTAGATTTATGGAACTATCTCTTTCTCGATTATCCTCTTAGCCAACGAAATTTGAAGACATGGTATTATCTCAACGCTGTAAGGTTTCATCATGGAATCCACGGAAACTAACTTGGATGCGTTGGATCAAGATGTGCGCTCATTGCTACGTTCCTTTGGATAATTATTTTTTATCGTCTAAATAACTTAATACCTTTTGGTGTGATGCATTCATCGCTATGTATAGGCCGCTTAATTTCTAGGTCGATTCCTTCAGTTTTTTGTGTCGTGTCTTCTTGTATAACTTTTCATCCTTGTCACGAACAAATGATTTTTCTGTAAAACGTTTCTGAAGCAACCGCTCTTTTGTTAACCTTTTGAAATCGCTGCTTCATTCATTATTATCTGATCTTTCATTTTCATAATCTTTGAAGTTAGGTATGTAAAAGAATTCCTTAATGATTAAAGCTCTCTCTCTCTCTCTCTCTCTCTCTCTCTCTCTCTCTCTCTCTCTCTCTCTCTCTCTCTCTCTCTCTCTCTCTCTCTCCTTCTTCTTCTTCCAGCAAGTTTTAGATAATCCTAAATTAATACCAGGGAGATAATGATTTCTTTTAAGTTCATGGAAGTTTTTTTCAAAGACGTACTGAACTAAAAGCACTAGCACAGTCATAAATGAATTTGATGCTCCTGTTCCGTTGTGAATTGCCGTCATTGAAATCTGTCATTCTTTTTAACGAATGCCAGAAAAGTGAAAATTTTATCTTAAGGGAAAGAACTGGGGGGAAAAAGTCCCTGCGCAGAGAATTCTTGCTAAATTGAATGCCATTAGGTAAAGAACCCCATAATACTCCTGGCTACCGAATCTCATTTAAGGGGTCTCCTAAGCGTCGCCGCGAAATGATACATTTTGCCCTGAGACATAAAAGTGGATGGTCACCCCGTAATGCTGAGGCTGGCCAATGAGGTCTGAAGCATTAGGTATTAGGGACATGCACAGTCAGATTTTATGTACCTGTTTGTCACAGGTAAATACACCTGAATTCGCCAGGTAGCCTAATTAAACGACTTTTTGAAAATGTCGTGTCTTTACCACGATCTGAAGTTTTTGGTATTTACCTTTTACGTCAATATAACTTCCCTGTTTGATTGCACTCTATGAGGAGGTAGTGCCGTCAGTATATCTCACGAGGTGCACTGTATGCATTACTTATTACTTGACGTTCTTATGCAGCGTCCCATCAGCCCCTATCTGCAACCCCTTTCCTCCCTTTTGCTACACCTCCGTACATATTCATTCTTCCAATTTACTTTCCACTCTCTCCTAAAAATTGTTACAACATTGTTTTCAACTCTGAGTGACCTCATAGGTCCCAGCGCATGACCCATGGCCTAAATTTTATATTACAGTTCTAGTTCCCTTTTTTTTTTTTTTTTTTTTTTTTTTTTTTTTTTTTTTTTTTTTTTTGTTTTTTTTTTTTTTTTTTTTTTTTTTTTTTGGAAATGGTTGGAATGACTATCTTCTAGAATGCTGTGTGCCACTTTTCTTGATAATTTATTGGTACATAAATCGTGTGCCAATACATTTGGGGCATTGTTCTGTTCTGTGATTGACGTGTAACTCTTTTGCCGAAATGCCTGAGCCTATAATGCCTTATTACTATCATTATCAGTATCATCACCTTCATCGACGTCAATGGTTGGGATGCTTGCATATGGAGTGGAGGCATGTGATGAGTTAGCTGATGCAATGAACGGAATTCGAATTCCACCTGGTCTCTTCTCTCTCTCTCTCTCTCTCTCTCTCTCTCTCTCTCTCTCTGTATATATATATATTATATATATATATATATATATATATATATATATATATGTATATATATATGAAAAAGTATAGAACAGTATCTCCTCTTCTCTCTTCTCTCTCTCTCTCTCTCTCTCTCTCCTCTCGCTCTCTCTCTCTCTGTATATATATTATATATATTTATATATTATAGATAATATATATATATATTATTATATTATGAAAAAGTAATAGAACCGTTAATCTTCTCTCTCTCTCTCTCGTCTCTCTCTCTCTCTCTCTCTCTCTCCTTTGTAGAGAATAATAGAATAATATAAAAAAAGACCAGGGTAGTAATTGCACTCCAGGCCGAGTTCTTTCCTGACAGTGTGGCATATTCAAGACTACACATACGCAGGAACCACGCAGTGGTCGCAAACTGGGAAGTCTGTTTTATTTTTATGAAGCATCTCATCTCCGTTGTCACTTTCTCACATCTATTTCAATGTTACATGTTGAGCCGAATCTAAATTTTTGCGTTTGTCGGAATATATGCTCACAGTATAATTTTGTAGTTTTGTTCTGTTCTGACTACGTGATATTATTATTACGTAGATTTATTAGCTTCTGAACACATTTTTGTTGAAACATTTTCATGTCAATAATTTCATTAAAAATTTCATCTTGTCAATAATAGATATTTTAACGCGTTTTCTGTATCCTTATGCATTTATCGTTTTTATTGGCTCTGTTACATTATTTACTTCTGGTTGCTAGATATATTGTTTGTTGAAAGTGTGTGGCGGGGGGATTTAGTGGTATAGGGGCCTGTGGGATTTTTTAAGTTTTATATACCCAAGAAAGATTTTCTGAAATGTTTAAATTCCCTGTTCTCATTTAACGCCAGGATAGGAAATCTTGACGTTTTTCTTAAAACCAAAGTATAAATTGTTATACATTTTCACGATTTCTCCTATTAAAAATGAAGGAAAAAATAGTTTTCATACTCTCATCCATTTATATGGACTGTGCCAGTTCAAACAACCGATATCAATCTCAGCCACTGCAAGATAAAAAAAAAAAGCACATTGGAGACATTCATGAACTTCCCTTGGAAGGTGATTGTAAACCTGTCTCTTGAACGTAAACAGACGAGGGAACTAGGAAAATAAAAGAAGAGTTTTCCATTTGTGAAGTGCTCAGTCTACTCCTGCAGGTGATTCACCTGTCTCTTCCAAGAAAGTAAATGGTGTTTAGGAAGTTCGGGTTTTATGCGGTTTTATTTTCTGTTGGGATTTTGGGGGCGAATTTATAATTGCTTCGATCTTAAGCTTTTTCCTGTGGACAGAATGGAGACCATAACTACTACAACTTAAGAAGGAGCTCATTTAAACCCTATTATATAGAAGGGTTATAAGGCTGGAGTTTATAAGGTTTGTTTTATGCTAATTTATTCTGTATTGGGTGAAAGTTTGGTAATTGCTTCAACACCCCAAGTACTTTGGGTAACATAACTGCAACTTAGACAACGGCTTATTTAGAACCCATTTTATGTAAGGGTGATAGATGCAGAGGCAACGTAAAGTCCTGACATTAGAAAGGAGCTTTAAGATGTTCGGAGCACGTCTGCAAAATGTAAACAGTGAAGGCAGTTACGAGGAGGAGGGAGGGGTGTTGACACAGGTTATATTTTTGGGAAGCCGTAAACAGGGATGTTCAGAATTGGATGGCATTCCCTTCAGCTCCAGGATGTTGTCGATTGCATTTCCTTTTCTTCTGGTGCTCTCATTTTCGATGTTAAAAAAGGAGATGATGGATAATGGACTTTCATTTTAAAGACGTATAACTTCGCCATTAGACGCTGTTATGAGTGATTTTATACCTCTATATATATATATATATATATATATATATATATATATATATATATATATATATTTAGAGTGGGTGATTCACATAATCTGCTTTTGTATACGACTAATATGGGTGCAGATTTTCATCTCTTTCATTGGCTGAATTGATGCTTGACTTAGATTAAGGTGGCCTTTTGCAAACACGGGTCATTTCCCAAAGGAAGTGGAGCAAGGTGGTAAAAGAAATGAGAGGCTTTGTGTGTACTTTAGACTCACGCCTACAAACTGAAACTTGATCGACTGAAACGTATTTCTAATAAGTTTTATAAAATATATAATATATATATATATATATATATATATATATAGATATATATATATATATATATATATATATAAAATATATATCGTTGTTTCATATGTTTTGTATATGATCTGAGTGACTTACTAATTTCTTACTTTGAATAAGATGATTAAGAGCCAATATTCTACGTAACATTGCCAAATTCATTAGAAGTGTTTATTTAATGAAAAGGTAGCTAATTAGGCAAACAAACAAATAATCAAACAAATAAGGATAGGTGCGTGCTACGTATGTTTTAATTGTATGTTAAGGAGTTTTAGTTCTATCTCGTTTGAGAATGACAGAAAGGTAATCCTCAGCTAAGAAAATGTGAAAAAATTCAATAAAAGACTGGAAGAAAACAATATTTATTTCATAAGTAAACATTGCTACAGTCATAAAAAATACTTATTTCTTGTATCAGAAATATCCCCGTTTCCGACGGAAATAGATCCATCATCTGCCGTTGTTGATATGTCAGTTAGCGGGTAATCAATTTGTCAGTTGCCGACTGGTGCCATCGGAAGAAGTGGACTGATTGTAGTTCTTAAATATTTTTTATTGAACCGTATATTGCTTTTGTATTTTAAAAGTCCAGCTTCAATTTTACATCATCACATAGATTCCCCCTTTTAAGGATTTTATTTTTGAAGAATTTTGAGACTGGGAAAGAAGAGCGGGAAAGCCCTCGCTGGAATAATTAAACTTGGGAGTGCTGGTCATCGGAAGTCGCGCAAGACTCGTGACGTCATTTGTGAGGTCATCAGTATGTTAAAATATTAGATGGGTACAAGGGTGACATGGTTAGTTCGGACATGTTTAGACCATCCACACGTTTTACCTGATCATTTACATAGAAACACTAGGATCTTCTTTGACAGGTTATACAGAATGCCGAAGTTGTTGAATCGGAAATTCGTGAAGTCCTTTTGTTACTTTATTCATCAAATCAAAGTCTAACATAATCAGATCATTTTCCCCTGATTTGAATGATCATTAATATCAAACGACCCTTCTTAAGAAAAGTATCCGTGGGCCAAGTGATGATAGCTCATTTGATAAAAAAACAAATGCCGAGGTGATGATAGCTCATTTTATTTTATACAAGTAGTGCCGTCACAAAAACAAATACCGAAAAAAAAGAGTCGAACAACATCTACTTAATGTTGTCCGCCCAGTGTAAATAAGCAAAATTCATTCCTGTTTCGTGGTACTTCGAATGAAAAGCGCCAGCCAACGTTGCATAGTAAAGACCTGTTTAACATTAGGCTCGAGTTTCATTACTCCTGCCGCATTTCGCGTCCGACACCGTCTCGTCTCGCGTGTGTTACACTGCATTGTCGCTTTGGTCAAAAACTCGGCGAGAATTAGCTTCTAGCGTGTGGCTTCCCCATCCTCTCTTGAAGAATCCCGCACGAGGTTCTTCTTCCAGGAATATAATTACATCTGAGCATCTTTTTTTTTTACCTTCAGCTTCCCTCGGGATACGTCTCCCGGAATTCATTACTTGAAACTTATTTGTAATTCTGCCTTAAAAAAAAAATCTATCCCCCTTCCTTTTTTGCTTAGTGTCCTTTATCTCCTACTGCTCTAACTGTTAATTAACGTTCTAATTATTCGGCGGTTATCACAGATATCTTTGCTTTTTCGTTTTACATGTTTTTTATGTTTTTAATATTTTTAATTTTCCCGTAGACCAAATGCATTATATTGTCCTGTGGAATTGGAAGAATATTGATAATGATCATGATAATGCATATGATTTTAGATATTCTATGAAATAGAGAAATTGTAAAATTATAATTTTCTTGATCTGAATTTAGTAAATTTCCCAAAGCGATTTACGCCCACAAATTGGTCTTTTCACCCATGACTGTCATTTATATATAATTTCCATTTACAGCTTATCATTGGCTTCATATATTACAAGTTCCAAATTTCGACAAATACTACATTATAAGTGCGAACCTAAGACTCCCTGTTATGTAGACTATTTTCACAACTGTCGTGTATCTTCATCTTAATGTTTTAGTATCTATATATCACCTTGGCACTGGCTTCCATGTATTGGGTCATCGGGTATGTAGGAGTAACAAAATGAAATTAATAAGGGTCATAGGTATCAAAAGTTAAATTACTTTACCAAAGGAAAGTTGTAATGGAGGAGGAAGTAGAGGAATGAACGGAGTATATTGGGGCACAAGTTCAGGCCAGACACTTAAGGAGAGTGAATGGAGGAGGGCAAATTGCCCAAGTAAAACTGTTTCAGTTGAAGGTGAAGTTTTTCGATGACCAACTAAATAAAGAGAATGTTGTAGGAGAGGCTTGCCTAAATGTCTAAGTCAGTTAAATGCTTCTGTATAATAACAGTATGATAGGAATACCAAAGAAGAAACTCCCCGTAAGGGGGTAGTCCCAAAATGTTATCCCATGGCTGACCCAGCCATGAAATATGCCGGAACCCGCAGTAAATAAGGTAACCCGGAGGCCTGGGGTACGCTTTGAAACCTACGCGGAGAACTCCTTGGGTCAAATGAGGGCCGCGACCAAAATTTTGTTTGGATCGGGCAGGCCGTTTGGATTTCTATAGATCACAAGTTAACATACATTCACACACACACACGTGCATATAGTATATATATATATATATATATATATATATATATATATATATATATATATATGTGTGTGTGTGTGTGTGTGTATTTGTGGGTGCTCACAGGAATATACATATTATGCCATATTTGCTTTAAATATTCCAATCGTTTTTATATTGGTAGTAATATATATATATATATATATATATATATATATATATATATATATATATATATATATATATAATATATATATATATATATATATATATATATATATATATATATATATATATATATATATATATATATATATATATATATATAATATATATATATATATATATATATATATATATAAACGAGTTTTTAGAACAAAATGCCACTCTTTTAAACAAATTAAACAAACAGGCAACTCTACCTACCTCGTTCTTTGCAAATCTTTCTAGCATGAGCTAAAAATGCAAACTGGGCTAATGAATCCTCGTAGATACAAAAATATACTTTTTATTTCCCAAATTCGGTGGTCCGAAGTTCGATTCCCGGCTCGACCAACACGGAATCAGAGGAATTTATTTATGGTGATAGAAATTCATTTCTCGATATAATGTGGTTCGGATCCCACAATAAGCCGTAGGTCCTGTTGCTAGGTGACCAATTGGTTCCTATCCACGTAGAAATATCTAATCCTTTGGGCCAGCCCTAGGAGAGCTGTTAATCAGCTCAGTGGTCTGGTTAAACTAAGATATACTTACTTTTTTATTTCCCAAATTAGCTAACATTTAATGGAACAGAATGAATACATAAAGTGTAATTAAAAAAATAAAGTCTGACACCCCCAAAAAACCGTTAACTGTCTTTTTCCTCTCCTGAACTAAGTTTAAGTAAATACTCCCCCTAAAATTCCACTGTCTGATTTACTACGCCATTAAAATGGTCATTAAAGTCTTTAGAGAACCCATTCTCTTATATGGTGCCATGAACCCATCTGAAATAAAGAGACATATTTATCACATCACTCCAACATGTGAAAGTTAATTAAAATGAACATGTACATACTGCACTTCTCTTTCTCTTTTCAAAGGGTAACTTTTCCAAAGTCTCGTATTACTCTACCTTGCGATGGGTGTCCTCGAACCTCCTCCAAGTGTATTCTGTACCACGACACAAAAAATCAAAGAGTGTCCTCTCTTCTTTGCATCACTGATCACTAAGGCCCATACACCACACACTACAAACACACACATGGACACGCCTTGCTGAGTGCCTTAGCAACAACGGGTGCGCATGACTCACTCAATCATGTGATCTCTGAGGTGTCGTCAGTCTCATATCGCATGGTCACCATTCCTGACTGTTTTTCATTTCAGCAGTCTTTGAGGAGCCAAGCATTTATCTCTAAGTGCCACTGTCTCTAACCAGAAAAAGCTGAGATTAACAATTCACTACCACACCTTCTTTTAAGATGGCTCAGCCACCTATGTCTTTTGTGCACTCCTGTCACACACCACCTCAGCAACTGGTATATACTGGTTCATAATGTTTGGAAGATAGCCCCTGTAACACATATTTCGACTATCACTATGGATACCATAACCACAATCACTGGAGCTGTGTAGCGTATGTCGAAGAAGAATTCATCCTCATCACTATCCTCCAACGGTGGGACTGTAACCGTCTCCAAGATAGGCAGAACTTGAGCCGCCTCGTGGTTCCACGTAAGTGTTTCACGAACACCTTTGTCGAATAATTGTAGACCCAGGCTGAGCACGTGAACCATCTCGAAACAATTCAACGTCTGCGACCCCTGTAAGTGTATCCAACACCCCCTCGTCGCCAAACTGTAGATTCAACGTCTTCTGATGAAGGAATCGTAACCACCACTCGTTGTCAAGGAAATATCCCGTGACTTCCATGCAAGTGCGTCTCGCACCTGCCTCGTAGAAGATTGTAGACTCCTGATTTGTCCCAGAACATATCCTTAGACGATCCACCGATGACATCTCGCCCATTGCAAAGGCGATCCATAACATCGCTGCTTGTGTGTAGATTCGACCTCTGGTACTGTAGAACCAAGCTGTTTCCATCGCCACCATCGCGTGAAGTTGGGGATTCTCTAAAGTCATCTTGTGTCTGTATTTGAAAAAGTCTACATGATCATAGAATAACTGAAGTCTTGCTTTACCATACAAATCTGTCATTAACTGATATACCCAATCTCATAGTCAATTATTAAAGATTTCTCGATAAAAAAAATATGATCTTTACCCACTGAATCCTCACAAGTAATCCTATATCTGACGAATATACTATAAAAAAAACCCATAATGTCTCTGCAGCAAAACCCGTGTACTATTTATATAATTAACCTCCATGAAATATAATGTCGAATACCCCTTCTATCTGACACATATACCCCAATAAATTATACCTCCTGTCTATAATAGAAATGCTATGTAAAGCTTAACCCCAATTACAAACATCCCTCATAGGAAAAGAAAAAAAAAATAATAATGATAATTGAACTATCCCCATTACAAAATGTACATGGAGAGAAAAAAACATATATAATCCAGCACTTTTCCACATAAATCTAAGCCTCCTGAGTACTTCCTTAAGCACTTCCAGGTGTTGCACGATCGTGTTTGTTGCGACTAATATGTCATCCATATATACAAAAACATTTTTACCCAATAACCCGTGCAAAACTGTGTTCACCAACCTGGTAAAAGTCATCGGACTGCCCAATAAACCGAATGGCATCCGTGTAAATTCATAGTGTCCCTCGGGCACTGAAAAAGCCGTATAATCCTTGCTACTCTTACTTAGAGGGACCTGCAGAATACCCTGCGCTAAATCAATTGAGCTATAAATATTATGTCCCCCGATTTCTACAAAAAAGATCTGGTATGTATGCTACTGGATAACGGTCAGGGATTGTTTTTCATTTAAACGTCTAAAATCGACGCATACACGGACAGAACCGTCCTTCTTTGGCACTGCTAACTTAGGAAAGTTGTATGAAGACACACTAGGATTAATGATTCCTTCCTCTTCCCATTTATTGACCTCTTTCTCTAGCTGTTCTCTGATTTTGAGAGGTATGCGGTATGTAGGAAAATAAATAGGTTTTCTGCCATTCTCTAATTTCACCTTATGTTCTAACACATTAGTCAATCCCAGTTTATCACCTTGTAAGGCTACTGTATCCCCAAATGCTGCCAAGAGCTTGCTTACCGCTTCAACATGTTCATTATAATCCGCATTAGCTAAATGTTCTCTAAATATTCGCTTCCTTGATTGCATTTCTGCCTCTGAAAACTCAGATTTCCCCTCTACAATAGCCACTGAACCACTGTCATTACTCCAATCTTGGAGATCTACCACATATGTATTCCTTTGGTATTTCCTAACTGTATCATTACAGTTCAGTAATTCTATCCATGTAACACCAGTGCTTGATACACTGTTCACTGATACCATGCTAATAATCCCTCTTGGTTTCTCACTACCCTCAATTACACACACATCCGCGGGTTTTCTCACTTCCCTCAACTTGACTTTCACCATAGTCTTTGAACCTGGCATTAAAACAACATCCTCTGATAAAACACATTTATATTTGTGGTTAGTACCTCCCCGTTTCACGATCCCATAAACATCACCACCTGTGGTTCTCATTATATCCACCCCATTGTTAGTATCAGTAATAATATCAATATTAGTATCAGTATCACCACCCATAATGCCCATGTCACATTCACCAAAATTGTTACCACTGTGGCCTCCAATATCTTGTTTAACATCACCGCAGTTATTCCCTGTATCATCATTGTGGGGTTTGATATTACCACTCCCCATATCCCCAGTATCTCTCCATATCCTCAGTTCCAACCAACCACGTCCTCATAAGGAAGAAAAACACCAGGTATTCCAACCGTTATACCATTACCTCCTGCATGCGCCGAAATCTTGTGTCCCCTACATGCAAGATGACCCAGCAAAAGTCTGTTGCCCAACGCAACCCCTTTTATAACCAAAAATGGTTCTATTAACACTCTATCACCGAGAGTATACTATATTCGAACACAACCCAGGGTGTTTAATCTATGGGCTTGTACATTTAATACCGTCTCCGTTGAGGGTTTTAAAGGGTAATGGGAGAACATGGATTGATACAAATTATGATCCATCAGGTTGATACTCGCACCAGTATCAATAAATACCGGGATATCAACATCCTCCACTGTTCTATAAACTATAGGCATGGGCTCTGGGGCGTCCTCCACGAGACCACAAAGGCACGTACAAATCATCTGTATCCTCTTTGTTGATCGCTCCTCCAAAAATTTCGCTGATCCCTTTGCCCTCTTAAGTGACCTGCCAGGGAAGTTCTCATATTATAACTCCCAGAACTTTGAGGTGTAGGTCTCGCATCTTTCCGTATCTGAGACGGACAAGATTGCCACTAGTGATCCACACTCTTACATATTCCACAATATTTGACTCTACACACTTTCTTTGGGTTTCCTGGTTTATTACAATTGTAGCAACGCATCTGCTGTTGTCTTTGATTGATCGATCTTCTATTTTATTCAACTTTTGTACACAAAGAGGGAGAAGAAAATTCTGTGTCTCTTTGCACCGTATTTTTCGGGCCGTTCCCATAAAAAAATGTACTATATACAGTGGGGCATTTAGACCTAATGTTTCTGAATTTGGGCATAAATTAATTCTTCGTCTGATGTAAATTCAATCTTTTCATCAAAACTATCCACTATTGCGTCCGGTACGTTGTGAAATAACATCGCAAAATGGATCAGTGTATGTAAATTGTCAAGTGAGACACTATCCCCATTAACCCGCTTAGAGGTTTTCGATTTTTGTATCCATTCTCACGCTGAGTGAAAAAGCTTTGACCTATGTTCAATAAGGCTAGTTGTGCCTTTCCTGATTTTATATAGCCCTCTTAGATCTCTCTGCATATCCCCATGTTCCTTTTAGCCATAAGCTGCTCTTAAAAATGCTTGCAAATCAGCCCATGACCGGCATTTTGCATATTGAAAGCTCGGACAACGAAATGAAAGATCATCCTTATTGAAATCTAACAGCTTTCGCCTCTGTAAATGCCTCTATATCATCTGTGATCCCTTTGGCGCTTAAATAATTATTCACCCCTTCAATAAAAATTTTTACCGGCTGTGAAAGAACTCCATCCACAACCCCAAGGAACGGACTCACACACGCACCAACATTTGTAATCCGATGAAGCAGAGTCTGCATACCACTTGCATCAGCCATTTTGCTCTCTTTATGAAAGCCCTTATACCTTACAATCCTCCCCGATCTCAGTAATAATATATTTATGCACATACACAAATACCAATCCAGAAAAATTGATAATAATCATCCCTAATAAAAGATAAAAATAAACATGCACCACACCTAGTAAATCACCATATGAACAGCTGTTAATATGAAATACAAGGTAACGGCGGGGGGGCGGGGAGAGGACACACACACACACAAAAAAAAAGGTTAGAGAGAAAACCGCTTCACTCAGCAAACCATCTGCACAGCTGCTCTCCTCTCTCTCTCTCTCTCTCTCTCTCTCTCTCTCTCTCTCTCTCTTTTGCCCCAGGGCGTAACCCACAATACCAATTATCCCCGTATATCTTACCCTAAAACCATTAATGTCCACTGAATTTCGAAGGACATCAAAATAAAAACACACCTTTGAGTAAATTAACACCAATAAAAAGAGAAAAAAAAGAAAGAAAAGGAAATATAAAATTATACACTCATGTCTTCATAGGACCGGAGCCCGAACTTGTTTACCCATTGAAAATGCGCGTAACCTATTCACTATACTCAATAAATGCTTTAATATGCCAAAAGTTACACTTCACTTCCCTGAAACCCCGAGACACAACTTCACAGTAGCTATTGGCTAGAAAGACTGGCTGGCACACACAGAGACAGAGACAGCCTCACACTCAGCAATAACGCGAGTTGCCTGTGACATAATTACAACCCTTCTTCCAAAAAATATGCCTAATCTATCTATAGTTTCTTCGGAAGTGTACCCACAGCCTATAAAAACTTTTTACCGCTGCCACCACCTATAAACGAGTTTTTAGGACCAAATGACACGTGTTTAAACAAATTAAACAAACAGCCAACTCCACCTACCTCGTTCGTTGCAAATCTTTCTAGCATGAGCTAAAAATGCAAACTAGGCTAATGAATCCTTGTAGATACAAAAATATACTTTTTATTTCCCAAATTAGCTAACATTAAATGGAACAGAATGAATACATAAAGTGTAATTAAAAGAATAAAGTCTGACGCCCCCAAAAAAACCGTAAACTGTCTTTTTCCTCTCCTGAACTAAGTTTAAGTAAACACTCCCCCTAAAGTTCCACTGTCTGATTAACTACGTCATTAAAATGGTCATTAAAGTCTTTAGAGAACCCATTCTCTTATATGGTGCCATGAACCCATCTGAAATAAAGAGACATATTTATCACATCACTCCAACATGTGAAAGTTAATTAAAATGAATGTGTACACACTGCACTTCTCTTTCTCTTTTCAAAGGGTAACTTTTCCAAAGTCTCGTATTACTCTACCTTGCGATGGGTGTCCTCGAACCTCCTTCCAAGTGTGTTCTGTACCACGACACAAGTAATCAAAGAGTGTCCTCTCTTCTTTGCATCACTGATCACTAAGGCCCATACACCACACGCTACGAACACACACACACACGGACATGTCATGCTGAGTGCCTTAGCAACGATGGGTGCGCATGACTCAATCGTGATCTCTGAAGTGTCGTCAACCTCATGTCGCATGGTCACCATTCCTGACTGTTTTTCATTTCAGCAGTCTTTGAGGAGCCAAGCGCTTATCACTAAGTGCCTCTGTCTCTAACCAGAAAAAGCTGAGATTAACAATTCATTACCACACCTTCGTTCAAGATTATATATATATGTGTGTATATATATATATATATATATATATATATATATATATATATATATATATATATATATATATATGTGTGTGTGTGTGTGTGTGTGTGTGTGTGTATGTATATATATATATATATATATACATATATATATATAATAATATATATATATTATATAGATATATATATATATATATATATATATATATATATACTATATTATATATATATATATATATATATATATATATAAATATATATATCATATATTTAATATTATATATAATATAATATATAATAATATAATATATATAAATATAATACTATCTATATATATATATATATATATATATGCATATATATATATATAATAATATATATATATTGGTTTGTATAATAAACGTTGACAGGGGGCTTGACGAGTTTGGAATTTTTATTTGTACAAAAATAAAATTCGATATTAAATGAATACTTGCCATCATAAAATCTGCTGTTTCGTCATTCTTATCTCACTGCCGCTGTTGGAACTCGTTATTGTATTGATAAAAATTGCTCAATCTATGCGGTTTGAATGAAGCTAGTGGTATTGAACTACGTAGTAACAGAAGCCCACTGCAGAATAAACGGTGGATATAACATTGTTGGGGAATTGTACTGCCTCTGGGCTGCCTTTGGCGTTGACGTATCTTCGTTGTGACATCGAACGCTGAATTATACAAACAACAAATGGAGGCCTCACTTATCAAACTAACGACGTCTAAACTCGTCCGCTGAACGGAACGAAACGGTCGATTGTTCGCTGGTCCATCCCAGCGACTGTTTGATTGTTGCAGTTACTATCGGGTCATTCAAACGCTGGCTTTGTCGTGTATATGACCCTTCTAATAGAATGTATTAATCTCACGCTTTTTTGAGCTTGTGAGGGCAGTGCTGTTTCTAATACTTGAAAAAATTTCAGCTTTACTACGGGGACGGGATAATATATATATATATATATATATATATATATATATATATATATATATATATATATGTGTGTGTGTGTGTGTGTGTGTGTGTGTGTGTATTACATACACATAGAAGCACATATATAATACGCACAATTAAGCGCGCATATCCACTAGCAGTGAACCAAGGTATGATTATTCCTTGGACTTAACAGTAGACTTAAACTTTAGCCCTAAAGGATTATACTCGTAAGTTTCAAGAGCACACATTAATCAGCATTTGCACGAAGTACAGCTTCTGACTTATACTTTGCCCAGAAATATGTATGAAACATTTGTAAATCATGTTGAGGAATAGATAACCTCTCTCTCTCTCTCTCTCTCTCTCTCTCTCTCTCTCTCTCTCTCTCTCTCTGAAATGTAATTACCGTGGGAGTGGCTAATGCAAGAAACACATGGGTTCTCAGCGACAAGTTTATTATGGCAGATTTAGTTATAATTTATCTCATATCCCAACCTTCCGAAAGTGTTAGTTTGCTTTTGTGTGTTTATATGTATATATATATATTGTTTTTTTATCCCTTCATCCCAGTCAACGTTTCTCCACCATCTTGCGTTTCTCTCTCTCTCTCTCTCTCTCTCTCTCTCTCTCAATCAAGAACGTTTTAATAATTATTAGAAAGGAAAAGAGGTTTATATGAATCACGAAGCCAAAGAACGGAAACACTGAATGTATTCATATACGAAAAAAAAAAAAAATTGAAAACTGAAAGTGCCAGTGTCTCGGACCAGTGTCATTACCATAAAGGAGGAGTGACGTTGCTTAAAAGATTAGGAACGGCGTCGTTACATAGGTAGTGCTGACGACCTTTCCGAAAATATAGAAACCGCGGCGGCATTTGGGCTGTCTTTGACGTCCTCACGCAAGCGGTTTATCATAAATCTTGTATTATGCTTCTGGTATTTTTGTTTCTGCTTGACTGTCCTATGATGAAGGATAAAATTTTGGAATGAAAATGCTAGCATTGATGTTAAGTTACGTGCGGCTCCCCCTCTTTTTTTTAAATTACTTTTTAAATGCATTTGTATAAATTTTGATTGTCAGTCCAGCATCACTCTGTAATTATTTTATTAGTTTATAAGCATGATGCCTTCTGTTGCAAAAGCAGCAAGTTACGTAGTAGTCGATTTTTTTTGACGAGGAAGCACAACAAAGCAAGATGATTATAAATGAAAAGTTGCAAAAATAGATAAGTGGTAAAGGGGAATGTTTTTATAATAGAAAAATAGAAATATAGATTTGAAGCCATCCGAGAAAAAGTCTCGACAGATAGATGCCTAAACAAGATTAGTGAGAGCTGATAAATAGTATACTTATCAAAATGAATGTAATGATAACAGATTATCATATTGATATTGCAAGAACACTTACTATTGTTCTTTATTATTAAAGGAGTTTGTTTAGATTATTTTTAGATAAACTAATAAAATACGGTCATGCAGTATGAAAACAACACGTAGAATATTTCCAAGGTAAGATTAATAAATCAATCATAATAACGTACTGAATACGCTTCACGAAGCCTAATGAAAAGAGAGAGAAAGAAAAAAAAAAATGGTGACAGTAATCAAGAAGAAATGTATACCTAATATCATTAGAGGACGATTCTTAGGGGTCCTTTTTCGCCTTACAGACAGCCAGTCCTCCTCCACCCCTTACCCCCAAGGAAAAAAGAATGAGGAAAATATATTAAGAAAAAATGCCCAAGTATTGGTGTTCCCTTTGCAGTTTTCCCCTCTCACCTGAGAGCGCTGTTAATTAAATTCAACCCAGGTGACTCGCAAGGCAAAGGCTCCGTTTCCAGCTCTACGGTACGCGGTCCCTTTCATCACGTAGGTGACTGATTGACTTGAAAGTGACTTTTAGATGGGATATTTCAGGCGCTAATTAGGAAGGGGGACCAGGTGCCATTTGCGCCTCGATATTCTTCTCGCTCGCCGGTACATAGGGTGCTGCAGGGCAGGTATTTTGATTTCATTTATTTTTTCCATAAGATGGTTGCTACTCATCGTTCGAGTATTTTTCGTGTATGAATTCAGGCTCGTATTTTTGACAACTACATCTCTCTCTCTCTCTCTCTCTCTCTCTCTCTCTCTCTCTCTCTCTCAGTGTAAGTTATTAATTATTTGGGCACTCGTGTTGTTTTCTTTATGGTTTAGTGAAATTTTCCATCATTGCAGTCGCCTGTGAACTCTCTCTCTCTCTCTCTCTCTCTCTCTCTCTCTCTCTCCTTGGCATGCATATATTATATATATATATATATATATATATATATATATATATATATATATATATATATATATACACACACACACTTACTCACACGCACATATATTGTAACTGTTTGTGTATATTGATTGCGAGTTTTATTTTTGCGTTTTTCTACGAATAGTATCATTCAGTATAAAAGTATATTTCTATGTAGTTTTACGATGTATCTTCTTCTCCTCGCTTTGCATATCATTACGATATTTTCCTTTTTAAATTTACAGCTCCCAATTTGGCTGGAATCTCAAAATCCCTCGGATGCATTGCTTTCCAATAAAACAAATTAGTTTGGCAAAATGCAGCAGAGGCTGCCGGATTAATTAGGATCGTGGTGCGGGTGAAGAGGTTTTAAAAAGATGAACTTAGTCTTGAGAGAGAGAGAGAGAGAGAGAGAGAGAGAGAGGAGAGAGAGAGAGAGAGAAGATCAGGTACGAGCTTGTGCGCTCACTTGAAGAGAGAGAGAGAGAGAGAGAGAGAGAGAGAGAGAGAGAGAGAGAGAGAGAGAGAAGATCAGGTACGAGCTTGTGCGCTCACACGAGCAATCTTATGATATGAAAACGACTGAGTTGGGCCCAATCTTGAAGAATGAATAATGAGTCATGATTTCTCTCTCTCTCTCTCTCTCTCTCTCTCTCTCTCTCTTTAAGGTTGATCAAAACCGTTTGAGTGACTTGCGTTGGCTTGAAACTTATTATGGCTAAATGGTTATTAATAATTCTTTCTGTTGTCTGTAATGTTCATCTAAGTAAGAATAAGTTAATATGATGAGACGGTACATTATCTATAATTAACGCTATTTTAATATTTGCTACTTTATATATGCAAGTGAATATCGATAAAATATATAATTATTCTTGAGCTAAATGATGAAATGTAGATTTCTCGTTTTTGAGCATAGAAAATCACTTAAATTACGCCGATGAACATCATTTGGTCTCGATTTCTCTATAGCATTACTTGCATAAAACGAAGGCCTTGATTTTGAAGGCGCCGCAGTGTTGCCAAAACCGCCCTGGGAGCCGAGAACAAATGGTGCCAATTTCACCTCCTCACTTGGCTTTGCAAATGGCAATCACCTTACTGATTACGGGGAATTTCGAGCGATAGTGTGAGTTCATTCCACATGGAATAGTTATTTGGTGTTCTCATTACCACGAACACTACACTAAGAAGTAAAAAGCTTATGAAATGTTCCTTTGTTATTTTTGTTTTATTTTTTTCCTTTTTTTTGTATATATGTATATTCCTCATTTGAGTGAGCAGTTTTTTTTCTAATTCACGTAGAATTTTCTGAATTTAACCTAGCTGCATTTAGAAGAACTCGTTTCCAGAGGGTCTTTGATATCTTTACCAATGGGTTAGCAGAGCGAGTCCCTGCTTGGGGAACTTCTTGCGAATTCCAGAATCAGCGAGATTCGTGTTGAAATGACTGTAGCGGGACAGAGAGGTATTTAAGTATAAGGTATTCGCGACATTTCCAATTGGCTGAATCTGGAAATCACTGTACACTCGATAATGACTTCTCCAGTAATTTGATTCTCGAATTCCCAACGCACCTACGATGACTTGGCAGCTGTGGTGCGTTTAGATGTCCGCAGGAACAATGTCGAAAGGAATATGCACAGAACAGAACATAATTTTGATTTTATTTCCACTTAATTTTTCTTGTTTTATTGGTGTCTACAGATGACTTTGGGTTTACTGCCACTCTAACCATGGAGGGGAAAAAAAAAGGAACGATGGATTTTTTTTGTCAGTCACAGCATGGCTGAAGCTTAGCAAAACCTGAATAGAACCTGGGGCTTACATCCGTTGTACAGTTTCAGTATCGGTCTCTTGATTGAATTGCAAGTTCATCTTCTGATACTGGACCGTTTTGTCCTTCCTTCAGATTTCATGGAACTCTTATGAAATGTTGGTTCGCTTGCAATACTTCTTTATTCTGACTACAGACTCAGGTGGTGAATTTCATTAATTGTTGCTCTTGTTGATTTCTTAAAAAAAAGTCCTTTCCTGAGGATAACTGGCTTAGTATTTCATGAGATTTTGTGTATATTTTGTCAGGGGAAATTATTTTGTGTAAGAATTTACCATTCACTAAAGGTATGCCTTTAAGGACAAAAGATTTTACCTTTAAGGATGTAATAAGGTCTTGCTGATAGTCTTCATACTAGTATAATTTTAAAAACAATATATGTAGTGAATAAGTGACCAGGGCAAATTTCCTTCTCTTGTAATAGATTTGACAGTTCATCCTTCCGGTAATGAGATTTGTCAGGCTAAATGAATGTTTGACATTTCCTTCTCATGTAGTAAATATGTTCATCTCCCCTTTAATGAGATTTGTCATGCTAAATGAAGGTTCGTCCGTTATGAAGTATTGTATTTGTTTTGGCCTGCCACTCTCTCTCTCTCTCTCTCTCTCTCTCTCTCTCTCTCTCTCTCTCTCTCTCTAAGTTTATTGGGATTAGGAAACCGTAAACAATACTTGCTCTTCCCGTAATAAAGTGTTATGCAGGTACATTTTATTGTATATCTAACGTACGCTGTCCTTTCTTGCTAATGTAAGTATTGTATATCTTATCGTTAATTTACAAAATAATGGTTCCTCGTGCATTTTTGTAGAGATTATTCGGTAAATGTTTTTTTTATTTGTTAAACAGTATGGAAATCAACCAGAGGATTGGATTGTGGCTTTATGTATTTGTATGAAATGATTTTCCAACGATCACATTGGTATAAAGTTGATAGAAATTAGAAATATAGCTTAGTGATCAGTTCATCTATGAGAGAGAGAGAGAGAAGAGAGAGAGAGAGAGAGAGAGAGAGAGAGAGAGACTAGCTGCATATGCCATGGAGGACATGAACGAGGATAAAAGTTGACCACTGTCTTAAGTATATGAAGAAAAGAGAGAGAGATTGCATATGCCATGGAGGACATGAATAAGGATAAAAGTTGGCCACTGTCTTAAATATATGAAGAAAATGAAGAAGAAGAGGAGAGAGAGAGAGAGAGAGAGAGAGAGAGAGAGAGAGAGAGAGAGAGAGGGCGGGGGAGATGGAGATGCTAATCACATTCAAGCTTAGGGCTGAAGCGCTGTTGCGAATTCCCGAAGTCTCGTTTCGCCATGTACTTGATCTACATGGGAATGGCTGTTGCAAGGGGCCGGTTAATTGCTAATTAAGGCAGCAACAGATGAACGTAATGACGTCTAAGTTGAGTTATTTGAGGAGGCGTTTGCACAACTCTTCTCTCCTTAGCCAGCAGTGATCCTGTACACTGTTTATTAGTAACGTCTTATTGGTGTAAATAATAATTTTGACAAAACTTCTCTCTCTTTGTCTACTTTGGTTTTCTAAATTTAGTGGTAGAACGCCTGCCTGACAGGCGAAGATTCCCAGGTTCGATCCAGGCAAAGAACGATCGGCGCAGTTACTTTTTCAGAAACACAATTGTAAGACGAGTTATTTGCATTTATTACAAATAAATGTACTTTGTGATTTGTGTTTGCTCTTTCTGTCATGGGATTAAAAAAAAGATGATGATGATGATGCAATAATTGAAGCGCGTCCTTAGTACCAGTAAAATAGTTTCGTAAAAGATAAATCAGGTTTCCATTGCTTCTACTAGCTATATGTTTTGATGTTACTGATGAAGCTGGCCATATCACTTCACCAATATTATTATTATTAATAAAATAATTACTCAGGACATGAACCCTATTCATTCGACAAGCCCACGACAGGCACCATTGAATTGAAATTCAAACTTCCAAAGAATTTGGGGCTCACTAGGAAGTAAGAGAAGTTAGAAGGGATCATTTAAAAAAATTTCTGTTGACTTTCAGCCTTTGGATATTTCGCGTGGCCAATATTCATTCGTTGCTGACAGAAGGTTAGCGAGTCGGCCTTTCGTTTCCTTACGCCTCGTTAGCCAATTTTAAAGCATTTTCTTTCCCCGAGTGCACACTGGTACGTTTTTCCAGTATGACATTCACCGTCGTGGATGGTTACTTAGAATAACAGTCAGAAGGTTTTTCATGTTTTACTAATTTATTTTATGTTATTCGTTGTAATGTACAGGTTCTCTGATATTAATCTTTCTCTCCTGAATTATATTTACAGCAAGAGTTAAGACCTCTAAATTCAAAATACCGATACTGATGTTTTACTTTGAATAACTGTCAATGTGTTTTCATGTTTTAAATAATTTATTTATTTTATTCTATTGAGTTCGTTTGATGTATATTTTTTTATAGTCAAACAGAATACACTGTTAGAGAATGACATTTACAGCCAGAATTAATCTCCACATTCAAAATGCCGATACTCAAATGATGTATAAGAGACGGCCAAAAACAAGTACTCCGTACATGTACAGGACATGTCAGATATAAGAAAATATCGTATGGCTGCCGCATTTTTTATTTCCCTGCTCTAGGCGGATAGGGAAGGACATGTTTTTAATATTGGACTTCCTTCTTCGTGAAGGCTTTTTGAGCATCGGAATATCAGGATTTGTAGATTATAATAGCTGGTGCAAAAAATGTCATGACTTCGCTACTCTCAAAATGGGAATTTCAAAATCTGTATTGAGGAATAGAACTGAAAACATTTCCACGCTGGCGGTTCGTTGACTTGTTTACCGAAATGCACCGGCAATAATAAAGTTAATGAAGGCACAATAACAGACCTGCAAGCTTTATTTTCGGCGCAAAGGATTTCCTAACCATTATGGTGGCATAGGGAATTTTATATAATTAATTAGGAAAGTGGGTAGTTTTTCTTTGTCATATGTGAAGTAAAACAATATGTTTTACTTCACAGACTATTTTGGTCTATACACCGATTCATTTATGTAACTAGAAACTTTTCCAAGTCTGTTCAATTCATAATATGTTATATATGAATTGGCGTTAATAATTAACAAGTGGAATAGAAATATCATTTTTGCATCTCTTTCCGAAAAAGGCTTACGTTAAATTGGATTTTGAAAAGGTATGGGAAAATAGAAGGAAAAAGGTGAGATTGGAAACTTTGCCTTATAGGGAATTCAGTAACTCTCTCTCTCTCTCTCTCTCTCTCTCTCTCTCTCTCTCTCTCTATGAATTTTGCCTCTGGAATCAAAGTCGTTCCTTAAACATATAACGAAGATTTCAGATATACTTGTCTGTTCAGGAATGGATTGAACAAATAGGAATCCTCAAATGCTTAACTCTCTCTCTCTCTCTCTCTCTCTCTCTCTCTCTCTCTCTCTCTCTCTCTCTCTCTCTCCTATGAATGTTGCCGCTGGAGTGGAAATTGTTCCTTAAATACATATCCATTTCCCAGTAAGCAGTCCTGATCTCTTAGCCGTAAAATCTCGTATACGTGCTAATCTATGTAACAAATGGTTCATGAACGTGATTACCAATAAATCCAACGATTGCTGAAATACCGTTTATTGCAGTGTAATGATCACGTCCTCGTCGGGACAGAACTATCAACAAATCACAATATTATTTTATAATTTGAATAATCTTTCATAATCACAGCTCACTTTTCCCAAGCATATTCCTCTTAACATTCATGTGATATTCATGTTTCATAGTTGCTGGCATTGAATTTAATGATAAATTATTCTAATGCCCCAGTGCGTTCATAAAGGGGCTTGCATATATGAATGTATTGTATAATGTTCGCATTTAAATGAGAATTTTGACATTCGCATAATCTTATATATTAGCATTAGTACGTTATTGTCGGTGTCGATAACCTATTTAGTACACGATTGATTTGACTAGTGAAATTGGAGTTTGAGCATCATTGGTTTTGGCCAGCTCTTGAAGGGGTGATTACTCAAGAACAGTAGGTGCTATCAGTACGCAAGTCTTTGTACATCCGTACGTGATGATGTATAGGCAGCAGCTTCATCCCGAAGTATAAAAGAAGTAAAAGAGTAATGCAAACAGACGTTCTCACACATATACATACACACATATATATATATGTATGTATGTAAACGTTTAGGTACATATATGTATTAATATATTGGCTTGGGAAAGAACAGTGCTATTTTAGGCAATGAAATAAAAAATAATAATTATAAAATGCGGAATTTGTCATAACATTCATATGAGAAGTTAGGCACTGAAGCTAAAAGCTCTGTTTGTTCTGTTTGTCGTTTTGGAACTAAGAAAAGCTAATGGCACAAAAACGAGAGATGCCATTTGGAAAGTGCTGAGGGTGTTTGCTATAGAGGGAAATTTGTTGCGGGGCGATTGAAAGCTTTTATGGTGAAAGTTGAAGAGTGTAATAGAACGTGCAGATGGCAGAGTGTCTGGTTTGCTGTAAATATATGTCTGAAACAAGACTGTGTTGTGTCTCTCCATGGCTGTCTAATATCCTCACGGATAAAGTGATGGGAGAAGTTTCACGAACAACATTAAATGTAGGTGCAAAGTTGTTGGATAAGAAATAGCTCGCAAGTGGAGTGTGCCACATTGTTGATCTGGGATGGTGGAGAGGAACTCATGGAAGGGTTTGAAAGTGTTTTTAAGTGGAGGAAGTTGATGATTAAAGAGTGCAAGAATAATAAGGCTTTGATGGTAAACGGAAATATGGAGGAACTGGGGCAATTAATTCATACGCTTCTTCATATTTGGGATTAAATGTAACAGATGGTGAGAAGATGAGAGAGATGGGACGCAGAAGCGAAACAAGGAAGGCAGTGACTGTATTTTAAGATTGGGAGAACCGAAACCGAGGAGTATCTTGGGAAGTTAGATAGTATTTGGCAGGATTGTTGAGCCAAGTCTCCATTATGGAAATGAAGTGTTGAATGTTAAATGTCAAGTGAAATAAACAATTGAAATTCGTGAAATGAATTGTTGCAGTTGAGTACGTGAATCGAGAAGGATTAAAAATGGGAGAAATGAGAAAGTATAAAAAGAAAAGTACTATAAAGATGGAGTGTAAGGGGCATGGTAAAGGAAGAGTTCTCATTTCCAGAAAGTGAGAGACCCCAGGGAATATAGCTCTGCATTTTGCACTTTGTGTATGGGTTTCGAACATGCTATATATATATATATATATATATATATATATATTATATATATAATATATATATATATAATATATATATATAGATTATATATATATGGTATACAGGAGCGCAGACATAAGAGGTTCAGGAGGTCCAGTGATACTTCACATGAAGGCCAAGATTTATTATAAAACGTTTCGCACATCAACTTTGTGCATCTTCAGTCTGTTAAAAGAGAATTGCATATATTAAAAACTAAAAATAGGATTCACAATAGTATTCATGTTAAAATGCAATAAAAATATAAATAGTTAAAAAAGAGAGAAGAAGAACCACTGAGGTACCAACCAACTAGAATGGAAGGAAAGCAATGAATGATATTTGAAAAGAGAGCCAGGTCCAAGACATTGACTATGCCAGATGTAGAGGTGAAGCCGAGGTGTTGCTACTCAATGGGGGAGCCAGTCTTTTAATAATTAACGATTCCAAGGTAGCTAGGTGGTCCGGGTCTTTAGTATGCCCTATTATCGAGAAGTGCTGTTTCGATACATTTATTTTGCATTTGGCGGCATGATTCTTGATACTAGAAAATTCAGGATTACTAATTCTTTGACCTGTTCTATAACTGAAACCTATATGGCTACAATATCTCATCTGCAGTAATCTTCGAGTAGATCCCACGTAAGTTGCAGGGCATCCTGCGTATGATAATTTATATACAACGTTGGATCTCAGAAAGTCCTGCAGTCGATCTTTGAAATTAAAAAGTGAGCCAATTTTGCAAGGATTATTTGAAATAAGCTTAATTTTCAGACATGGAATTTCTTGTTCTATTATCTGTGAAAGTGTAAGAGAAAACTTAGAGTTTGTTATATATGGAATCGACGCATACATCAGTTTCTTTGGGACATCCATTAGCGGAGGAGGTGGTTGGATATAGTTACCTTCTAATTTATTAATTATATTATGTACAATGTCTTTGGGATAGGAGTTTTTTTGAAAAATGGTTATTAAAAATTCCATTTCGTTATGAAAAATTTGCCAGTTAGATGAGTATTTCAAAGCTCTATGGACCAGTGTGTATATGGTATTAATTTTAAAGGTTTTCTGACAAGAACTATAGAAGTTATTGGCTAATCCCGTGAACGCCTTTTTTCGATATACTGCAGTCGTGAATTCTGAATTGACTCTAGTGACAAAGATGTCCAGAAATGGTAATTTGTTTTCATTTTCTATCTCCATTGTGAATTTAATGTTGGGATGTTGTAAGTTAATATGCCCCAAAATTTTTGCTATTTGCCACTGATGTCTGAAAAGGGCAAATTTGTCGTCAACATATCTTCTGTAATACATTGGTTTACAAGAAATAGGACAATTGTCTAAAAATTCTGTTTCCAAATATGACATAGAAAAGTTAGCAAATATTGGCCCAAGTGCCGACCCCATGGCAACTCCATCGACCTGCGAATAGAGTCGTCGATTAAAAATAAACATGGAATCTTGCACAGCAAGTTCAAGAATTTGTTTAAAAAGGGGTTTACTAAAACCATGAAATACAGTGTCATCGCTAATAAAAATCTTATTTAAAATAATAACTATGGTTTCGTTCAATGGTACATTCGAAAACAACGATTCCACGTCAAAACTGGCCATTTGGTAGTCTCCGTCCTGATGGACGCTTTGTTCCTGAAATTGATATTCATTTTTCAAAGTGTGTAAAGTTTATATTTTATTCTTCAGGGAATATCAGTATATCTGGCATATTACTTACCTTGCATATCCCAGTGCCTGGCATTTAGCCAGAGTTCTAAATCTGTTCATTCATCCTTGTATCCATGAATAGAGGATAAAGATACCTCACTTTGTAGCGACATCATCCTTGTGTATGTTTTGGACACAGTTGGGTAGCAATTATTAATAAAAGGTCGCGTAAGTTAAAAAAAAAAAAAAAAAAAAAAAAAAACGCGTTTTATCATTACTGGTTAGCAAATAGAGATTTTTTCATCCCTAAAAATTCACATTTATAAGTTTTTATATTTTATTTTTTTATTTTTAGCTTTGTGTCCTAACACGACTTTGAGTTCAAACCAGTAGCAGTAATATCATTACGTTCTTTTCCTTTCATGGCCATTACGCTTCGTTTCAGTTATAGTTTCGACTCATCGTTTTCATTTTACACACACACACACACACACACACACACATATATATATATATATATATATATATATTATATATATACAGTATATATATATATTTATATATATATATAGATATATATCCATACATATATAGATATAATATATATATATATATATTTATATTTACATATATGTTGGAATTTTCCATTTTCTCAGTATTTCAGAATATTTAACTTTCTTATATGTTTGAGAATACTTCATATATATTATATATATATATATATATATATATCTATATATATATATATATCGGAATATTATTTATATATATATAATATATATATTTCGGGCTTTTTTATTGTTTTCTGTAGGATATTGTAAGCGTAAAAAAAAAATTGTGATTTGGAAAACTTACTACAATGTCTGTGTGCTTTAATTACTGTAGCCTGTCCTATGCTTATGTATCACTTAGTGTGTGACAGTAAATTCAGCCGTGGCTGTGTTGAAAATGTTTTGAAATAACACGATTTCTGTTATTTTTCCTGCTGCTCAGCTGAATTCTGTTGAATGCTTTTTTTTTTTTTTTTTAAATGGTGCAAGTATTATATTTTTCCATTATAGAATCTCCATAAATCCTTCTGGAAGGTTTTAGCCTTGGCATTAAGGTAAACACAAAACCACTTAAAAGAAAAATTATAAAAGAAACCGTTTAAACATTTTTCGTTTAAACATTTTTACTTTATTTCTCGGAGAAATTACTGCTCAAGAAAAAAAGAGTAATTCACATTATTATATTTTGATTTTAATGTAGCCTGATAATAAAATTTTATAGATAATTTGAGCAATTTTTGGAATGGACTGGATGACTGCTCTAAAGGCTTTAAAATTCCCACCAACCATATCATTGTTCATTTTTCATTGTTTTGTATTTTTAACTGTGAAAATGTCAGGCAATGGCCTTTGGAATTGAGAATGAACCTTCAGTGATGAAATAAATAGAGATTAAAAGACAAGAATAAAAAAAATATTAGGAATGATAGTAATTCAGAACTCTGGGATGTTGTGGAATAATTTTACTTTGAAATGTTTTTGGGAGGTTTCAAAAAATTGCGAATACTGTGTAATTTCATACATATTTCGAACACGTTCTGTGTAAGAAAATTAAGCTTGTTTTATTTTTTGAAAAGGGTTGTTGCTTTTATATATATTTTGTATATCTGTTTTATTTACTGCTCAGAATTGAATATCTGTTTTTGACGTTGATGACCTTGTTGTTTCAGTCTATTTTTGTGGTGCCAAATCAGTCATGTTCATTTATTGGTGTACGAATTTATATTTCCAGGAATATATCTAGCAACCAATTTTAATTTTTTAGACACATCCAGAATTCTTTATACCTTATATCCGTTTGGAATTTGTGAATCCCGCGGTGTTTAGTGAACTCTGGTCGTCGTTTCGCGACTGTTTTAAAACAGATTTGCATCTTTGAGCCTAGCGGTCGCCCGGTCGGGTTGCAACCTGTTTTGAAAGCGGCTTTTAAACCGAATTCTAATCACTCTGTAATTAACTTTTAAGCTTGCCGGTCACAGATTCGCCATTATTCATTCATTTGGGTTGGGATGAGTCACCACTCGCATATTTTTTTTTTATCCTGGAGTTTTTGTCGTTGTCTGAGGTTTATGAGAATGATTGTGGATGTAGCCTCCTAATTTTATTTATGGACTTTTTTTGTCTGTGATTTTGAGAATGTGTTCTTGAAAACAATCACCTTTTTAGTTTTATGGAAAAAAAAACTCTAACAAAAAATAAAAGTATTAAGATGGCTTTGTTTGTCCCTCCGCACTTTTTCTGTTCGCCCTCAGATCTGATGAAGTACTGAGGGTAGAGGGCTGCAAATTGGTTTGTGGATCATCCATCCTCCAATCATCAAACATACCAAATTGCAGCTCTCTAGCCTCAGTAGTCTTTATTTTTATTAAAGGTTAAATATATATATGATCGTGCGTCTAACACCGATATAGGTGCCAACAACACGGGTCATCACTACCGGACCGTGGCTGAATGTTTCATTGCCCGCGTCTGAGAGTTTCATAGGCCGCGACTGGGAGTTTCATACAGAATTATGCACTGTACAAAAAACTAAACTTTGTCGCATTTTTTACTTGTTTTATCATGGATTTTTTTTTTCGTTGTTCTGCGGTTTTTGTGATTGCAATTGGGTGCCACCTCATAATTTGCATGTGGGTGGCACTTTCTTATTTTATTCCGGGACTTTTTGTGTGTAATTTTTAAAAATATATTACAAATATTTTTTTGAACAATGGCTTCTTTTCATCAATGAAGTTTCATCAGTTTATAATTTTTGCAAAGTATATTGTTATGATTACTAATCATTATTATGAATTTATCTTTACTGACAACGCTCGAAATTGCAGGATACTCTTGATAGATAAGTTTCTGGACTCTTCTTCTTTTATTTCATAGACGCGTTTCTCCGAAGGAATACCAAGATATGCTTTTAAACCGCGCAAGCTTTAGTTGTGAGTATAATCCACCGGGCGACGCGATGTCACTTGACATAATTTTCCAAAAAATTGTCATATTCCCTTTCCCATTTTTTTTTAAACCCACCATTCGGATGAATATTCGCAAACACGTTTCGGATAAAAGTCCGGATCGGCTTCGAATCCCACCGAAATGGGTTTGCGAGTCTCCTACGAGCGTCAGGAATCGGTGCTGGATTATATTGCTCGTCCAGCCGAATGACTCTCCAGGCTGGATAAAGGACGCTGGCGCAAGGTATAAGGCGACTGGTGTCCTATTCTGCTTCCCATGCTGTATCCTATACTGTATCCCATTCTGTATCCCAAGCAGTATGTATGTGTACTGTATCCCATGCTGTATCTTACAGTGTCCAATGCAGTATATCTTATAATGTATTCCATGCTGTATCATATATTGTATCCCTTACTGTTTCCCCCATGCAGTATCCCATACTGTAGCCCATGCAGTATCCTATACTGTATCTCTTACTGTTTCCCATGCTCTATCCTATACTGCGTCCCCATGCAGCATCCTTTTACTGAATCCCAGGAAGCGTCTTATACTGTATCCCATGCCGTATCCTATATTGTATCCCATACTGTCCCATGTAGTATCCCATACTGTTTCCCCATACTGTGTCCCATGCTGTATTCCATGGAGTATCCCAGACTGTTTCCCCATGGTGTATCCCGTACTGTTTCCCCATGCTGTATCCCATGCAGTATCCCATCCTTTATCCAATAGGAACTTTTCGTAGCTGTATCCAGGCTATTTGACGACCATCCCTAGCAGGATTTTAGGATTCTAGGATTCTATGAGCTCTTGGTAGTTTCGTGTGTAGGATGGTTAGGATGAAATGGCAAAGGAAAAGACTTTTGTTTGGTTTTTGGGGAGGGAGGTTTCAGGCTAGTGATCAGTGTCCAGTGACACAGGAAGCTGCTCTCCATTTGAAATGGCACGTTGAATTTCATATCATTTCGAAATTCAATCTGTTGGTGCTAAATTTGTAAACTCTCTCTCTCTCTCTCTCTCTCTCTCTCTCTCTCTCTCTCTCTCTCTCTCTCTCTCTCTCTCTCATGATTATTTAAGGAGACAGGTATTTGCGTGCGAGAAATTAATAGTGTTAACGTAGAGATCCGAGGTGATATGACTTCTATTTCTGTTTCTTTAGTACTGCAACTGTCGTTTCAGTTAAACAAGTTCTATGTACCTATCATATCTCACCAGTGGATGATCTTCAATGAGAGAGATTTTTCTTGACTCTTCTCATATCTCTATGGCATGTAATAGGTCCTGCCATAAGTCTATGTTGAATTTGCGGTGATTTATTTTATTTACCAACTAATATTGTTTTTATTGTCTAGCCTTCAAACATAGTGATTAGTTATAGCTTTGAAAAGGTTAATTAAACGTGATATGCAATTTTAATTATTTTAGCATTGTAGATATTTTCATTGATCACGCGTTCGATAAGGCCAGTAAAACCGGATCTCTCATACTGCAGAAAGCTTTGAACGTAAAGTTATATAAAACTTTGAAAAATCTTGTTTTCTTAATATTAGCTTTCGCCAGAAGCGTCATGGCTGTCATCTTAAATCATAGTTTATCAAACAATATTTATCTAAAACTTATACAAACTTAAGTTAGTGTTGAAGTAATATGGTGGGTGTTCCTTTTAAAACACTCGCCTAAATTATAACCTGTTTGATTTTAAGCTGTTTCTAAATAAGAAAGAACCAGAAGTGTTGAAATATTGTATATTTCACGTACGTGAGGAAAAAAGCTATCGTTCTGAAATGTTTAGATGTCCCCGACGCGGAAGTGGTAAGAGAGAGTAAAAAATATAGGGGGGAGGGTTGTCTTTGAAAGCAGTCCAAATCGCCCTCCAGCGTATTGGCAATTGTAAACAAACTCCTTGTTTATGCCAGTGATTCTCTCTCTCTCTCTCTCTCTCTCTCTCTCTCTCTCTCTCTCTCTCTCTCTCTCTCCTGAAGGGAAATGTGAAGGTAGGAAGGAGAGTTCTAGAGTCGCAAATATTTATAGCACTAAAAGTCAAGTGGTCAGATGATGTTGCAGTCATGGATCTGAGGGGAAGCACTCATGAGAAGGTGTTGATATTTCGTGTACACACACATACACACAAGTAAGCATGTGTTGTCAATGTTGTGAAATTTTCATATGTTAATTTTTGAGCCATATCCTACACACACACACACACACACACACACACACACACACACACACACACACACACATATATATATCTATATATATTATATATATATATATATATATAATTTTGCTGTGCTCAGGGTCATATGTGTCCCTTGTGATGGATGTAAATGTAGTCTGGTATAAATCAGCCAGTCAATTATGAAGATAAATAGACAATAAGACCTTACTTTTTTTTTTTCAAAGTTATTCCGCTGTTTCTTGTATGATGAATCCTTGCAAGCCACGCCTCATTTTTTCCCGGGGACAATTTATAGACCTGGTTAGGCCTAACGATTATCTTGCGTTAGGAGCCGTATCTGAACATAGATTAGGCTGTCAAGAAACCTGGCGTAGTTCTAAAAATATGTTCTCCAGTCTTAAGTTTTTTACGTTGAATACTTAAATGCTATTTTCGTTTGTACTTTGGGCGTGTGGGGGTATTGTAGGATTTTCCTACTCAATGTTGAAGCTTTTTGTTTTGTTGACATGGCAACTAGCTTGCGCATTTTTACCTTGGTAAGCACTAATATATATATACGTATATATATATATAATATATATATAATATATATATATATATATATATATATATATATCCATATATATATAATATATATATATATATATATATATATATATATATGGATATATATGGATAAAAGAAAACGGAAATAATAATCTTATATAAGAGAGGGGTACGGAAGATTTGGAGATTAATTTACCTGAACATCGCTGCCTTTCTATTTTCATTTTTATTATGTTGCTGTAGATAGTGACGTATAATATTTAGTCACTGCCAATATTCGCTATTTAAAAGCATTTTTTTGCATAGTCTCGTTTCTATTGACTATTTTAATATTTGTATTGCTGTTCATAATGACATATGGTTTTTAGTCACTTTTAAATAAATTATTTTAATAATTGAGTTGATATGCATAGTGACGTGTGGTTTTGGTGACTGAATAATTTATGTTTATTTTTTAATAACAGTGTGAAAAACCATTTAAGGCTTTATCCAGAGACGAGAGAAATTCGCCTGCTTCTCTCTTTCCCCGAAAGCATTCATTACGTCGTAATTAGGCTTAGCGTTTTATCTTGCCGTAGCAGCAGGCGTTTCAAATCGCACAGACTGTAGAAAAATTTGGTTCAAGCGCTAATGCGCTGGTCAATCTTTTGGGGTCTGAAACTGAAAGGTTTTTCCATTTGTTTAGAAAAATAAAAAAAGGAGATCGGATGGAGCTTTATTTAACTTTTATCCATTTGATAGCATGTTGTGGTAGTTATATATGTTGTCATGTTCATTTTATGCTGTGCTGTAGCCGTTTTGGTGTTTACGTCAGGGCATCCTTTTGATAACAAAATTGTATTCACTTTTTGTTGATAGTTTTATATACATATATATATTATTTTTGAATATACTATATGTACATATTTTTATATACAGATATATGCATGTATTTATATATATAATAGAGTAATATATATCTATAATATATTTTTGAATATATATATGTTACATATATTTATATAGATATATGCATGTATTCATATATATATATATATATATATATATATACATATATATATACATATATACAATATATATATATATGTGTGTGTGTGTGTGTGTGTGTGTGTGTATGTATATATGTGTGTGCGTATGTATGTATACCGGTAGGAGATTTTCCACGCATACCCGAGCATATTATTATCATCATCATATACCGGTTCTTTTCATGCAAGCAGAATTTCTCGTCGTTGACCTCCTTTTAAAGTAAATTTGTTTTGAATGGAAAGCCCTAATTAAGCTTTTTCCATCCCCTCGAAATTAGATATCGATATTTTTCCTTGGCATGCGGGATCATCAATTGACGTCGTTTTAAAAGGAAGTTGTTAGAAATACGGAAGTTTTTCTTTTTTATTCTGAATTTCCGTAAATGTTACTTCATAGGAACGGGATGTTTGGTTTTGGAATGAAATTTGCCTGAAGCACTCAAATATTTGTCTATAATTTATGTTTTTTGCTTCCATTCTCTCTCTCTCTCTCTCTCTCTCTCTCTCTCTCTCTCTCTCTCTCTCTCTCTCCTTAAACATTTGTTTTATTCCCCCCTCTCTCTCTCTCTCACTTAAACATTTGTGTTTCATTCCCCCCCCTCTCTCTCTCACTGAAACATTTTGTTTCATACCCCCCCCCCCGCTCTCTCACTCTCTCTCTCTATCCAAACATACATTCACATATGCATATTTACATACCACCAAACACAGCAGTGGTGGCATGAATTTTAACCTACGAATAGCAGCACTCTCACTCACTCTCTCTCTCTCTCTCTCTCTCTCTCTCTCTCTCTCTCTCTCTCTCTCTCATTAAACACTTCTTGCATCATATGCGACGTCCTGCATGTTTCTGATTTTTCCAGGTACCGTTTTTTATCAATTTATTTTTACATATATCCTCATCACCTTCTTTACGATATCTATATCCTATTATTTTTTTCTTATTTTGATCCAGAGCACAAAATCCTATGTAGAAATTTTCGCGCCACGGATGTTGGGTCGACTTCGGTTACCATAGAAGCTGAGGATGCGAGTCTCTTTTGATTAAGATGTTTTTATCGTCGCTCCACCACAGATTTCATGCGTTTGTTTCTTTTTGGATTTTCGTCTGTTGTTAGTTCAGTTAATTTTGTATCCGTTGGTTAAATTTCTATAGTAAGCTATCTTCATAAAATTCGGCTTATTTGCTTCAGGTGTCATCTCTTTATAATATGTACACTTATTTTGTTGAGATGTTTTGTAATTCCCATAATTATTTTTTTTAATTTTACAAAAGTCACTATCTTTTTATGACAAATGCATTGATTGAGATTTTTGTTATCTTGTTAACTTATGTTTTATCAAGTACTAAACATTTTCTAAATGTGAAGGGAGTTCGGATAACCCAGATTTTATGATCGTCATTATTATGACAGCAGTGATTTTCCCCTTCAAAAGCTTTGTCAATAATCTTAATTTTGTCATGAATATCGATCGGAAATTGAAGCTGCTGACGCCAGACGACGTAAACTAATCTATTATGTTGCTACACGCACTTATATTTAACCGCTTTCATATTAACACGCAAATATAAGTAAACTTTTACTGAAGAGTCTTCGTTCCTGTTCAACCTGAATTAGAAATAGACGTCCAGCCGTTCGGTTTCACTCTTTGATGAGCAGAAAAAGTAAATGGAAGAAATATTTTTCATGTGTAGCAAAAGCTCATCGTGCTTAGCACAAAAAGAAAAAAAAACTGCAAACGACTGCACGGCTTTACAGTTTGATCATTCAGAGCGTTTATTATTATTTTTTGATAATGTTTGAACTTTTCTTAACATTGAATTTTTAAAATTATTTTTGCAAAGAAACTCATTGCAATGAGCCTAAAACACGGGCAGTGCCAGTTAAGGAGATTACCCTTCGGCTTTTTTATGATATATATTATATATATATTTATAGCTATATATATTATTATATATAATATATAATATAATATATATATATATATATATATATTATATAATTTGTTTTTTTTTTTTTTTTTTTTTGTAGTTAGACATTTGTTGTTATTGTATGTACATTGATTATTAATAAGTTATTTCCTTAAGTTTTTGTTGCTAAGTGGGGCAGAGATACTATCGCTTATAGGAATTTTGAACATAATTTTTTTCTATGGGTATTCCCATTTACGACAATGTTATTTTATAATGTTCTCAGCCATAACGAAATTTCATGTAGATCAATTTCACAGGAACTGAAGAGCTTTTTTTAACTCATAATGAAGTATGAGTAATTTATTTGGCATTAATGCCCATTTGTCAGCGTGTGTCGCATTATTATTATTAATAATCAAAGATGTTTTGTTTTTGTAAGTATACTATACGTATATCCATTGTTTCAGTTTCCTGACCTCCCTTAGGGGCTGAGTGCCCTCGGCGTCCCTTATACTACACTGTATCCATTACTCTATTCTTTCTACTATGGATATCTTTGGTTTTGTAAGTATGCGAAGCCTCAATTTTCTGGCAAATCACATTATAGTAACATATTTACAAATGTTACCTCGTAAATAGTCACACCTGCTACTCGTGTGTCGTAAGTCTTTCAAGAGTTCTCACCTCAATAGAAGGAGAAGGGGAGAGTGAAAGAGAGTAGAGGGGCTGAGAGTTGTTTGGCGAGGAGAGCGGCCCGATGGTGGGAGGATAGGCTTATTGAAAAGTTTCGCTACCGTGGGAGGATGGCACACAAATTCTAGAGCGTTTGATGTTGGCTTCTGTATCTTTTTCCAGACTCGATTTTTATAGGAGGTTCCTATAGAGATATCGATACTTAACAAGGCTTACTTTTTTCACCAGCGATTTTATTTTTTATTCTCCTCTTTGACGGTTCTTCTTTTTGGATTTGGTTTCGAGTTATTTCCTTGTGGGAACGGCGACAACCTATTATCCAATTCAGCAGTTGTGTAGCATGAATTTGGATTGACTGCTCTTCTTACAAAGAACGATTTGATGTTGGATATATATGCATATATACGTATGTATGTGTGTATGTATATATATATATATATATATATATATATTTTTTTTATATTTACATATACACTATACACACACACACACACACACACACACACACACACATATATATATATATATATATATATATATATAAATATATATATATATATATATATATATATATAGGGTATGTGGGTGGGTGGCGTATATGTTTAGTACCATGGGATTTTTAACTACATTTTTTCACGATCCATTATATATTTGAATTCATGATTCCCGGAATTCTTTTTCTAACATCATTTTCATGTATAGATCAATAAGCAACTTGGCGAATTCGTCAGCCTTGACCATCCAGTTAGAAAATATCCTTCCACCTTAATGATTACGTACCTTTTGGTGTAAAGAATATAATTATAATGCAATCCGCCCTTGCAGTAGCCTTCTCAGACGAATGCGGAATCGTTTAACCTTGATATGAACTTTCATGAGCGTACATCCAGGCTTGCATAAAAGGATATTAAGAGACTCTTGGGCTAAACTTCCACCTGACTCGGTTTCTTATAATTCCAGGGTTTTACTGGTTTCATTAAAATTTGTGATTATGAACGTAATTTTATGAAGGTCGGGATGTTCAAAAGGTATACATAGTTTTCCTTTCTATGTTTATTTCGACTGCTTTACTGATGCAGTATATACATATATATATATATATATATATATATATATATATTATATATATATATATATATATATATATATATATGTGTGTGTGTGTGTGTGTGTGTGTGTATACTATATATATATATATATATATATATATATATATATATATATATATATATATATATATATATATGCGTGTGTCAGGGCGAACTAGGTCTTTGAATTCTAGGTCTTTGAATTCAAAGACCTGAGTTCGATTCCGATGTAAAAACAAATATATGTGTATGTGTGCGTAAATATATATATATATATATATATTATATATATATATATATATATATATATATATATATATATATATATATATATACACGTATATATACGTTTGCTCTCTCTCTCTCTCTCTCTCTCTTCTCTCTCTCTCTCTCTCTCTCTCTCTCTCTTTGTGCACATCTGGTTCTGGAGCGTCATACTGTGTTATTCCCGCACATTTTCCTTCAAATTTAAAGGATCGAAATGCAAAAATGGTCATGCATAAAATTACCGTTTTGACAAGAATGTTGCTCCACCGCCAATACTCCTAATGTTTGCTGGATGGGTCATGAGCTCGAATGTGCATATAATATTTACTTCGAATGTAAAGTAGAGTGGAGTGATTTTATAAA
This sequence comes from Macrobrachium nipponense, assembly GCF_015104395.2. Lineage (NCBI taxonomy): Eukaryota > Metazoa > Arthropoda > Malacostraca > Decapoda > Palaemonidae > Macrobrachium > Macrobrachium nipponense. The sequence continues at coordinate 20,654,293 of NC_087216.1, read as the reverse complement.
TTTGTATATTAATTTATGTAACTGTAATAAAATGAACTTCCCTAACTTGCAAAAGCCTCTCTCGTCTGTGAAGGATAATTTGATTATTGGTATTTTATTGAAATTGTTAGATTACGCGATTACAACTGAAATGGTTGAAGGCTATTTGTTTGAATTTAGGAACATCTGATATTCCTTGAATTACAGTCTTTTACCGGATATTTTTCTCTCTCGGTGAAGTACACGTTAAATTGTATTCATATAAGATTATAGACAGATCAAAAAAGAAAGATGAAGATTAGCACGAGATTATTCTGGAAAATAGCTCCTACATTTCTAACAGAGAAATTTGGTTTCCTGTTTCTCTTGGAACTTCCATTGCTGAAGCTGACGTCATTGGTAAACCATCTGTCACGTCATTTCAACTTTTTGTTTTTGACTGCTGTGTGTGTGGAGAGCTGGCGGTTGTTTACCCTAGGGAGTTTGTGTTTCGTTGTTTGGCAGCAAATGTGCAAACAAACACGTGGGTGGGGCTGGAGGGGGGTGGGGTGGCGGTTGGCTGGCAAAGGCTGGCTGGCTGCATTGCCCAGACGAGTTTGCTACGTTCATGAACATTGCTGGCTCGTGTTGTTTTTGGTATCTTCAGTTCAACTATTTTTCTTTTTTGTCGTATGATGATCTCTCTCTCTCTCTCTTATGTTTTTTTTATATATGTATACATAATTAATAGATTTGTGGTAAGAATAATAATGATAATCAAGTTGAAAGCTTTAGTCAGTTACGGAGCTTATGTATATATATACATACATTTGTTTAATTGCTGAGCGTTTTTCTTCCTTAATTCTTCATGTACGAATGAAATTAATTCATCAGAATTATATAGTAATACAATTTCATTTCTCTGTTGTATGGTAATAGTTTGGATTCCAAATTGTTGCGAAAGATTTTCTTTTTTTAGACTGCGAACTTCCTCAAAATAAAATGTATATTCGAGGATTTTCTTTATTTTGCAACATGGCAATTCCAAAAACGGAAAACGAATTTGGAAAAATAACGACCTACTCTTTCTTCAAACCAGGTGCATTCATCGTGTCTAAAAACCATTAGTTAGTTTTTTTTTTCCTTTCCGTAAACGAATGCAGCAGATTTTTGCTTCCGTACATCTTCACTTTTGCATGCAAGATCTCGGTTGCTTTCTCGACAAAAGGAATGCGAAATAAACGTATTTAGCTTTTGCCTTTCTCAGTACAGCGGATGTGGATGTCATCTTTAGACGAAATGTATAACGTGTGTGTGTGTATATATATATATATATAATATATATATATATATATATATATATATTATATATATATATATATATATATATATATATATATATATATATATATATGCGCTTCTGTGACGTGATCGATATTATGTTGGCCCGCCACCTCGGTAGTCGCAAGTTTGATTCTCGGGCATTCCACTGAAGGGTTAGAGGAAGTGTATTTCTGGTGATAGAAGTTCACTCTCTACGTGGTTCGGAAGTCACGTAAAGCCGTTGTTACCCGTTGCTGAATAACCACTGGTTCCATGCAACGTAAAACCACCATACAAACCAAATGTGTATTATATATATATATATATATATATATTATAGATACATATATATATATATATATATATATTAATGAACTTTGACCCTAAGATTCTAGAAATTTCGAAATCAGTGCTTCGAAACTAGTAACACAATAGAGCCATGATGAAGTCATGAAAATTCAGAGCACCGTCTGTAGCACTGCATCACAGTTGCTCTTGCTCACTGGAGATCAGAATTTGTTATTCCATCTGGCAAAACTCACCGAATAGAATGTATTCTATGTAACTCGAGTCAAGTTGTAGCTCACCCAAGTCAGATGATTTATGGCAGTCTTATAATTATAGTTCTCAGGTGTATTGTAATGGTGAAATGAAGTGATACTGTGTATTCCCGATTCATTTTCCCCTTGGACTAAATATATATTTTGAATTATGGTTGTGTGGTTATTAGATATCACATTTGCTTCGTGAATACCAAGAATGATGTTCGGTAATTTTTATTATTATTGCTCTGAGATATCGTCTTCGAGGCTGCAGGAATAAACTTTGGGTTTTCTGAAAGATTTTCGAAGCTTCTGTATTACGAAGGTTTCGAGTCTGAACACCAAAGAGCTTTAATTGCATGATACCCATTATAAATGAGATGCTCTCTCTCTCTCTCTCTCTCTCTCTCTCTCTCTCTCTCTCTCTCTCTCTCTCTCTCTCTCTCTCTCTCTCTGACACACACACACACACAAATTCCCCTTCGTTTTTATACAAATAATCTTCTAGTTATTACTTGCATAATGAAAGTGAATTTTCACTTTTTATTTATAAATGAGTGATGTAAGAAACTGTTCAGTTCATGCAGTTATTACTGTTTTGGATTAATCTATTTTTCCTTCGTTTCAAACGAGTTTATGACATGTTCGTTCAGTCTTCTGTTTGCTTTTCGGGGAACGAAGAGTTTCAAAATAATGCTGTTGCTATAAACACAGCTGGGTAAATTTTCGTACCTTCTCACTATTCTATGAGTATAAGAATTTTAGAGACCGAAGATATTGGCCACTGTTATGATTTTACCTTTGGGAAAATGCTGGCAATTTTAGAATGTAGATTCTATTTTCGTAACTGCACGTAATCGCCGATAAAATGGGCCTCGCCATGCATATAAAGCGACCTTTCTTTACAATTGCGAAATGGAAGCCACTGGACTGAAAACTTTAATTCCCAGACAGCGATCAGCTGATGTTTGTTTACTCCCAGACGAAGGTTGGGTAAACGGATTAACTTTACGTAGGTAATATCAGCTGAACGAGGAATTTGAAAGGGAATGGATACTTGTCCCCTTTAATTCAGTTTGTGAAGTTGGATATTTAGAGTTAGATGAGGGTGGAAAGTCGAGGGCGGAGATGTTTAATCATCCGTTAAGTTGGTGGATCTTATGAACGAATGGTTTTATTCATTATTCTGTTAATCATACTTGTGTTTATGCTTTTTATAAGTATTTCGCCTAAGATTTATAACAACGAAACTGGAAAGATTAAGGTATTATTCAGGTAACCACCTCACAGTTTTGTAATATCTCGTGGTATAGGTTTGCAAGACAAAATAAGAAAAGTTTTTTCATGCACACGCACACAGATATATATATATATATATATATATATATATATATATATAATATATAATATATTATATAATATATATATATATATCATATATATATATATATTATATATAGTCGTTCAGTGGAGAAATTATATACGAATCTTCAGAGGGTGTCCATGATACTAGTTGTAAAAGGATTAAGTTTATTATGAAACGTTTCGCACATGAAACATCTGTGCATCATCAGTCTGCAAAGAGCAATAAGACAAATAAATAACATATAAAGCCATAAAACACAAACAGAACTCACATGAATTAAAATAGTCTTAAAATTAACCAAAAAAAAAAAAAGAGAAAAGTACAAAGTAAAAACAGTAAAAAGAGAGAGAACACCCAAAACACTAACCGTCCATGAGGAGAGAAGATGGAATGACCTGTCGTCAAAAGCAGGTGATGACGTAAACTATGCCAGGTATAGAGTGGTTGAAGAATTATTACCATTTAACGAAGGAACAAGTTTCTTAATATACTAAAGACTCGAGGGTTAGTTTAAGTGATCAGGATGTTTGACATGATCTATTATTGTGAACTGTTCTTTCTGAAGCTCAATTTTGCAATTAAAGCATGGTTCCTGATATTAGAAAATTCAGGTTGTTTTTATTCTTTGTCCTGTTCGGAAACTAAAACCTAAATGACTGCAATATCGAACCCTCAGCAACCTTCGAGTCGATCCAACGTAAGAACCTGGACATCCAGGGCATGTAAATTTATATATGACGTTGGATCTCATGAAGGGCTGAAGGCGATCTTTGAAATTAAAAAAGGAACCTATGGTACAAGGATTGTTTGATATTAATTTGACCTTGAGACACGAATTTCTTTGTTCAAGATGATTTTAAACTGGATATAATTTCAGATCAGAAATATGAGGAATAGTAGCATAAAATAACCTTTTGGGAACATCAAAATTAGGAGATAAAGGCTGAAAAAACTTCGAAAGTATCTGGTTGACAATTTTCAAAACTACGTCTTGTGGAAAAGAATTGGACTTAAAAAAACTCAGCAAAAATGAAATCTCGTCATGAAAAATTTTTCCAAGAGAATACTTTAGGGCCCTACTTTACCAATGTGTGATTGGGTGTTTAATTTAAAAGAATGTTGACAGGAACTATAAAAATTATTAGTGAGTCCTGTATATGTCCGTTTTCTGTAGACTGACGTGGCAAATTCTGAATTACTTCTAGTGATTCTCAAATCTAAATAAGGTAGAGTACCTTCTTTTTCAACCTCTACTGGCGCATCTTTGTAGAAATCAGTATTATACAGAGCAGATTTATACAATCTGAAGCGGACGAATCTCGGAGTGATTTTCTCCAATACTGCCAACTGAATGATGTCACTCCGAGATTCGTCCGCTTCAGATTGTATAAATCTGCTCTGTATAATACTGATTTCTACAAAGATGCACTTAGAACACCCTGCTTAAGAACGAAATTGAATGTAAAATCCGCTCTATTAACCTGTTAACTGTTACAACAGAACAACTTAAGAATGTTTTGTTTAATGATTTGTCCATGGTTGATCGTCTGCTTTATCAGAGATTGTTTTGTAGATTTATTAATAACTATATCTCTGAGGTATTTTCTAGACACCAGAAAAAACTGCTGAATCTCGGTGTTGTTATTCCCGATTTCCATTCTAGAAATAAATGTATTTTTAACTTTTCCAGTTATGTTTTATCAAAGAGCGAAGAATTTTTATTGTCTTTTGGGTTAGACTTTTGCTTACCCTCATATAGACCTAACTATGCCAGGTTTTTCTTACCTCTTGAAACTATGTTTCAAAGATTGATAAAATTTGAATTTAACCAAGATATCGGTGAGCTCCAACAGAAAATATCTAATTTGGCTCACAAAACGTACTTGAATTTAAGAACTAGTTGGACACCATTTTTTAGATCGTCTGATCTGAAAATACTATTGAAGTTAAAGGAACAAGTAGACATAATTTTGTGTAAACCAGATAAGGGCAAGGGGGTAGTTATTATGAATAAGACTGATTACATACAAAAAATGGAAACTATTCTCTGCGACAATTCCAAGTTTGTTTCCCACGGTGAACCTACTTTTTTAGATATATACAAAAGAGAGGATAAAATTAATAGATTCTTGAGAAAAATAAAAAATGATAGTATAATAAATGAAACTACCTATCAACAGCTGTTTGTGACTGGTTCCTCTTTCAGCATTCTTTATGGTTTACCGAAAATTCACAAGCCTGACCTACCTCTGAGACCAATCATGGCTGCTTACAATAGTCCATCTGTTTCCATCTCAAAATTTCTGGCAGGACTTTTATCCGAATTTTGTAACGGTGAATTTTCCTTAAAAAATGGATATGAATTTCAACAATTAATTTCTAGACAGGATGAAGACTATTTTATGGCTAGTTTTGATGTGGAATCTCTTTTCACAAATGTTCCACTCAATGAAACCATTAGCATTATTTTAAACAAAATTTTTTCCAACGATGATACATATATGTTTTAATCGGGCTACTTTTAAACAATTACTTGATCTTGCTGTGCAAGATTCTATGTTCATTTTTAACAATCGGCTCTATTCGCAGGTCGATGGAGTCGCCATGGGGTCTCCTTTAGGCCCATCTTTGCTAACTTTTTTATGTCAGACTTGTAGTCGAAGTTTTTAAATGGTTGTAGTTCTAATTTTAGACCATCTTTTTATCGTAGATACGTTGATGATACCTTCGCGTTATTCCAACATCCTTGGCAATGTTCCTCATTTTTAGAATTTATTAATAACGCTCACCCGAATATCAATTTTACAGTAGAGGTTGAAAAAGAAGGTACTCTACCTTATTTAGATTTGAGAATCACTAGAAGTAATTCAGAATTTGCCACGTCAGTCTACAGAAAACGGACCTATACAGGACTCACTAATAATTTTTATAGTTCCTGTCAACATTCTTTTAAATTAAGCACCATCCACACATTGGTAAATAGGGCCCTAAAGTATTCATCTTCTTGGAAAAATTTTCATGACGAGATTTCATTTTTGCTGAGTTTTTTTAAGTCCAATTCTTTTCCACAAGACGTAGTTTTGAAAATTGTCAACCAGATACTTTCGTAGTTTTTTCAGCCTTTATCTCCTAATTTTGATGTTCCCAAAAGGTTATTTTATGCTACTATTCCTCATATTTCTGATCTGAAATTCATATCCAGTTTAAAACAAATCATTGAACAAGAAATTCCGTGTCTCAAGGTCAAATTAATATCAAACAATCCTTGTACCATAGGTTCCTTTTTTAATTTCAAAGATCGCCTTCAGCCCTTCATGAGATCCAACGTCATATATAAATTTACATGCCCTGGATGTCCAGGTTCTTACGTTGGATCGACTCGAAGGTTGCTGAGGGTTCGATATTGCAGTCATTTAGGTTTTAGTTTCCGAACAGGACAAAGAATAAATCAACCTGAATTTTCTAATATCAGGAACCATGCTTTTAATTGCAAAATTGAGCTTCAGAAAGAACAGTTCACAATAATAGATCATGTCAAACATCCTGATCACTTAACTACCCTCGAGTCTTGTTCCTTCGTTAAATGGTAATAATTCTTCAACCACTCTATACCTGGCATAGTTTACGTCGTCACCTGCTTTTGACGACAGGTCATTCCATCTTCTCTCCTCATGGACGGTTAGTGTTTTGGGTGTTCTCTCTCTTTTTACTGTTTTTACTTTGTACTTTTCTTTTTTTTTTTTTGGGTTAATTTTAAGACTATTTTAATTCATGTGAGTTCTGTTGGTGTTTTATGGCTTTATATGTTATTTATTTGTCTTATTGCTCTTTGCAGACTGATGATGCACAGATGTTTCATGTGCGAAACGTTTCATAATAAACTTAATCCTTTTACAACTAGTATCATGGACACCCTCTGAAGATTTATATATATATATCTATATATAATATATATATATATATATATATATATATATATATATATATAATATCCCCTTGTAAACATAAACTTAGTTTTAGCTAGAAGTTTTGGTTGTATTGCATGTCTTCCTGCAGTTAAGGTTAGATTTCAACTATGATTTCCCCTTTTGTGTCGAATAGAGTAACCTGCCCATTTGTTAAGAGGGAAGTCAATTTTCTTTATTAACTCCAGTTAGAATTATGAGCAAGCCTTTTCTTCGTTGGTTGGTACCTGTTCGTCAAAGCAAATCTGAAAGTAAAATCCTCTCATAGAGACGGAACATAAATATTTATCAAAACAAAAAGAGGAAAAAACTGAATATTTGAAAAGCGGGTAGACGAAAACAAAACCAAGAGAATTCTGTATTTTTTTTTATCCCGTTACATTCCCATACCTGAAAACCCGCGGTTAGAAATATTCAGCTTTTGCCGGAAATGTAAACAACGGAAAGCGGTTTCATCGATTATATGCTTTTTTACCTTTTGGCGTATGTTCTGAATTCCTGAGAATTTGACCGAGGTTTTTGATCGAAGGGAATTTTTGGTTCGCCAGCTAAATATATATATATATATATATATATATATATATATATATATATATATATATATATAAATAAATCAAGCTTGGACACTGAAAGAGGGTAACATGGCTTCAAAAGTGAAGAAGAATTCACTTCAATAAATTTAAAGGTCGCAATCATCCAGGTAAGATAAGACAGGATAGTTCCACTTCTCTGATTCTCTGAAGTGAATACTTTGCGGATATTATTATTACAAGAATTAAAACCACGAGAAATTACAACGTTAAATTTAAAGTGTTTGGCTGGCAAACCAATATATATATATATATCTAATAAAAGGAGCCCATAAAAACACCAAAATATAGAGAAAAAAGTACTATATTTCAGAGACTGCTGTCTCCCTCTTCAGGTATATGAATGAGAAAAGTTTACAGAAAAGGTGGTATTTATACCAAGAGGTCCATCCACAAACAAGCCATTTTAAGTCACCCCCGCTGATAATCTTCCTTTAATCTTCTTAAGGGTTGGTTGAATGAAGAGGTTGTCGATCGTGTCCGAAATCCATGCTCCTTTTGAGATGTTCATTACCTGCCTCTCTTTTATTAAGGCCGATTCCATCATTTGACTCTTGTACCGGCAGTTGCTGCTATAAATTACACGTGACAAATTCCAGTTTATTCTATGGTTATGTTCATTTATATGGTTGAAAATAGCCGAGTTCTGTTGTCCATACCTAACTGACCGTTTGTGTTGTATTAATCTCTGGGGAAGGGATTTACCTGTAAATCCGATGTAAGATTGGTCACAGTCCTGGCATGGGATTTCGTATACCCCAGAGTCCTTTGGAGATGTCTTTTGTTGGACGTTAATCAGGGATTTGGCTAAGGTGTTTGGGTAAGTAAATACAAAAGGGTTCGATTTTCCGAGGGGATTGGTTATTCTCTTAATCGTGTCCAGGTGGGGAATTATTATTTTATTGTTGGGTGTATCTCTGATCTTGTCTTTAGGGGGTCGGTAGAAAATTACGGTTTGCTTTGTGATTGCTTTTCTCATTATATGGTCAGGATAGTTTTAAAGACGAAAAGTTGCTTGCGAATTAGTTCAAATTTTTTTGTTTTTTTTCAGGAATTCCTGGGGAACAAATTCGTAAGGCTCTTAAGAACAAGTTACTAGCTACACCTATCTTGATAGTACTGTCGTGATAGCTAAAGTACTATCAAGATAGGTGTAGCTAGTAACTTGTTCTTAAGAGCCTTACGAATTTGTTCCCCAGAATTCCTGGAAAAAGAATTTGAACTAATTCGCAAGCAACTTTCGTCTTTAAAATATCCTGACCATATAATTGAGAAAGCAATTCACAAAGCAAACGTAATTTTCTACCGACCCCCTAAAGACAAGACCAGAGATACACCCAACAATAAAATAATAATTCCCCACCTGGACACGATTAAGAGAATAACCAATCCCCTCGGAAAATCGAACCCTTTTGTATTTACTTACCCAAAACACCTTAGCCAAATCCCTGATTAACGTCCAACAAAAGACATCTCCAAAGGACTCTGGGGTATACGAAATCCCATGCCAGGACTGTGACCAATCTTACATCGGATTTACAGGTAAATCCCTTCCCCAGAGATTAATACAACACAAACGGTCAGTTAGGTATGGACAACAGAACTCGCTATTTTCAACCATATAAATGAACATAACCATAGAATAAACTGGAATTTGTCACGTGTAATTTATAGCAGCACTGCCGGTACAAGAGTCAAATGATGGAATCGGCCTAATAAAAGAGAGGCAGGTAATGAAACATCTCAAAAGGAGCATGGATTTCGGACACGAGCGACAACCTCTTCATTCAACCAACCCTTAAGAAGATTAAAGGAAGATTTATCAGCGGGGGTGACTTAAAATGGCTTGTTTGTTGATGGACCTCTTGGTATAAATACCACCTTTTCTGTAAACTTTTATCATTCATCTACTGAAGAGGGAGACAGCAGTCTCTGAAATATAATACTTTTTTCTCTATATTTGGTGTTTTTTATGGGCTCCTTTTATTAGATGGAATTCTGTTGTTACAGAACATTTTTACCAGTCATATATATATATATATATATATATATATATATATATATATATATATATATATATATATATATATATATATACACATGTGTGTGTGTGAGAGAGAGAGAGAGTTTTCGTATCTTGGCAGATGGAGTTTTATCGTCCTATCGTCCTGCTATGAATCAACAATGGCAGTACTTGAAAATACAAGGGTAGAAATCTTAAAAGTACAAGGAAATCAGCCGTGCGTCTCCTCCTCCACAACTGGGTGTTTCAAAGTTCAGTGAGTGTGAAGTCTATGCTTTCGAGCATGACAGACCCTTGTCTTCTGAATTTGCATTTTAGAGGGTTAATACTCTCTCTCTCTCTCTCTCTCTCTACTGTGAGTATTATTGGCATATTATAGTGTTAATAGTCCCCTCTCTCAAGTTTAAAAGAAAACTAGGCAAAATCATTAGGATACTGTGAATGCACAGTAAAACCTGCTCCTTCAGATACGTGAGCGCACGATGTCTCTTCGGATGGACTAACAAGTCTTTGAGACATCCTAATCCTTCTCTCTCTCTCTCTCTCTCTCTCTCTCTCTCTCTCTCTCTCTCTCTCTCTCTCACAAAGAATAAGCCTGTCGTGGAAGCAAAATGCAGCCTCTCTCTCTCTCTCTCTCTCTGTACAAATAGTTGAGGATGAAGAAGAAGAAGAGGAAGAAGAAGAAGAAGAAGAAGAAGAGGAAAACGTAAGAGAAGTAAACAAAACTGAAATGACAGAAAAAGATAAGGAAAACAAAAGAACAAGATAAAAGTATGGATGCAGAGATACTCATTGATACTACATATGAGGCTATAAAGCAGCATACCTACGAAGAAATAAATTACGATATGACAGCACAAAAGAAAATGCCGAAGAGGCTCTACCCAGATCTACACAATGACGGGAAAGAGGAAAAAATATACAAAAAAGACAAAGTCTGCAACCTTTTGAAAAGAGGGAATTGCAGATATGGAGAAAAATGTTACTACAAACATCCTAAGGTATGTCACAAATATGAAATATATGGTAAATGTGCATACTTAGATGGATATGAGGATGATTGCAGAGATCTACATCCAAAAATATGCAAAAAACCTAAAAGAAGGAAAAGAAAAGGATGTAAGTTCGACAAAAAATGTAAATCTATGCACCCTGTAGCCATGAAAAATAATCAAATAAATAACCAATCAAGCAATAAAATCCAAAATAAGAAAGAAACAAATAAAGAGAGGAATGAAGAATATCAGGTAAAAGAAAAAAGCAAGCCATCAACGAGATATGCAGAGGTGCCAGCAAAAATTTCAATGCATCAGCTCCAAGATTCTACTCAAGAGATAATAACTGTTTTTATTATGCAAGGGGATATTGCAGATATGGAGAAAATTGCAGATTCAGACACAAAATGAATAATTATGATGAAGGAAGAACAAATATTATGGAAAAGTTGGATTTTTTAATGTCAGAATTTCTGGAAATGAAAAAAAGAACAACATACCAGAACAGGAAAGAGACATGGGAAAATCCTTATTATTACCAATATTAAATGAAGGAGAAAACACGCAAACCATCATAGTGATGAATGCGCAGGGTTTAGTTACGAGTAACTCAAAAAGAAAAATAGAGTACTTAGAAGAACTAACCCAAATTGAAAAGAAAATAGATATAATGAATATAAGTGAAACCTGGTATTCCCCAAGAGACTGGAATGATGATCAAATAAAAGGGTTTCAAACTTATAGATCAGATAGAAAAAATAGGAATCAAGGGGGAACCGCAATATATGGGAAAGACAAAAAACAAGGAAAAATATATGAGAAATATAGTAACTCAGAATGTGAACTAATAGCGGTAGAATTTGAATCTGAAAAATTAATGAACATAGTAATATATAGACCTTCCTAATATTAAAGAGTTTGACTTAATAATAGAAAAATTGGATGATATATGTAGAAATCACAAGGACTGGACTATTCTCCTATCTGGAGACTTCAACTTTCCTTTCGTAGACTGGAAAGAACGAATAGGAGATTGTGGATGTACTTATACATATAAAAAAGAGAGTAATAGTAGTGCAGAAGATAAGAGGCAATTCGAAAAGCTATTAGATATGCTACTAGAATACAACATTCAACAAATAAATCACCTGCCAACAAGAAAGGAAAATACTTTAGACCTAGTATTTGTGAACGAGATGAATTATGTTAAAGAAATAATAGTTTATAATGCGAGTATTTCAGACCATAATGTCATAGAATTAACAGTCCATTCCAAAGCAAGTGAAAACAGAGATAAGCAAGAAATGAAAAAGTGGGAAGGATATGGAAAATACAACTTCTACAGTAAAAATATAAAAATGGTCAGAAATAAATGAAGAATTAAACAAAGATTGGGATAATATTTTCGTAAGTGATGACATAAAGGTAAATACGGAGATATTATATAAAATATTAGAGAAAATAGTGGATAAATATATACCGAAGAAGAAAAGTAAACATCAGTCATGCATACCAAGAGACAGAAGGATCTTGTTCCAGAAAATCAGAAAGTGGAAAAAAGGTCTAGCAAAAAAAAAAAAATGCATGGAAAGTTATAGAACTAAAAAGTAAGATAGAAAATGCAGAACAAAAGATTATACAATCAAAAGAAAATGAAAAACGGGACTTGGAAGAAAAACCCTATTAAATATCAAGCAAAATCCCAAACTATTATACTCATATGCGAAGAAGATGAATAAAAGAAGAATAGAAATAGGCCCTCTAAGAATTGAAGGGAGATTAACGAATGAAAAAAAGAAAAGGAAATTTGCAACATACTGGCAGAACGATATAAGAGAGAATTCACCCCTAGAATAGATAATGAAGATAATGATATAGAAGTAAGGGATGAAAATAGTGAATATTTAGCTGACATAGATATTAATGAAGCTGATATTGTGCAGGCTATTATGAAATTAAAATGGAGCTGCTGCAGGGCCTGATGGAATTCCTGCTATTTTGTTAAAGAAAGTAGTTCATTCTATCGCAAAGCCACTTGCAATATTATTAAGACAAAGTGTAGATACAGGCAAGATTTATGATGAGCACAAATTAGCATATTACCCCTACCCCTACTTTCAAAAGTGGATCAAGACTAGAGGCAAGTAATTATAGGCCTGTGAGTCTAACATCACATATTATGAAAGTGTATGAAAGGGTAATGAAGAAAAATATTATGAAACATTTAATAAAAAATAATTTGTTTAATAAAGGACAACATGGTTTCGTACCCGGAAAAAGTACACAAACCCAACTGTTAGTCCACCGTGAGAACATATTCAAAAATATGAAAAGCGGAAATGAAACAGATGTGGTTTATTTAGACTTTGCAAAAGCTTTTGATAAAGTAGACCATAATATATTAGCGAAGAAAATTAGAAAACACAATATCGTGGATAAAGTAGGAAGATGGTTAAAAGAATTTTTACACAACAGAAAACAGATAGTTATTGCAAACGACGAGAAATCGGATGAAGCCAAGGTAATATCCGGTGTGCCGCAAGGTACGGTGTTAGCTGCAATACTGTTTGTTATTATGATTGAAGACATAGACAATAATGTTAAGGATTCGGTAGTGAGTAGTTTCGCAGATGACACAAAAATAAGTAGAGAAATTACTTGTGATGAAGATAGGAACGCTCTACAAAGAGACCTTAACAAAGTATATGATTGGGCAGAGGTAAATAGGATGGTATTTAACTCTGATAAATTTGAATCAATAAATTATGGAGACAGAGAAAGAAAGCTATATGCATATAAGGGACCTAATAATGAGACAATCACAAATAAGGAAGCAGTTAAAGACCTTGGTGTGATGATGAATAGGAACATGTTATGCAATGATCAAATAGCAACTCTGTTGGCAAAATGTAAAGCAAAAATGGGAATGTTGTTACGGCACTTCAAAACAAGAAAAGCTGAACACATGATTATGCTTCTTTATAAAACATATGTTCGTAGTCCACTTGAATATTGCAATATGATATGGTACCCACACTATCAAAAGGATATTGCACAAATAGAGAGTGTACAAAGGTCCTTTACAGCTAGAATAGAAGAAGTTAAAGACCTTGACTACTGGGAAAGACTACAATTCTTAAAATTATATAGTCTAGAAAGGAAAAGAGAACGCTACATGATAATTCAGGCATGGAAACAGATTAGAAGGAATAGCAGAAAATATCATGGAACTAAAAATATCAGAAAGAGCAAGCAGAGGTAGATTAATAGTGCCCAAAACTATACCAGGAAAAATAAGGAAAGCACACAGGACATTAATCCACTACGCACCAGCATCGATAATGCAGCGTCTATTCAATGCGTTGCCAGCTCATCTGAGGAATATATCAGGAGTGAGCGTAGATGTGTTTAAGAATAAGCTCGACAAATATCTAAACTGCATCCCAGACCATCCAAGATTGGAAGATGCAAAATATACCGGAAGATGTACTAGCAACTCTCTGGTAGACATTAGAGGTGCCTCACACTGAGGGACCTGGGGCAACCCGAACAAGATGTAAGGTCTGTAAGGTCTCTCTCTCTGTGTGTGTGTGTGTGTGTGTGTGTGTGTGTGTGTGTGCGCTTTCTTCTCACCTTGAAAAGAATAAGCCTGTCTTGGAAGCAGTAAGAAGTAAATAAGATTTTCTTCTGCCTCTCGCATCTTAACTTCGATTTTTTTGCTTCCCGTATTACCCGACCCCTCAACATTTCGATCGAGTCTCTTATTTAAAAAGAATGTGAGAAAATTCCTTCCCAAATTGCTCCACGGGAAAGTTGAGATTGACTTGTGACACGTTTGAGATTAGGTGTGAGTTAAGTCATGCAATGGATTTAAAAAAAAATGCTCTCCCTTTCTCGAGTTTTACGGAAATTGCGTGATAATCTGATGTGGGTTCGTTTTTACGTTTATTATATTTGTTGTATATGTGTAATTGTTTACATAATAAAAATATGGAATGTTAGTCCATATATATAAAAGACTAAAACTAAAGAGGTCAACCAGATTGCTTGCAGGAATGTGATCAGACTAGAGACGCTAAAGATGACGTATACAATAAAAGTAGGCTAAGATAACATGCCGTCACCGGTAGTCATTCATTTGTTTACAAACATTAGTCCAAGCTCCCTGCTTGAGACAACTACCGCGACCTATAATTCAAACGGCCTACGTGATCTGTAGCGTGTCTCATTTGATTGTGTGATCGTATGTAACTATGTCATCTGATAGTATGTTCATATGTTCGAGCTACTATCTGTTTCCTTCATAACTTGTAACAGAGATGTAGAACAGAGGAGAACAGAGTTAGCTATCGTCATTAGAAGACCTGTACCTCTTTACCTAAGCTTTATCATGTAGAGGAATAGGATTAGCCATCATCATTGGCAGAAGCGATCAAGCTATCGTCATTAGAAGACTTGTACAATCATACCTGATCTTCACCATGTAAAACTTCAGAAGAATATATATATTTTTATACTTCGTGTTTTCTACAAGAACCTCCTCACCATGAGTTTAACACATCGTCGTCATAAACAAGAAGATAATCCCGACTTCGTAAGTGATCTACAAACCCCAAGACACTCCATTGAAGATGGAAGTGCAATACCAACCGACTTAGCGTAAGATTATCGCAAGTCTAACATTACCTCATAGGGCGCCTTATCATACAAGGCACAAGCCCTAAAATATGTAATGTTTTGCACATATGGTTCATCTTTACCAGTTTTTTATGTTTTGTATATTTAATGTTTTACCATTAAAATATTTTTAATGAATTATTTATCGCGCAGTATATATCATATTTCATTTTAATAAAATAGTTAGTTGTTGTTTAGAATGAGTTCAAATGGGGACCGGCTTGATATTTTATACAATGAGTATAGAATGTTTTATTATATTGCTATTTCTAAATGATAACCGTATTATTATGATTGTGCCTTCTACTTATCGAGTAATTCATTATTATTATCAGTCATATTATTGCTGGTAAATGTATCAATATAGTGGCCACATCAATAATGAAAATAATAACGTCAGTCGCATCTCCGTCGACAAAGGTTTGGAAATCTGCTTACGACATGTTTGACCAGAAATGCAATAAAGACCCAGAGTTGAAATACATGTTCTGTTCAGTATAACCGAAACTGCATCACTGCAAATTTACTCTCTCTCTCTCTCTCTCTCTCTCTCTCTCTCTCTCTCTCTCTCTCTCTCTCTCTCTCTCTCTCATTGGTAAATCTATCAGGGTATCTTTGACGCGAAGTATAAACTCGTTGATGTCTGAAAGATTTATATGATGGACAAACTATGTATGAAATTATTTATGAAGTGTGCAGAAATAGTTGATAATAGTTGGTTAATTTTCTATATATATATATATATATATATATATATATATATATATATATATATATATATATGTATAAAATGAAGAAAAAAAATTTACATTGGCTTTATTCGATAGTTAACACTCTTCTCATATGAAAATGGAAGACTACCAGACGCAATTGTTAATTATTCTGTTTCACCTCACCCCTCCAGCGGATATTTCATACTTCAACCTAAATTTGAAAGTCTCGGTAACAATCAATGATATATTTCAGAATCCATACACAACTCTCTGTCTGTCTGTGTGGCACTCTTTCCACTGGAACTTTTTTCAACTGACATATGACATGGCAGATAAACCATTTTGACATCATAAAACCCCTCTATATTTTATCACTGGGATGCCACGTAAATATCTTTGCTACATTAGTGCTATGGATGGATGCATGTTTACAGCAGTTTCAAGTATATCAGATCGAAATAAAAAAGAGAAAAGTATTCTGCAGTAATCAATCCTGTTTCGAATAGAGCCGCGATATAGATCCCACCGGTAAAGGTTTTTTTTTCACCTTTCAGCTAATTCCCAACTCTTTCCAACGGATGGATTAACTTCTGGCCAGGAACCGAATTCATTAATCTGTTTTCCAATCCATGAAAGGTCAGGATCTCGCTGACTGCAAAGGTTGGAGTTCATCTTCCCGTCCTTCAGGATCTCGGGCGCCAAATTTTAGTCAAATGTTAATTTTTAATATTTTTTCTATAAATTTACTATCTAATATACTTTCATCACTGTAAGTGTGCAATTTCACTTGTGTGTATGGAGTAACCTTAATTTACTCTGATGTTATTCTTAGATTTTTTTTGTATGCACACAGTATTATTTATTAGTTTACGTTGCCTTATAAAATGATATTCCTTCATTTTAACATAATGAAATTAAATTTTTAACATAATTAGATGTAATTTTTAACATAATGAAATAAATATTTTTACAATATAATTCAATTTTTTGCGAAAATAGTTTTTAATAATTGAATTTTTTTAACAAAATAGAATTCAATATTTTTAACAGTTAAATTCAATATTTTTATGTTATGCGCGTACAAGACACTACTTGTTTACTTGCTGTATATATTAATATAATAAGAAAAATAATTTTCTGTGTATCCCCGCATGGGAAAGCCAATCCAGTAGGCATTTAATATACCTTTGCTCTCAACTTTCCTACAAGATTTTGGTGTGAACGTTGGAGCGAATATCGTATAAGGGAATACCTGTATGATACGATTATACTTCCGTTGGAGAGTCGTGAGATCTTAAGCAGATTTACTATGCAAGCCAAGACACGGGGAACATACAGAGAATAATGCCTTATGAAGAAGGGGTAGGTGTGGATAACCACGTCAAGACCATCCGCTTTGAATGATATAATGGCGAAGTACTGATATATCTCTCTCTGTTTTTGTGTGTGCACATGATTGCCTGTTAAGATCCAAGCATGCAGAGAGAGGGAGAGAGACAGAGGATACTTGAAATAGGTGTGATGTCTCTCCTGATTTGAATAAGATTTTTTTTTATATGGGAACAACCACTGAAGTATTTATATTCTTAGAATAGAGAGATTGTCGCTGTATTTTGTGGTTAACTGGGACACTCAGTATCCCCGTCTTTCAGTTAACTTTATCATAACTGGTGGCAGGTATCCGTCGTTCTGTTTATAAGGAGCTTCTTGGATGTCACGTATTTATATTAGGCTGGTTATTAAATTGGTTATTAACTATGCAAACAACATTCCCAAATATATATTAAGCAGGTTATTAACTTGGTTATTAACTACACAAACATTCCCAAACCTTGGGTTCCGGTATGATTTATTTTGTTGGCCTTTTAGTAAGTAATTATATATGTCTATTTGTTTATTAGTGGAGTTTTTTATTAGCGTCGTTAGCTTTATTTGTATGCATTAAAATAATTTTTATTTTTAATATACAATTCTGATCCTATTTTGCTCATATTACAAATGTGGACATTGTACGTGCAAACTTGCTTCGCAAGGTAATGCTAATATTTGTATTTTTACTATTGATTTTCTCTTGTTGGTTTCCAGCTGAGTGTTTGCAGGTTGGGTTTTTGGTTATAGATTTATTTGATGGAATGTTTTAGGAACGACAAAACGTTATTGAAATATATTTATAGCTTCATAATTCATAGGCAGTACTTTGAAGCGATGCGTTTGTCAAGTTACCTTTTGGATTTCAAGTTGATAAATGAATAGAAATTTTGGTGAATGTTTACAGATTGAAATTAAGTAGAGGTATATTTATTTGTTATTTTGAACCTGCGTAACAAGTGGTTTACTGTGAACGTTTTTTATATTTGAATTCATTCTCCATGAAGTAATTAAAATGGCATGACTGATATCCATTGCTATGCGTTGGATATACATATCTGATGGCAGAGATCATTCAATGTTAGGCGTTAGGAGGGCCAATGACTTTGAAAGTTGGGGGATTTTGGCCACTCTAGTATTGATGGTGATCGTTTGCCGCTAGTTGAAAATGATTTGAGCGCAGTGCTGGACAATTAGTGCATCAGTCAATGGTAGGTTATTAGCGTGATTGTATTATGGTTAGGAATTTGGGGTTGGGGTCGGGTGGGGTGTGGATGGGTTATTTAACTTGTACTTTTCGTTCGTGATATATGTGTCATAATAATCTTTCGTGGATATCTGTATCAAAAGTGTTAAATTGGAAGTAAAGTTTTTTTTATATGATAGAAGCTTAGGTTAATTTTATCTCGTTTGAAGAAATGCGACATTGTTAAATTATTTTTAACAGTTACAGTGATAGTTTGTGACGAAAATTTTATACAAGCATACTTTTCTGTAAAGACTAGATTACATATGAATATATTGTGAAAATATAATTTTATTCAATCATAACGTTCCTCGTGTCTGTTAACAGCTCCTTACATTGTGTACATCGTCTTATAACAGAAGTTTTGTGTAGCACATGACAGGTTTCAGATTCCACAGATACTTTCCCCGAGTCGTAAACTCAAGAGTCAACAGGTTTAATCAGTCTATTGTACCGTTTACTCCCTAGCTGTGGTATTTGCTTCCCCCTTTATTTATTTATTTATTTTTTTTTTGGGGGGGGGCCCGGTTGTGAGAACAAGATTATGTTGGACAGATTCACCCGTTTTGGCTCTACTGCATAAGGAAAGCCACACGCAAATAAAAAAAAAAAATGTCCAGAAATTCGGGGTAACTCTGCTAAAAGCATGTTCAATTAGTTAACAGCGTCGTGTGTACACAGTGCCGTATTTCTCCTAAATGCTTCTTTTCATTGAATCATTAGCGCTAGGAACGTTGTTGTCGTTTTGCCGTTTCTGTTGCGAGTTATTTCCTTTATTATATGGAAGTATTTTGTGATGAGGTGGTTACGACAAAGAACATGATTATGTAAATGATTTGTTTAGCTTGTGGTTTTATTTAATATTGTTATTACTTTCCTTTGTCACATACTAGTGTTCTATTTGGTTAAAGCTTGCTATGCAAAATAATGATTTTTTAGTCTTGGTCCATATGAATGTTTATATTTTAATAATAATAATAATGATAATTTACTCCCTAACCTGTCTATATTAATGAAGCGAGACCTGATCAAGTGTACTTTCCGGAAACCTGCCGAATCTGCGTGCTCGTGTTCTAAAAGAATATCTAATAGGTATTTGCATTTAGAATGGTATGAAGCCAGACTGGGGGAAAAAATTCACATTTGCAAATTATACCTCGGGTTTTACCTTGATTGTTTTTTTTTTTCTCTCTTTTAATATTGCGTTTTATGTGACAGGGGCTGCTTTGCCAGCGGAGATCCTGATTAGTTCAATTTTACACTACTGCGTTCGTCCACGATGGAAAGTCTCTCTCTCTCTCTCTCTCTCTCTCTCTCTCTCTCTCTCTCTCTCTCACATAGCATTAATTTTGTATTTTCTTATTGGTTTAGTTTTCCGGCTTAACTGGGTTAATACTCTCTCTCTCTCTCTCTCTCTCTCTCTGTCTTCTCTCTCTCTCTCTCATTGAAAACAATTTCATAATGTCTTAAAGGTTGTATTTGCCTCTTTTAACAGGGTTAAAAACAGTGATGATTGGAAACAATTTCGTATATTCTAGGTTTTATTTGCCTCTATAAGCGTGGTTAAAGCCACTGATGATTGAAAACAATTTCTTATTGTGTTATTGTCTTCAAGGTTTTATTTGCCTCTTTTAACGGGGTTAAAAACACTGGTTTTCCATGCTGATAATGGAAGGTCTCATGACTGAAATTCTTGGAAATGTAGTTTCATGCCTATGTAAATTACCTTAATATCCCCTGTAAGTTTTTAATGGATATTTTGCAAGTTTTAAGGTGTGGAGTATGATAAAATTAGACTGTTTTTTTTATTCGAAAGTGTAAACAAGAAAACAGTTTTACGATAGCTTATTATTTCCATTAATGAGGGGTAATGAGGTTATGGGGGGAACATGATGACAACAATATTTTTACGTCCTGGCAAGTTTTGAAGCTGATGTTTTTTTCGGTCTTGGTTGCTATTAAAAATAAACTTCATTTATGTGATATTTTATTGGGAAAGTTTTCTTCTTAGTGGTGATTTTAAAAGTGTGTTTTTTTATATATGTGTTTTAGTTATCGATGACTGTAAAGATATTGGGTGGTCAGTAAATCAGATACGATGGTGCATTTCTTTGTTTTCCTTTAAAGAACGTAGTTTCTTGGGCGTATAGATTGTATATTTGGATTCATTTACTCTTAGTGTTTTGGAGGAAATCCTCAGGGCTTTTGTCAATATTTGATGTTTGAATTAAAAACAAATATTGTTCGATAATCACGTTATTTTCATCATTAATAGTAGTAGGGACGTAATGTTACTTCATATGATTGTCTACAACTTAAGAAAAAAGTTGAGAGAGAGAGAGGAGAGAGAGAGAGAGAGAGAGAGAGAGAACGAAATTTGAATTCGATGTTTTAGAATAAATTCAATTCGACTCGACAAAGTCCGCACGGAAATTGGAAAAGGGGGAAGCCAGCTGATAATATCGTGCAACAAGTTCAGCTGGTCTCCGAAGTGGAATTTAATTTAACGATTGTCTTTCTTTTCCTCCTCCCCCTCCTCCTCCTGCTTCTGTTATCTGCTTTAGTTTCCGTCGTGGGAAAGGGAATGCTATCAGAATGCGAGCGGTCAATTAGTAATGTAAATTGTTTCATAAAATTTCACGTTTTTATCTCCTCCTACGAAGTTAGTGAGGGATTAGGAGTTTTTTGTGCGTTGCATGTGTACTTGTGTTTGTTTTTCTGTCTATGCACAGTATTTTCCACTGTATTAATGACGGATTCAGCCGTTTTTTATGGTTAAATGGGTGGGGAGGGGGGGGGGGGGTCGGTTTTGCGGCTTTTCCAAGGAAAATTAGATTAGATTTTGAGGCTGGTGAAGGTGTAGTCTTTTTTTTTTTCTTTCTTTCTTTATTGACGCCCATTACAAATTTAGATGAATTTTGAGATTGATCAAGGTCTAGTTTTTTAATCTCCATTCATACGGAAATAAAGACTAGATTTCAAGATACTAGATAAATGCGTAGTTTTTTTTTAATTTTTTTCCAGTTATAAGAAATTTACCTTAGATTTTGAGATAGATAATGAGTAGTTTTTCCCCCACATTTAAGAAATTTAGGTAGAGATAGATGAAGGTTTATTTCTTTTTATCTCCACTCATAAAAAAATTAGATTAGATTTTGAGATAGGTAAAGGTGTAGCATTGTTTTTAATCCCCAGTCAGAAGAAATTTCAACTTAGGAGGCCACACCAGAGATTTGGTGATCAAACAAGAGAGGTTATATGTTCTTAGGGATATTTTATTTTACCTAGCTTAGAACGATGTAGTAACAAGTATGAAAATATCATAGTATAGATTTACCCTGCGTGTCATTTGTATAACGTTAAATATGCATATGTATTTTCCAGTGTAGGGCCATATTTATATAGCTTTAAATAACTCACATTAAACCCTTGACATGTCAGTGTGTCACTTAAGTCTCTTCATCATGTAGGTCCTCATGTCTTGTGCATTAGGACAATTTAGGAGGTGGTTCTTCCATCGTCTCTTTCTATCTCGCTGGGGTCTTCCCATTGGTCCTCCATCATAATCGTCTACTATGTCGTCCTCCAAATGAGCCACATGGCCTACCAGTTACAGTGTTTGTGACAGAAGAAACACTGAGATCAGTGTTTGTTTTGTAAGTTTGATGGGTTTGTCAATATGACGTCTTTTCCATACCTGACTATCAAAACAGGTCCTACTTTTCTTAACAGCGTTGTTTTCACTATTCCTATGCTTTTAGTATATTTTAATTCTCAAATAATCATGTAAGTTCTTGGTTAGCATCTAATTTCATTCCAGGTACGATAATACAGTGAATATACGCTTATTATACATTGTCCTCTTACGTCTGCATCCTTTGCAAATGTCAGGTTTATTTTAAAATTGCCACAACAAAATATATAGAAATTCTAATAAGGTAATTTGCTGCTTCGCCCTATTCATGAGTACCGCAGAAATATTATAAAGTTTTTTAGGTAAAGTCAAAGGAAAAATTGTCCCGTTGCCATAAACCGCAAGTAATGTCTGCCCCAATAAGATCAACTTTCCGGGCCATCAATCATAACTTTCAGAGGAAAAAACTAATTATGCAGGAGCGAGGTTGTTTTATTTCCCTTTTTGTCAAGGTTGAAAAGAAGGGCCAATCCCACTCCCTTACTCCCTTCTCCTTCCCCCCCCCGCCCATACTTCCTCCCACCACCCAATGCTAAACTTCGGTGGCCCTTGAAGTTCCTGTGTGAGTGGAAAAACTTCTCAATCCTCTTTTTATAGCGTGTTTGCCCTTTGTCACTCTCCTCCTTAACGTTAAGTTTTCAAAACTGGATTTTTTTTTTTTTTCTTTTTTTTTTCTTTTAGTTCCCCAACTCTCCTTTCTTCCTGACGCAAGACCCGACAACTTCCTTTTTCCTTTCTGAAGATGCATTATTGTTTTTTATTTCGTTCCCGGGACTCCCATTTTTTCTTTTAAACATTGCAATCATTATCCCCTTTCGTTTACTTTACCCCTCCTGTTAGTTTGCCTTTCAGGTTTTCTTCTTTTAAGTTGCTTCAAATTGGTTTTGTCTTTTTTGCCGTTTGGATAACGTTAATGTTATCAAGTTCTGATAAGGTTTCTGCACCATTCCCCATAATAGGGATTTTTTGTTTTTTAGGAAATATTGTCCCTAAAACTGTAAATGAGAGAGACAAAAAGTATTAATTCTTTTTACGTTTTCGACTTGTAATAGACGTCTAATCACATCGAAGATTAATGCTCCCCCTTTAGTTTTGTTCCTCCTTCTCTTCCTCCTCCTCCTTGGAAGAGAACTAGGCCAAAGCATTTACTCCTCTGCTTTAGAAGTAGGTTGCTCTCTTCTTTCTTCTCTTGTCCTTGTAAGAGAAATAATGCTGCTTCTCTCTCCCTCTCCTTGCAAATGAAATATTAACCCTCCTCCCCCTCCTCTTCTTTTTCTTCTTCTTCTTCTTCCTCCTCTTCTTCTTCTTATTCTTCTTCTTTTTCTTCTTCTTCATGTAAAAGAAGTAGACCATTGCTTTCCTTCCTCTCCTTTAGCAGTAATGTCTCCGGTCTTCTTCCTTGTTCTGTACTTGTAAGAAATAATGCTGCTTCTCTTCCCCTTTCCTTGTAAATGAAATATAGATCCTCCTCCTCCTCCTCCTCCTCATCCGCCAATATGTACGACAGCTTTCAACGGGGCTCGTTTCCCCATTTCCAGCTAGACTGCTCTTTACCCGAGGGTATTATCCGATAGCAAAATGATCTCGGCGTTACGCGGCAAGAGATTAAGGATCAGCTTTGGGGGACAGTTAGAAAAATGAATATTAGACCCAGCTGTCAGACGAATGGTCGACAGGGATTCCAATGCCCTGGAAACGGCACGACTACATTCAGGTGCGGAGAGATATTTGTTAGTCGCCGCATGTCACTGAAGTGTACATGACAGTGTGTGTCTTTTTTTATTTTTTTATTTTTTGTCACGCCGTGTTTCATTATTGTCTTCGTGCAAATGGTCAAATTTTGTGTGTGTGTGTGTGTGTGTTTTTTTTTGGGGGGGGTTAATATTTATTTATTTTTGTGTGATGGGAAAATATTGTCCTGTTTCTGTTAAAAACAAAAGTTCTGGTTGCCACTTTGTCATGCTTATATGCTTTATAATTGCAACATTTTCTTATTGTTTGCGAATACGTATTTATTTCATATACAGCATTTTTTAATAGTGAAGCTGTGGTGCTGGTTTTGAAGTTTTGTTGTTTATTATTATTTTTATGGTATCTATCTAACACAGTTTAGTATATAGAGGAGAATAGCAGCGTTATTATAAAACAGTCAAGTTTACATAATATTATTTCATTTATTGGTATATCGATTATTATTGAAGTCCTTCAAAAGTTATATTATTACTGTACATATACGATTAAGATATAGAATTTAAATGCGTATTATACACGCTTTATGTGTACGCACATACATAGTACATACATACACACACTATGTATTTATCTTGATGTGAAAACACAGGTCAGCTGTAGAATAAGAGCATTTGCTTTAATGTTCTCTCTCTCTCTCTCTCTCTCTCTCTCTCTCTCTCTCTCTCTCTCATGAAGAAATTCTGTTTTATTTATAGTTATATTACCCAAGAATTGCAAATGACAAAAAGAGGGTCCTTAGGAAAACTCAGAGAAACTCTTTCATGGCGGTCTATTATGTTTGGTTTCACTGTGATTAGTCACACCTTGACGAGACAAAGGCTCCATTAGCCATGACATCTTTTATGAGGATGAGTGTGTCGGGAAGTTGCGAATCACCTTGCCTTTCCATCTTGATTATATTCAGATATTTATAGAGATTATTTTTTGTCTTCCGATGTTTGTGAACGCCGGTCCATGAACCTTCATATTATTATGGTTCTTTGTCGGTGGATGTCCTCATTATCCGAATTTCTCTTCAAAACAGTCATCCATTTTCCGAGCTAGTTTTTAAAACAGTCAAACATTATCTGCATTAGTTTTCAAAACAGTCATGCTCTATCCGGATTACCTTTCAAAACAATTGTACACTACCTGAATCAGTTTTCAAAACAGTCCTGGTTTATCCGATTAGTTTTCACACCAGTCATGTGGCTCCAATAAATGTTCTGCTACTCTTTGTGAAGATGGAGGAGATTTTATAGGTCCCCCAGTTGACTGACCTCCTCTTTATTAGTCATTTCATTTTAAGGAAGATTTATACCTATATCAATTTTCTTGAATCTAGTCATTTTCTGAGATGTGGGTCGCGGCTTACATACTATAGCTGGTTCACTTAAGGTAGATTCTTGGATTAGCCCTATGCTTACGAGACGTTTGTTTGGTGGCCGCTGATTGGCTGTTACCGGGAGGTAGGCAGCTCCCAGCCAACCAGCTATAGTTGGTCATCGCCAGAAATAAAAGTTAATTCCTGTCGGAGATTAACCTCTCACTTTTGTTCTAAGTGGGAAGAAAAGTAACCTTGTTGCATGTATTACCAACTTCCCTGTAAACCACACTAAAGTCGTTGCATTGAGTCCTGCAATTATGGAATATTAGGTTGTACTTACGTGGTACATTTATGGGATCTACTGCTCATATTTTACCAGATACGTATGTAATTGGAAGTGCCACAAAACCCTTTTAACTTTTCGAATTCTTCGTGCATTTTGGGTACGCCTGTCACTACCAAGCTTTTGGATCCAAGTGCAAGAAATTAAGCAATTATGATGTCCAGTTCAGGGAAAGGAACCCGCTTCCCATAATCAAGGTCTAGAGATTAAAGCCTTAATATTTGTTTATACTCTTTTCGTCACATTAGGTTAAAAACCTGTGTGACCAAGTACTTCATGCAGTTGCTGGAAGTTGCGGTGTTTTTAGCAGAGAAAGGATGCTACAGATTAAAGGATGAAGAAGCTACCATGCTGTATGAGAGTGAAAGCTCGTATAAAATAATGACTGGGTTATTTTCACTGGGAACATTTTGTACATCGTTACTTTTTATTTTTGTAGTAAACTGCGTTTGTGGGTGTCTTCCTTTTTTTGCCTTTTCAGGTTTACAATGTGAAGGATATTTTGGCCTCGCATTTTCTTCGCTAACAATTTTCCTTTTCTTTTTTTTCCAGGTATGTCATTTCATTGTTTGAACGAGGAAATAAGTCGTAAGTAAATCTATTCATTAATGTTTATATTATATTCCTAGTTGTTTCCGTTGCATTATACTTACGAAATTTCATCTTGTCATTGACATACCCATTTTTTTTATTATTTTTTTTTTTTAATTAATTGTAGATTTGTAGCTCCTCACTGCTTATAGCTTCATTAGTTAGTTGAAATAAGATTAATTTCCTGTTTTGGCAAATGACGTCGAAGTCATGAGTAAAAGTCGGATAATTTTTAGAGAATTTTTGCCTATACTTTATCGTTTTGGGAGGTGTCGAGGTTAAGAGTAAAAGCTTTATTTATTTATTTATTTATTCATTTTTTATTTTTTCATTTATTTTTTATTATAATTTTATGAATGATAATGACAGCAATCACACATTCCACTTTATTTTCTATTTTATTTTATGATATTCGTAATTTTTATATTTATTAGTCATTTTTCTAGTAAAAGTTATCTAAATTAAGGTTTTATTTTTATTACTGTTGTAAACATTTTATTTTTCACTAATAACGGAAAGCTTTTAAGAGCCTGCTTAGTTAATGAGGGCTGAACAGGCTTTTTGCTTTTTATGAAAATGTCAGCTCAATTTGTTTATGAAATCACTGTGGATATTTTTTATTTTCTATTGCTTGTTATACCACTAAAAGCCGTAACTCTAGCAATGACGTAATGCGAAAGATTTTGGGCGTATCTGTTCGATTCTTAGTTACAACCAAAAGCGAAAATAGAAGTTTGTTTCAATAGCCGTGGCATCAAAATTTGTGACGGGAATAATAACGTATAAAGTTTACCATGTGGGGAGAACTTCGAGGAATCTTCCCAAAGACAACAGAATCAGGAGCGACAAGAGCAATTAGAGATGTATTCTAATGCAAAAATAACAACCTTGCGTCACCTATAGTATTTTAGGAATGATCCTGGCCATCGAAAGCGACTGAATACAATCCTTCAATAGACCGGCAGCCCGGACCATTGAGATACAACGATCGAGATACCGATTGTAACCACTACCGGTATTTAGGAGTAGACTTGTAAACTGTGAAACTGGACCGTCTGCCGAAAATATATGGGTGGCTTACTTAACAAGCACACTAATTGCTTGTTAGAATTTGGGTCTAGATCCAATATATGAGATACCAGATGAAACTAATATATAATATATCTGCAGACTCTACTGATTATAGAGTGACCAGTGACAGACATTTTGGAGGGTGGGTTCCCCCTGACAGACGCACTGAAAAGGGGGGGTTAATTGGATCTAGATCCAACTTAGGAGATACCGAGTAAAATTTACACTACAATAGCACTGCACATCCTAGAATACTGTGGTAGTAATGACAGACGTTTTAGTGGGTGGTTACCCCCTGACAGACGCCCCACAACGGGACAAGTAAACGACCGTGAGACGAGTGGGGAAGGGGGAGACAGAATCTGCATCCAACATTGGAGATACCAAGTAAAATTTGTACTACAATTGCACTGCACATCCTAGAATGCTGTGATGGTAATGCCAGACATTTTAGTGGGGAGTTACCCCCTAGCAGACACCCCACAATGATTGTGGGGGGGGGGGGGGGAGCCAGGAACTGCATCCAACCATTGGAGGATACCAAGGCCAAGTAAAAATTTGTAATACAATAGCACTGCACATCTTAGAGTACTGCGGTGGTAATGCCAGATATATTAGTGGGTGGTTTCCCCCTGACAGACACCCCACAACGAGGGGGGGAAAAGGGGGGGGGGGGGGGGGGAAACAGGAACTGCATACAAC